>NC_135243.1:13534578-13894378 GCF_947623445.1 Clavelina lepadiformis | reverse complement strand
TAGTTATATAGGTCCTAAAAAGTGCCTTGTCAACTATATGGTGCCAAATGTGCAATTCACATTGCAAAAAGTTCTAATGGGTCTCAAAATGTTTAGTAGAGTCTAATAAGTAAATAATAAAAGTATAACAGTTAACCAATAAAAGGTTTGTCTGTTATCGTTAAAAGAACTTAACTAAAAAATTTGCACTATACATTAGTTATATAGGTCCTAAAAAGTGCCTTGTGAACTATATGGTGCCAAATGTGCAATTCACATTGCAAAAAGTTCTAACGGGTCTCAAAATGTTTATTAGAGTCTAATAAGTAAATAATAAAAGTATAACAGTTAACCAATAAAAGGTTTGTCTGTTATCGTTAAAAGAACTTAACTAAAAAATTTCCACTATACATTAGCTATATAGGTCCTATAAAGTGCCTTGTAAACTATATGGTGCCAAATGTGCAATTCACATTGCAAAAAGTTCTAACGGGTCTCAAAATGTTTATTAGAGTCTAATAAGTAAATAATAAAAGTATAACAGTTAACCAATAAAAGGTTTGTCTGTTATCGTTAAAAGAACTTAACTAAAAAATTTACACTATACATTAGCTTTATAGGTCCTAAAAAGTGCCTTGTGAACTATATGGTGCCAAATGTGCAATTCACATTGCAAAAAGTTCTAACTGGTCTCAAAATGTTTATTAGAGTCTAATAAGTAAATAATAAAAGTATAACAGTTAACCAATAAAAGGTTTGTCTGTTATCGTTAAAAGAACTTAACTAAAAAATTTGCACTATACATTAGTTATATAGGTCCTAAAAAGTGCCTTGTGAACTATATGGTGCCAAATGTGCAATTCACATTGAAAAAAGTTCTAACGGGTCTCAAAATGTTTATTAGAGTCTAATAAGTAAATAATAAAAGTATAACATTTAACCAATAAAAGGTTTGTCTGTTATCGTTAAAAGAACTTAACTAAAATATTTGCACTATACATTAGTTATATAGGTCCTAAAAAGTGCCTTGTGAACTATATGGTGCCAAATGTGCAATTCACATTGCAAAAAGTTCTAACGGGTCTCAAAATGTTTATTAGAGTCTAATAAGTAAATAATAAAAGTATAACAGTTAACAAATAAAAGGTTTGTCTGTTATCGTTAAAAGAACTTAACTAAAAAATTTACACTATACATTAGTTATATAGGTCCTAAAAAGTGCCTTGTGAACTATATGGTGCCAAATGTACAATTCACATTGCAAAAAGTTCTCACGGGTCTCAAAATGTTTATTAGAGTCTAATAAGTAAATAATAAAAGTATAACAGTTAACCAATAAAAGGTTTGTCTGTTATCGTTAAAAGAACTTAACTAAAAAATTAACACTACACATTAGTTATATAGGTCCTAAAAAGTGCCTTGTGAACTATATGGTGCCAAATGTGCAATTCACATTGCAGAAAGTTCTAACGAGTTTCAAAATGTTTATTAGAGTCTAATAAGTAAATAATAAAAGTATAACAGTTGACCAATAAAAGGTTTGTCTGTTATCGTTAAAAGAACTTAACTAAAAAATTTGCACTATACATTAGTTATATAGGTCCTAAAAAGTGCCTTGTCAACTATATGGTGCCAAATGTGCAATTCACATTGCAAAAAGTTCTAACGGGTCTCAAAATGTTTATTAGAGTCTAATAAGTAAATAATAAAAGTATAACAGTTAACAAATAAAAGGTTTGTCTGTTATCGTTAAAAGAACTTAACTAAAAAATTTCCACTATACATTAGTTATATAGGTCCTAAAAAGTGCCTTGTGAACTATATGGTGCCAAATGTGCAATTCACATTGCAAAAAGTTCTCACGGGTCTCAAAATGTTTATTAGAGTCTAATAAGTAAATAATAAAAGTATAACAGTTAACCAATAAAAGGTTTGTCTGTTATCGTTAAAAGAACTTAACTAAAAAATTTACACTATACATTAGTTATATAGGTCCTAAAAAGTGCCTTGTGAACTATATGGTGCCAAATGTGCAATTCACATTGCAAAAAGTTCTAACGGGTCTCAAAATGTTTATTAGAGTCTAATAAGTAAATAATAAAAGTATAACAGTTAACCAATAAAAGGTTTGTCTGTTATCGTTAAAAGAACTTAACTAAAAAATTTGCACTATACATTAGTTATATAGGTCCTAAAAAGTGCCTTGTGAACTATATGGTGCCAAATGTGCAATTCACATTGCAGAAAGTTCTATCGGGTCTCAAAATGTTTATTAGAGTCTAATAAGTAAATAATAAAAGTATAACAGTTAACCAATAAAAGGTTTGTCTGTTATCGTTAAAAGAACTTAACTAAAAAATTTGCACTATACATTAGTTATATAGGTCCTAAAAAGTGCCTTGTCAACTATATGGTGCCAAATGTGCAATTCACATTGCAAAAAGTTCTAATGGGTCTCAAAATGTTTATTAGAGTCTAATAAGTAAATAATAAAAGTATAACAGTTAACCAATAAAAGGTTTGTCTGTTATCGTTAAAAGAACTTAACTAAAAAATTTGCACTATACATTAGTTATATAGGTCCTAAAAATTGCCTTGTGAACTATATGGTGCCAAATGTGCAATTCACATTGCAAAAAGTTCTAACGGGTCTCAAAATGTTTATTAGAGTCTAATAAGTAAATAATAAAAGTATAACAGTTAACCAATAAAAGGTTTGTCTGTTATCGTTAAAAGAACTTAACTAAAAAATTTACACTATACATTAGCTATATAGGTCCTATAAAGTGCTTTGTAAACTATATGGTGCCAAATGTGCAATTCACATTGCAAAAAGTTCTAACGGGTCTCAAAATGTTTATTAGAGTCTAATAAGTAAATAATAAAAGTATAACATTTAACCAATAAAAGGTTTGTCTGTTATCGTTAAAAGAACTTAACTAAAATATTTGCACTATACATTAGTTATATAGGTCCTAAAAAGTGCCTTGTGAACTATATGGTGCCAAATGTGCAATTCACATTGCAAAAAGTTCTAACGGGTCTCAAAATGTTTATTAGAGTCTAATAAGTAAATAATAAAAGTATAACAGTTAACAAATAAAAGGTTTGTCTGTTATCGTTAAAAGAACTTAACTAAAAAATTTACACTATACATTAGTTATATAGGTCCTAAAAAGTGACTTGTGAACTATATGGTGCCAAATGTACAATTCACATTGCAAAAAGTTCTCACGGGTCTCAAAATGTTTATTAGAGTCTAATAAGTAAATAATAAAAGTATAACAGTTAACCAATAAAAGGTTTGTCTGTTATCGTTAAAAGAACTTAACTAAAAGATTACCACTATACATTAGCTATATAGGTCCTAAAAAGTGCCTTGTGAACTATATGGTGCCAAATGTGCAATTCACATTGCAAAAAGTTCTAACGGGTCTCAAAATGTTTATTAGAGTCTAATAAGTAAATAATAAAAGTATAACAGTTAACCAATAAAAGGTTTGTCTGTTATCGTTAAAAGAACTTAACTAAAAAATTTGCACTATACATTAGTTATATAGGTCCTAAAAAGTGCCTTGTCAACTATATGGTGCCAAATGTGCAATTCACATTGCAAAAAGTTCTAACGGGTCTCAAAATGTTTATTAGAGTCTAATAAGTAAATAATAAAAGTATAACATTTAACCAATAAAAGGTTTGTCTGTTATCGTTAAAAGAACTTAACTAAAATATTTGCACTATACATTAGTTATATAGGTCCTAAAAAGTGCCTTGTGAACTATATGGTGCCAAATGTGCAATTCACATTGCAAAAAGTTCTAACGGGTCTCAAAATGTTTATTAGAGTCTAATAAGTAAATAATAAAAGTATAACAGTTAACCAATAAAAGGTTTGTCTGTTATCGTTAAAAGAACTTAACTAAAATATTTGCACTATACATTAGTTATATAGGTCCTAAAAAGTGCCTTGTGAACTATATGGTGCCAAATGTACAATTCACATTGCAAAAAGTTCTCACGGGTCTCAAAATGTTTATTAGAGTCTAATAAGTAAATAATAAAAGTATAACAGTTAACCAATAAAAGGTTTGTCTGTTATCGTTAAAAGAACTTAACTAAAAAATTAACACTATACATTAGCTATATAGGTCCTAAAAAGTGCCTTGTGAACTATATGGTGCCAAATGTGCAATTCACATTGCAAAAAGTTCTAACGGGTCTCAAAATGTTTATTAGAGTCTAATAAGTAAATAATAAAAGTATAACAGTTAACCAATAAAAGGTTTGTCTGTTATCGTTAAAAGAACTTAACTAAAAAATTTGCACTATACATTAGTTATATAGGTCCTAAAAAGTGCCTTGTGAACTATATGGTGCCAAATGTGCAATTCACATTGCAAAAAGTTCTAACGAATCTCAAAATGTTTATTAGAGTCTAATAAGTAAATAATAAAAGTATAACAGTTAACCAATAAAAGGTTTGTCTGTTATCGTTAAAAGAACTTAACTAAAAAATTTGCACTATACATTAGTTATATAGGTCCTAAAAAGTGCCTTGTCAACTATATGGTGCCAAATGTGCAATTCACATTGCAAAAAGTTCTAACGGGTCTCAAAATGTTTATTAGAGTCTAATAAGTAAATAATAAAAGTATAACAGTTAACCAATAAAAGGTTTGTCTGTTATCGTTAAAAGAACTTAACTAAAAAATTTGCACTATACATTAGTTATATAGGTCCTAAAAAGTGCCTTGTGAACTATATGGTGCCAAATGTGCAATTCACATTGCAGAAAGTTCTAACGGGTCTCAAAATGTTTATTAGAGTCTAATAAGTAAATAATAAAAGTATAACAGTTAACCAATAAAAGGTTTGTCTGTTATCGTTAAAAGAACTTAACTAAAAAATTTGCACTATACATTAGTTATATAGGTCCTAAAAAGTGCCTTGTGAACTATATGGTGCCAAATGTGCAATTCACATTGCAGAAAGTTCTAACGGTTCTCAAAATGTTTATTAGAGTCTAATAAGTAAATAATAAAAGTATAACAGTTAACCAATAAAAGGTTTGTCTGTTATCGTTAAAAGAACTCAACTAAAAAATTTGCACTATATATTAGTTATATAGGTCCTAAAAAGTGCCTTGTGAACTATATGGTGCCAAATGTGCAATTCACATTGCAAAAAGTTCTAACGGGTCTCAAAATGTTTATTAGAGTCTAATAAGTAAATAATAAAAGTATAACAGTTAACCAATAAAAGGTTTGTCTGTTATCGTTAAAAGAACTTAACTAAAAAATTTGCACTATACATTAGTTATATAGGTCCTAAAAAGTGCCTTGTGAACTATATGGTGCCAAATGTGCAATTCACATTGCAAAAAGTTCTAACGGGTCTCAAAATGTTTAGTAGAGTCTAATAAGTAAATAATAAAAGTATAACAGTTAACCAATAAAAGGTTTGTCTGTTATCGTTAAAAGAACTTAACTAAAATATTTGCACTATACATTAGTTATATAGGTCCTAAAAAGTGCCTTGTCAACTATATGGTGCCAAATGTGCAATTCACATTGCAAAAAGTTCTAACGGGTCTCAAAATGTTTATTAGAGTCTAATAAGTAAATAATAAAAGTATAACAGTTAACCAATAAAAGGTTTGTCTGTTATCGTTAAAAGAACTTAACTAAAAAATTTCCACTATACATTAGCTATATAGGTCCTATAAAGTGCCTTGTAAACTATATGGTGCCAAATGTGCAATTCACATTGCAAAAAGTTCTAACGGGTCTCAAAATGTTTATTAGAGTCTAATAAGTAAATAATAAAAGTATAACAGTTAACCAATAAAAGGTTTGTCTGTTATCGTTAAAAGAACTTAACTAAAAAATTTACACTATACATTAGCTTTATAGGTCCTAAAAAGTGCCTTGTGAACTATATGGTGCCAAATGTGCAATTCACATTGCAAAAAGTTCTAACTGGTCTCAAAATGTTTATTAGAGTCTAATAAGTAAATAATAAAAGTATAACAGTTAACCAATAAAAGGTTTGTCTGTTATCGTTAAAAGAACTTAACTAAAAAATTTGCACTATACATTAGTTATATAGGTCCTAAAAAGTGCCTTGTCAACTATATGGTGCCAAATGTGCAATTCACATTGCAAAAAGTTCTAACGGGTCTCAAAATTTTTATTAGAGTCTAATAAGTAAATAATAAAAGTATAACATTTAACCAATAAAAGGTTTGTCTGTTATCGTTAAAAGAACTTAACTAAAAAATTTGCACTATACATTAGTTATATAGGTCCTAAAAAGTGCCTTGTGAACTATATGGTGCCAAATGTGCAATTCACATTGCAAAAAGTTCTAACGGGTCTCAAAATGTTTATTAGAGTCTAATAAGTAAATAATAAAAGTATAACAGTTAACAAATAAAAGGTTTGTCTGTTATCGTTAAAAGAACTTAACTAAAAAATTTACACTATACATTAGTTATATAGGTCCTAAAAAGTGCCTTGTGAACTATATGGTGCCAAATGTACAATTCACATTGCAAAAAGTTCTCACGGGTCTCAAAATGTTTATTAGAGTCTAATAAGTAAATAATAAAAGTATAACAGTTAACCAATAAAAGGTTTGTCTGTTATCGTTAAAAGAACTTAACTAAAAAATTAACACTATACATTAGCTATATAGGTCCTAAAAAGTGCCTTGTGAACTATATGGTGCCAAATGTGCAATTCACATTGCAAAAAGTTCTAACGGGTCTCAAAATGTTTATTAGAGTCTAATAAGTAAATAATAAAAGTATAACAGTTAACCAATAAAAGGTTTGTCTGTTATCGTTAAAAGAACTTAACTAAAAAATTTGCACTATACATTAGTTATATAGGTCCTAAAAAGTGCCTTGTCAACTATATGGTGCCAAATGTGCAATTCACATTGCAAAAAGTTCTAACGGGTCTCAAAATGTTTATTAGAGTCTAATAAGTAAATAATAAAAGTATAACAGTTAACCAATAAAAGGTTTGTCTGTTATCGTTAAAAGAACTTAACTAAAAAATTTGCACTATACATTAGTTATATAGGTCCTAAAAAGTGCCTTGTCAACTATATGGTGCCAAATGTGCAATTCACATTGCAGAAAGTTCTAACCGGTCTCAAAATGTTTATTAGAGTCTAATAAGTAAATAATAAAAGTATAACAGTTAACCAATAAAAGGTTTGTCTGTTATCGTTAAAAGAACTTAACTAAAAAATTTGCACTATATATTAGTTATATAGGTCCTAAAAAGTGCCTTGTGAACTATATGGTGCCAAATGTGCAATTCACATTGCAAAAAGTTCTAACGGGTCTCAAAATGTTTAGTAGAGTCTAATAAGTAAATAATAAAAGTATAACAGTTAACCAATAAAAGGTTTGTCTGTTATCGTTAAAAGAACTTAACTAAAAAATTTGCACTATACATTAGTTATATAGGTCCTAAAAAGTGCCTTGTGAACTATATGGTGCCAAATGTGCAAATCACATTGCAAAAAGTTCTAACGGGTCTCAAAATGTTTATTAGAGTCTAATAAGTAAATAATAAAAGTATAACAGTTAACCAATAAAAGGTTTGTCTGTTATCGCTAAAAGAACTTAACTAAAAAATTTACACTATACATTAGCTATATAGGTCCTATAAAGTGCCTTGTAAACTATATGGTGCCAAATGTGCAATTCACATTGCAAAAAGTTCTAACGGGTCTCAAAATGTTTATTAGAGTCTAATAAGTAAATAATAAAAGTATAACATTTAACCAATAAAAGGTTTGTCTGTTATCGTTAAAAGAACTTAACTAAAATATTTGCACTATACATTAGTTATATAGGTCCTAAAAAGTGCCTTGTGAACTATATGGTGCCAAATGTGCAATTCACATTGCAAAAAGTTCTAACGGGTCTCAAAATGTTTATTAGAGTCTAATAAGTAAATAATAAAAGTATAACAGTTAACAAATAAAAGGTTTGTCTGTTATCGTTAAAAGAACTTAACTAAAAAATTTACACTATACATTAGTTATATAGGTCCTAAAAAGTGCCTTGTGAACTATATGGTGCCAAATGTACATATCACATTGCAAAAAGTTCTCACGGGTCTCAAAATGTTTATTAGAGTCTAATAAGTAAATAATAAAAGTATAACAGTTAACCAATAAAAGGTTTGTCTGTTATCGTTAAAAGAACTTAACTAAAAGATTTACACTATACATTAGCTATATAGGTCCTAAAAAGTGCCTTGTGAACTATATGGTGCCAAATGTGCAATTCACATTGCAAAAAGTTCTAACGGGTCTCAAAATGTTTATTAGAGTCTAATAAGTAAATAATAAAAGTATAACAGTTAACCAATAAAAGGTTTGTCTGTTATCGTTAAAAGAACTTAACTAAAAAATTTGCACTATACATTAGTTATATAGGTCCTAAAAAGTGCCTTGTGAACTATATGGTGCCAAATGTGCAATTCACATTGCAAAAAGTTCTAACGGGTCTCAAAATGTTTATTAGAGTCTAATAAGTAAATAATAAAAGTATAACATTTAACCAATAAAAGGTTTGTCTGTTATCGTTAAAAGAACTTAACTAAAATATTTGCACTATACATTAGTTATATAGGTCCTAAAAAGTGCCTTGTGAACTATATGGTGCCAAATGTGCAATTCACATTGCAAAAAGTTCTAACAGGTCTCAAAATGTTTATTAGAGTCTAATAAGTAAATAATAAAAGTATAACAGTTAACCAATAAAAGGTTTGTCTGTTATCGTTAAAAGAACTTAACTAAAAAATTTACACTATACATTAGTTATATAGGTCCTAAAAAGTGCCTTGTGAACTATATGGTGCCAAATGTACAATTCACATTGCAAAAAGTTCTCACGGGTCTCAAAATGTTTATTAGAGTCTAATAAGTAAATAATAAAAGTATAACAGTTAACCAATAAAAGGTTTGTCTGTTATCGTTAAAAGAACTTAACTAAAAAATTAACACTATACATTAGCTATATAGGTCCTAAAAAGTGCCTTGTGAACTATATGGTGCCAAATGTGCAATTCACATTGCAAAAAGTTCTAACGGGTCTCAAAATGTTTAGTAGAGTCTAATAAGTAAATAATAAAAGTATAACAGTTAACCAATAAAAGGTTTGTCTGTTATCGTTAAAAGAACTTAACTAAAAAATTTGCACTATACATTAGTTATATAGGTCCTAAAAAGTGCCTTGTGAACTATATGGTGCCAAATGTGCAATTCACATTGCAAAAAGTTCTAACGGGTCTCAAAATGTTTATTAGAGTCTAATAAGTAAATAATAAAAGTATAACAGTTAACCAATAAAAGGTTTGTCTGTTATCGTTAAAAGAACTTAACTAAAAAATTTACACTATACATTAGCTATATAGGTCCTATAAAGTGCCTTGTAAACTATATGGTGCCAAATGTGCAATTCACATTGCAAAAAGTTCTAACGGGTCTCAAAATGTTTATTAGAGTCTAATAAGTAAATAATAAAAGTATAACATTTAACCAATAAAAGGTTTGTCTGTTATCGTTAAAAGAACTTAACTAAAATATTTGCACTATACATTAGTTATATAGGTCCTAAAAAGTGCCTTGTGAACTATATGGTGCCAAATGTGCAATTCACATTGCAAAAAGTTCTAACGGGTCTCAAAATGTTTATTAGAGTCTAATAAGTAAATAATAAAAGTATAACAGTTAACAAATAAAAGGTTTGTCTGTTATCGTTAAAAGAACTTAACTAAAAAATTTACACTATACATTAGTTATATAGGTCCTAAAAAGTGCCTTGTGAACTATATGGTGCCAAATGTACAATTCACATTGCAAAAAGTTCTCACGGGTCTCAAAATGTTTATTAGAGTCTAATAAGTAAATAATAAAAGTATAACAGTTAACCAATAAAAGGTTTGTCTGTTATCGTTAAAAGAACTTAACTAAAAGATTTACACTATACATTAGCTATATAGGTCCTAAAAAGTGCCTTGTGAACTATATGGTGCCAAATGTGCAATTCACATTGCAGAAAGTTCTAACGGGTCTCAAAATGTTTATTAGAGTCTAATAAGTAAATAATAAAAGTATAACAGTTAACCAATAAAAGGTTTGTCTGTTATCGTTAAAAGAACTTAACTAAAATATTTGCACTATACATTAGTTATATAGGTCCTAAAAAGTGCCTTGTGAACTATATGGTGCCAAATGTGCAATTCACATTGCAAAAAGTTCTAACGGGTCTCAAAATGTTTATTAGAGTCTAATAAGTAAATAATAAAAGTATAACAGTTAACCAATAAAAGGTTTGTCTGTTATCGTTAAAAGAACTTAACTAAAAAATTTACACTATACATTAGTTATATAGGTCCTAAAAAGTGCCTTGTGAACTATATGGTGCCAAATGTACAATTCACATTGCAAAAAGTTCTCACGGGTCTCAAAATGTTTATTAGAGTCTAATAAGTAAATAATAAAAGTATAACAGTTAACCAATAAAAGGTTTGTCTGTTATCGTTAAAAGAACTTAACTAAAAAATTAACACTATACATTAGCTATATAGGTCCTAAAAAGTGCCTTGTGAACTATATGGTGCCAAATGTGCAATTCACATTGCAAAAAGTTCTAACGGGTCTCAAAATGTTTATTAGAGTCTAATAAGTAAATAATAAAAGTATAACAGTTAACCAATAAAAGGTTTGTCTGTTATCGTTAAAAGAACTTAACTAAAAAATTTGCACTATACATTAGTTATATAGGTCCTAAAAAGTGCCTTGTCAACTATATGGTGCCAAATGTGCAATTCACATTGCAAAAAGTTCTAACGGGTCTCAAAATGTTTATTAGAGTCTAATAAGTAAATAATAAAAGTATAACAGTTAACCAATAAAAGGTTTGTCTGTTATCGTTAAAAGAACTTAACTAAAAAATTTGCACTATACATTAGTTATATAGGTCCTAAAAAGTGCCTTGTGAACTATATGGTGCCAAATGTGCAATTCACATTGCAGAAAGTTCTAACGGGTCTCAAAATGTTTATTAGAGTCTAATAAGTAAATAATAAAAGTATAACAGTTAACCAATAAAAGGTTTGTCTGTTATCGTTAAAAGAACTTAACTAAAAAATTTGCACTATACATTAGTTATATAGGTCCTAAAAAGTGCCTTGTGAACTATATGGTGCCAAATGTGCAATTCACATTGCAGAAAGTTCTAACGGGTCTCAAAATGTTTATTAGAGTCTAATAAGTAAATAATAAAAGTATAACAGTTAACCAATAAAAGGTTTGTCTGTTATCGTTAAAAGAACTTAACTAAAAAATTTGCACTATATATTAGTTATATAGGTCCTAAAAAGTGCCTTGTGAACTATATGGTGCCAAATGTGCAATTCACATTGCAAAAAGTTCTAACGGGTCTCAAAATGTTTAGTAGAGTCTAATAAGTAAATAATAAAAGTATAACAGTTAACCAATAAAAGGTTTGTCTGTTATCGTTAAAAGAACTTAACTAAAAAATTTGCACTATACATTAGTTATATAGGTCCTAAAAAGTGCCTTGTGAACTATATGGTGCCAAATGTGCAATTCACATTGCAAAAAGTTCTAACGGGTCTCAAAATGTTTATTAGAGTCTAATAAGTAAATAATAAAAGTATAACAGTTAACCAATAAAAGGTTTGTCTGTTATCGTTAAAAGAACTTAACTAAAAAATTTACACTATACATTAGCTATATAGGTCCTATAAAGTGCCTTGTAAACTATATGGTGCCAAATGTGCAATTCACATTGCAAAAAGTTCTAACGGGTCTCAAAATGTTTATTAGAGTCTAATAAGTAAATAATAAAAGTATAACATTTAACCAATAAAAGGTTTGTCTGTTATCGTTAAAAGAACTTAACTAAAATATTTGCACTATACATTAGTTATATAGGTCCTAAAAAGTGCCTTGTGAACTATATGGTGCCAAATGTGCAATTCACATTGCAAAAAGTTCTAACGGGTCTCAAAATGTTTATTAGAGTCTAATAAGTAAATAATAAAAGTATAACAGTTAACAAATAAAAGGTTTGTCTGTTATCGTTAAAAGAACTTAACTAAAAAATTTACACTATACATTAGCTATATAGGTCCTAAAAAGTGCCTTGTGAACTATATGGTGCCAAATGTGCAATTCACATTGCAAAAAGTTCTAACGGGTCTCAAAATGTTTATTAGAGTCTAATAAGTAAATAATAAAAGTATAACAGTTAACCAATAAAAGGTTTGTCTCTTATCGTTAAAAGAACTTAACTAAAAAATTTGCACTATACATTAGTTATATAGGTCCTAAAAAGTGCCTTGTGAACTATATGGTGCCAAATGTGCAATTCACATTGCAAAAAGTTCTAACGAATCTCAAAATGTTTATTAGAGTCTAATAAGTATATAATAAAAGTATAACAGTTAACCAATAAAAGGTTTGTCTGTTATCGTTAAAAGAACTTAACTAAAAAATTTGCACTATACATTAGTTATATAGGTCCTAAAAAGTGCCTTGTCAACTATATGGTGCCAAATGTGCAATTCACATTGCAAAAAGTTCTAACGGGTCTCAAAATGTTTATTAGAGTCTAAAAAGTAAATAATAAAAGTATAACAGTTAATTAATAAAAGGTTTGTCTGTTATTGTTAAAAGAACTTAACTAAAAAATTTGCACTATACATTAGTTATATAGGTCCTAAAAAGTGCCTTGTCAACTATATGGTGCCAAATGTGCAATTCACATTGCAGAAAGTTCTAACGGGTCTCAAAATGTTTATTAGAGTCTAATAAGTAAATAATAAAAGTATAACAGTTAACCAATAAAAGGTTTGTCTGTTATCGTTAAAAGAACTTAACTAAAAAATTTGCACTATACATTAGTTATATAGGTCCTAAAAAGTGCCTTGTGAACTATATGGTGCCAAATGTGCAATTCACATTGCAAAAAGTTCTAACGGGTCTCAAAATGTTTATTAGAGTCTAATAAGTAAATAATAAAAGTATAACAGTTAACCAATAAAAGGTTTGTCTGTTATCGTTAAAAGAACTTAACTAAAAAATTTGCACTATACATTAGTTATATAGGTCCTAAAAAGTGCCTTGTGAACTATATGGTGCCAAATGTGCAATTCACATTGCAAAAAGTTCTAACGGGTCTCAAAATGTTTAGTAGAGTCTAATAAGTAAATAATAAAAGTATAACAGTTAACCAATAAAAGGTTTGTCTGTTATCGTTAAAAGAACTTAACTAAAATATTTGCACTATACATTAGTTATATAGGTCCTAAAAAGTGCCTTGTCAACTATATGGTGCCAAATGTGCAATTCACATTGCAAAAAGTTCTAACGGGTCTCAAAATGTTTATTAGAGTCTAATAAGTAAATAATAAAAGTATAACAGTTAACCAATAAAAGGTTTGTCTGTTATCGTTAAAAGAACTTAACTAAAAAATTTCCACTATACATTAGCTATATAGGTCCTATAAAGTGCCTTGTAAACTATATGGTGCCAAATGTGCAATTCACATTGCAAAAAGTTCTAACGGGTCTCAAAATGTTTATTAGAGTCTAATAAGTAAATAATAAAAGTATAACAGTTAACCAATAAAAGGTTTGTCTGTTATCGTTAAAAGAACTTAACTAAAAAATTTGCACTATACATTAGTTATATAGGTCCTAAAAAGTGCCTTGTCAACTATATGGTGCCAAATGTGCAATTCACATTGCAAAAAGTTCTAACGGGTCTCAAAATGTTTATTAGAGTCTAATAAGTAAATAATAAAAGTATAACATTTAACCAATAAAAGGTTTGTCTGTTATCGTTAAAAGAACTTAACTAAAAAATTTGCACTATACATTAGTTATATAGGTCCTAAAAAGTGCCTTGTGAACTATATGGTGCCAAATGTGCAATTCACATTGCAAAAAGTTCTAACGGGTCTCAAAATGTTTATTAGAGTCTAATAAGTAAATAATAAAAGTATAACAGTTAACAAATAAAAGGTTTGTCTGTTATCGTTAAAAGAACTTAACTAAAAAATTTACACTATACATTAGTTATATAGGTCCTAAAAAGTGCCTTGTGAACTATATGGTGCCAAATGTACAATTCACATTGCAAAAAGTTCTCACGGGTCTCAAAATGTTTATTAGAGTCTAATAAGTAAATAATAAAAGTATAACAGTTAACCAATAAAAGGTTTGTCTGTTATCGTTAAAAGAACTGAACTAAAAAATTAACACTATACATTAGCTATATAGGTCCTAAAAAGTGCCTTGTGAACTATATGGTGCCAAATGTGCAATTCACATTGCAAAAAGTTCTAACGGGTCTCAAAATGTTTATTAGAGTCTAATAAGTAAATATTAAAAGTATAACAGTTAACCAATAAAAGGTTTGTCTGTTATCGTTAAAAGAACTTAACTAAAAAATTTGCACTATACATTAGTTATATAGGTCCTAAAAAGTGCCTTGTCAACTATATGGTGCCAAATGTGCAATTCACATTGCAAAAAGTTCTAACGGGTCTCAAAATGTTTATTAGAGTCTAATAAGTAAATAATAAAAGTATAACAGTTAACCAATAAAAGGTTTGTCTGTTATCGTTAAAAGAACTTAACTAAAAAATTTGCACTATACATTAGTTATATAGGTCCTAAAAAGTGCCTTGTGAACTATATGGTGCCAAATGTGCAATTCACATTGCAGAAAGTTCTAACGGGTCTCAAAATGTTTATTAGAGTCTAATAAGTAAATAATAAAAGTATAACAGTTAACCAATAAAAGGTTTGTCTGTTATCGTTAAAAGAACTTAACTAAAAAATTTGCACTATATGTTAGTTATATAGGTCCTAAAAAGTGCCTTGTGAACTATATGGTGCCAAATGTGCAATTCACATTGCAAAAAGTTCTAACGGGTCTCAAAATGTTTATTAGAGTCTAATAAGTAAATAATAAAAGTATAACAGTTAACCAATAAAAGGTTTGTCTGTTATCGTTAAAAGAACTTAACTAAAAAATTTGCACTATACATTAGTTATATAGGTCCTAAAAAGTGCCTTGTGAACTATATGGTGCCAAATGTGCAATTCACATTGCAAAAAGTTCTGACGGGTCTCAAAATGTTTAGTAGAGTCTAATAAGTAAATAATAAAAGTATAACAGTTAACCAATAAAAGGTTTGTCTGTTATCGTTAAAAGAACTTAACTAAAATATTTGCACTATACATTAGTTATATAGGTCCTAAAAAGTGCCTTGTCAACTATATGGTGCCAAATGTGCAATTCACATTGCAAAAAGTTCTAACGGGTCTCAAAATGTTTATTAGAGTCTAATAAGTAAATAATAAAAGTATAACAGTTAACCAATAAAAGGTTTGTCTGTTATCGTTAAAAGAACTTAACTAAAAAATTTGCACTATACATTAGTTATATAGGTCCTAAAAAGTGCCTTGTGAACTATATGGTGCCAAATGTGCAATTCACATTGCAGAAAGTTCTAACGGGTCTCAAAATGTTTATTAGAGTCTAATAAGTAAATAATAAAAGTATAACAGTTAACCAATAAAAGGTTTGTCTGTTATCGTTAAAAGAACTTAACTAAAAAATTTGCACTATACATTAGTTATATAGGTCCTAAAAAGTGCCTTGTGAACTATATGGTGCCAAATGTGCAATTCACATTGCAAAAAGTTCTAACGGGTCTCAAAATTTTTATTAGAGTCTAATAAGTAAATAATAAAAGTATAACAGTTAACCAATAAAAGGTTTGTCTGTTATCGTTAAAAGAACTTAACTAAAAAATTTGCACTATACATTAGTTATATAGGTCCTAAAAAGTGCCTTGTCAACTATATGGTGCCAAATGTGCAATTCACATTGCAAAAAGTTCTAACGGGTCTCAAAATGTTTATTAGAGTCTAATAAGTAAATAATAAAAGTATAACAGTTAACCAATAAAAGGTTTGTCTGTTATCGTTAAAAGAACTTAACTAAAAAATTTGCACTATACATTAGTTATATAGGTCCTAAAAAGTGCCTTGTGAACTATATGGTGCCAAATGTGCAATTCACATTGCAAAAAGTTCTAACGGGTCTCAAAATGTTTATTAGAGTCTAATAAGTAAATAATAAAAGTATAACAGTTAACCAATAAAAGGTTTGTCTGTTATCGTTAAAAGAACTTAACTAAAAAATTTGCACTATACATTAGTTATATAGGTCCTAAAAAGTGCCTTGTGAACTATATGGTGCCAAATGTGCAATTCACATTGCAGAAAGTTCTAACGGGTCTCAAAATGTTTATTAGAGTCTAATAAGTAAATAATAAAAGTATAACAGTTAACCAATAAAAGGTTTGTCTGTTATCGTTAAAAGAACTTAACTAAAATATTTGCACTATACATTAGTTATATAGGTCCTAAAAAGTGCCTTGTGAACTATATGGTGCCAAATGTGCAATTCACATTGCAAAAAGTTCTAACGGGTTTCAAAATGTTTAGTAGAGTCTAATAAGTAAATAATAAAAGTATAACAGTTAACCAATAAAAGGTTTGTCTGTTATCGTTAAAAGAACTTAACTAAAAAATTTACACTATACATTAGCTATATAGGTCCTAAAAAGTGCCTTGTGAACTATATGGTGCCAAATGTGCAATTCACATTGCAAAAAGTTCTAACGGGTCTCAAAATGTTTATTAGAGTCTAATAAGTAAATAATAAAAGTATAACAGTTAACCAATAAAAGGTTTGTCTGTTATCGTTAAAAGAACTTAACTAAAAAATTTACACTATGCATTAGTTATATAGGTCCTAAAAAGTGCCTTGTGAACTATATGGTGCCAAATGTGCAATTCACATTGCAAAAAGTTCTAACGGGTCTCAAAATGTTTATTAGAGTCTAATAAGTAAATAATAAAAGTATAACAGTTAACCAATAAAAGGTTTGTCTGTTATCGTTAAAAGAACTTAACTAAAAAATTTACACTATACATTAGCTATATAGGTCCTAAAAAGTGCCTTGTGAACTATATGGTGCCAAATGTGCAATTCACATTGCAAAAAGTTCTAACTGGTCTCAAAATGTTTATTAGAGTCTAATAAGTAAATAATAAAAGTATAACAGTTAACCAATGAAAGGTTTGTCTGTTATCGTTAAAAGAACTTAACTAAAAAATTTACACTATACATTAGTTATATAGGTCCTAAAAAGTGCCTTGTGAACTATATGGTGCCAAATGTGCAATTCACATTGCAAAAAGTTCTAACGGGTCTCAAAATGTTTATTAGAGTCTAATAAGTAAATAATAAAAGTATAACAGTTAACCAATAAAAGGTTTGTCTGTTATCGTTAAAAGAACCTAACTAAAAAATTTGCACTATACATTAGTTATATAGGTCCTAAAAAGTGCCTTGTCAACTATATGGTGCCAAATGTGCAATTCACATTGCAAAAAGTTCTAACGGGTCTCAAAATGTTTATTAGAGTCTAATAAGTAAATAATAAAAGTATAACAGTTAACCAATAAAAGGTTTGTCTGTTATCGTTAAAAGAACTTAACTAAAAAATTTGCACTATACATTAGTTATATAGGTCCTAAAAAGTGCCTTGTGAACTATATGGTGCCAAATGTGCAATTCACATTGCAGAAAGTTCTAACGGGTCTCAAAATGTTTATTAGAGTCTAATAAGTAAATAATAAAAGTATAACAGTTAACCAATAAAAGGTTTGTCTGTTATCGTTAAAAGAACTTAACTAAAAAATTTGCACTATACATTAGTTATATAGGTCCTAAAAAGTGCCTTGTGAACTATATGGTGCCAAATGTGCAATTCACATTGCAAAATAATCTAACGGGTCTCAAAATGTTTATTAGAGTCTAATAAGTAAATAATAAAAGTATAACAGTTAACCAATAAAAGGTTTGTCTGTTATCGTTAAAAGAACTTAACTAAAAAATTTGCACTATACATTAGTTATATAGGTCCTAAAAAGTGCCTTGTCAACTATATGGTGCCAAATGTGCAATTCACATTGCAAAAAGTTCTAACGGGTCTCAAAATGTTTATTAGAGTCTAATAAGTAAATGATAAAAGTATAACAGTTAACCAATAAAAGGTTTGTCTGTTATCGTTAAAAGAACTTAACTAAAAAATTTACACTATACATTAGCTTTATAGGTCCTAAAAAGTGCCTTGTGAACTATATGGTGCCAAATGTGCAATTCACATTGCAAAAAGTTCTAACTGGTCTCAAAATGTTTATTAGAGTCTAATAAGTAAATAATAAAAGTATAACAGTTAACCAATAAAAGGTTTGTCTGTTATCGTTAAAAGAACTTAACTAAAAAATTTGCACTATACATTAGTTATATAGGTCCTAAAAAGTGCCTTGTCAACTATATGGTGCCAAATGTGCAATTCACATTGCAAAAAGTTCTAACGGGTCTCAAAATGTTTATTAGAGTCTAATAAGTAAATAATAAAAGTATAACAGTTAACCAATAAAAGGTTTGTCTGTTATCGTTAAAAGAACTTAACTAAAATATTTGCACTATACATTAGTTATATAGGTCCTAAAAAGTGCCTTGTGAACTATATGGTGCCAAATGTGCAATTCACATTGCAAAAAGTTCTACCGGGTCTCAAAATGTTTATTAGAGTCTAATAAGTAAATAATAGAAGTATAACAGTTAACAAATAAAAGGTTTGTCTGTTATCGTTAAAAGAACTTAACTAAAAAATTTACACTATACATTAGTTATATAGGTCCTAAAAAGTGCCTTGTGAACTATATGGTGCCAAATGTGCAATTCACATTGCAAAAAGTTCTAACGGGTCTCAAAATGTTTATTAGAGTCTAATAAGTAAATAATAAAAGTATAACAGTTAACCAATAAAAGGTTTGTCTGTTATCGTTAAAAGAACTTAACTAAAAAATTTGCACTATACATTAGTTATATAGGTCCTAAAAAGTGCCTTGTGAACTATATGGTGCCAAATGTGCAATTCACATTGCAGAAAGTTCTAACGGGTCTCAAAATGTTTATTAGAGTCTAATAAGTAAATAATAAAAGTATAACAGTTAACCAATAAAAGGTTTGTCTGTTATCGTTAAAAGAACTTAACTAAAATATTTGCACTATACATTAGTTATATAGGTCCTAAAAAGTGCCTTGTGAACTATATGGTGCCAAATGTGCAATTCACATTGCAAAAAGTTCTAACGGGTTTCAAAATGTTTAGTAGAGTCTAATAAGTAAATAATAAAAGTATAACAGTTAACCAATAAAAGGTTTGTCTGTTATCGTTAAAAGAACTTAACTAAAAAATTTACACTATACATTAGCTATATAGGTCCTAAAAAGTGCCTTGTGAACTATATGGTGCCAAATGTGCAATTCACATTGCAAAAAGTTCTAACGGGTCTCAAAATGTTTATTAGAGTCTAATAAGTAAATAATAAAAGTATAACAGTTAACCAATAAAAGGTTTGTCTGTTATCGTTAAAAGAACTTAACTAAAAAATTTACACTATGCATTAGTTATATAGGTCCTAAAAAGTGCCTTGTGAACTATATGGTGCCAAATGTGCAATTCACATTGCAAAAAGTTCTAACGGGTCTCAAAATGTTTATTAGAGTCTAATAAGTAAATAATAAAAGTATAACAGTTAACCAATAAAAGGTTTGTCTGTTATCGTTAAAAGAACTTAACTAAAAAATTTACACTATACATTAGCTATATAGGTCCTAAAAAGTGCCTTGTGAACTATATGGTGCCAAATGTGCAATTCACATTGCAAAAAGTTCTAACTGGTCTCAAAATGTTTATTAGAGTCTAATAAGTAAATAATAAAAGTATAACAGTTAACCAATGAAAGGTTTGTCTGTTATCGTTAAAAGAACTTAACTAAAAAATTTACACTATACATTAGTTATATAGGTCCTAAAAAGTGCCTTGTGAACTATATGGTGCCAAATGTGCAATTCACATTGCAAAAAGTTCTAACGGGTCTCAAAATGTTTATTAGAGTCTAATAAGTAAATAATAAAAGTATAACAGTTAACCAATAAAAGGTTTGTCTGTTATCGTTAAAAGAACCTAACTAAAAAATTTGCACTATACATTAGTTATATAGGTCCTAAAAAGTGCCTTGTCAACTATATGGTGCCAAATGTGCAATTCACATTGCAAAAAGTTCTAACGGGTCTCAAAATGTTTATTAGAGTCTAATAAGTAAATAATAAAAGTATAACAGTTAACCAATAAAAGGTTTGTCTGTTATCGTTAAAAGAACTTAACTAAAAAATTTGCACTATACATTAGTTATATAGGTCCTAAAAAGTGCCTTGTGAACTATATGGTGCCAAATGTGCAATTCACATTGCAGAAAGTTCTAACGGGTCTCAAAATGTTTATTAGAGTCTAATAAGTAAATAATAAAAGTATAACAGTTAACCAATAAAAGGTTTGTCTGTTATCGTTAAAAGAACTTAACTAAAAAATTTGCACTATACATTAGTTATATAGGTCCTAAAAAGTGCCTTGTGAACTATATGGTGCCAAATGTGCAATTCACATTGCAAAATAATCTAACGGGTCTCAAAATGTTTATTAGAGTCTAATAAGTAAATAATAAAAGTATAACAGTTAACCAATAAAAGGTTTGTCTGTTATCGTTAAAAGAACTTAACTAAAAAATTTGCACTATACATTAGTTATATAGGTCCTAAAAAGTGCCTTGTCAACTATATGGTGCCAAATGTGCAATTCACATTGCAAAAAGTTCTAACGGGTCTCAAAATGTTTATTAGAGTCTAATAAGTAAATGATAAAAGTATAACAGTTAACCAATAAAAGGTTTGTCTGTTATCGTTAAAAGAACTTAACTAAAAAATTTACACTATACATTAGCTTTATAGGTCCTAAAAAGTGCCTTGTGAACTATATGGTGCCAAATGTGCAATTCACATTGCAAAAAGTTCTAACTGGTCTCAAAATGTTTATTAGAGTCTAATAAGTAAATAATAAAAGTATAACAGTTAACCAATAAAAGGTTTGTCTGTTATCGTTAAAAGAACTTAACTAAAAAATTTGCACTATACATTAGTTATATAGGTCCTAAAAAGTGCCTTGTCAACTATATGGTGCCAAATGTGCAATTCACATTGCAAAAAGTTCTAACGGGTCTCAAAATGTTTATTAGAGTCTAATAAGTAAATAATAAAAGTATAACAGTTAACCAATAAAAGGTTTGTCTGTTATCGTTAAAAGAACTTAACTAAAATATTTGCACTATACATTAGTTATATAGGTCCTAAAAAGTGCCTTGTGAACTATATGGTGCCAAATGTGCAATTCACATTGCAAAAAGTTCTACCGGGTCTCAAAATGTTTATTAGAGTCTAATAAGTAAATAATAGAAGTATAACAGTTAACAAATAAAAGGTTTGTCTGTTATCGTTAAAAGAACTTAACTAAAAAATTTACACTATACATTAGTTATATAGGTCCTAAAAAGTGCCTTGTGAACTATAAGGTGCCAAATGTGCAATTCACATTGCAAAAAGTTCTCACGGGTCTCAAAATGTTTATTAGAGTCTAATAAGTAAATAATAAAAGTATAACAGTTAACCAATAAAAGGTTTGTCTGTTATCGTTAAAAGAACTTAACTAAAAAATTTGCACTATACATTAGTTATATAGGTCCTAAAAAGTGCCTTGTGAACTATATGGTGCCAAATGTGCAATTCACATTGCAAAAAGTTCTAACGGGTCTCAAAATGTTTATTAGAGTCTAATAAGTAAATAATAAAAGTATAACAGTTAACCAATAAAAGGTTTGTCTGTTATCGTTAAAAGAACTTAACTAAAAAATTTGCACTATACATTAGTTATATAGGTCCTAAAAAGTGCCTTGTGAACTATATGGTGCCAAATGTGCAATTCACATTGCAAAATGTTCTAACGGGTCTCAAAATGTTTATTAGAGTCTAATAAGTAAATAATAAAAGTATAACAGTTAACCAATAAAAGGTTTGTCTGTTATCGTTAAAAGAACTTAACTAAAAAATTTGCACTATACATTAGTTATATAGGTCCTAAAAAGTGCCTTGTCAACTATATGGTGCCAAATGTGCAATTCACATTGCAAAAAGTTCTAACGGGTCTCAAAATGTTTATTAGAGTCTAATAAGTAAATAATAAAAGTATAACATTCAACCAATAAAAGGTTTGTCTGTTATCGTTAAAAGAACTTAACTAAAATATTTGCACTATACATTAGTTATATAGGTCCTAAAAAGTGCCTTGTGAACTATATGGTGCCAAATGTGCAATTCACATTGCAAAAAGTTCTAACGGGTCTCAAAATGTTTATTAGAGTCTAATAAGTAAATAATAAAAGTATAACAGTTAACAAATAAAAGGTTTGTCTGTTATCGTTAAAAGAACTTAACTAAAAAATTTGCACTATACATTAGTTATATAGGTCCTAAAAAGTGCCTTGTCAACTATATGGTGCCAAATGTGCAATTCACATTGCAAAAAGTTCTAACGGGTCTCAAAATGTTTATTAGAGTCTAATAAGTAAATAATAAAAGTATAACAGTTAACCAATAAAAGGTTTGTCTCTTATCGTTAAAAGAACTTAACTAAAAAATTTGCACTATACATTAGTTATATAGGTCCTAAAAAGTGCCTTGTGAACTATATGGTGCCAAATGTGCAATTCACATTGCAAAAAGTTCTAACGGGTCTCAAAATGTTTATTAGAGTCTAATAAGTAAATAATAAAAGTATAACAGTTAACCAATAAAAGGTTTGTCTGTTATCGTTAAAAGAACTTAACTAAAAAATTTGCACTATACATTAGTTATATAGGTCCTAAAAAGTGCCTTGTCAACTATATGGTGCCAAATGTGCAATTCACATTGCAGAAAGTTCTAACGGGTCTCAAAATGTTTATTAGAGTCTAATAAGTAAATAATAAAAGTATAACAGTTAACCAATAAAAGGTTTGTCTGTTATCGTTAAAAGAACTTAACTAAAAAATTTGCACTATACATTAGTTATATAGGTCCTAAAAAGTGCCTTGTCAACTATATGGTGCCAAATGTGCAATTCACATTGCAAAAAGTTCTAACGGGTCTCAAAATGTTTATTAGAGTCTAATAAGTAAATAATAAAAGTATAACAGTTAACCAATAAAAGGTTTGACTGTTATCGTTAAAAGAACTTAACTAAAAATTTGCACTATACATTAGTTATATAGGTCCTAAAAAGTGCCTTGTCAACTATATGGTGCCAAATGTGCAATTCACATTGCAAAAAGTTCTAACGGATCTCAAAATGTTTAGTAGAGTCTAATAAGTAAATAATAAAAGTATAACAGTTAACCAATAAAAGGTTTGTCTGTTATCGTTAAAAGAACTTAACTAAAATATTTGCACTATACATTAGTTATATAGGTCCTAAAAAGTGCCTTGTGAACTATATGGTGCCAAATGTGCAATTCACATTGCAAAAAGTTCTAACGGGTCTCAAAATGTTTATTAGAGTCTAATAAGTAAATAATAAAAGTATAACAGTTAACCAATAAAAGGTTTGTCTGTTATCGTTAAAAGAACTTAACTAAAAAATTTGCACTATACATTAGTTATATAGGTCCTAAAAAGTGCTTTGTCAACTATATGGTGCCAAATGTGCAATTCACATTGCAAAAAGTTCTAACGGGTCTCAAAATGTTTATTAGAGTCTAATAAGTAAATAATAAAAGTATAACAGTTAACCAATAAAAGGTTTGTCTGTTATCGTTAAAAGAACTTAACTAAAATATTTGCACTATACATTAGTTATATAGGTCCTAAAAAGTGCCTTGTGAACTATATGGTGCCAAATGTGCAATTCACATTGCAAAAAGTTCTAACGGGTCTCAAAATGTTTATTAGAGTCTAATAAGTAAATAATAAAAGTATAACAGTTAACAAATAAAAGGTTTGTCTGTTATCGTTAAAAGAACTTAACTAAAAAATTTGCACTATACATTAGTTATATAGGTCCTAAAAAGTGCCTTGTCAACTATATGGTGCCAAATGTGCAATTCACATTGCAAAAAGTTCTAACGGGTCTCAAAATGTTTATTAGAGTCTAATAAGTAAATAATAAAAGTATAACAGTTAACCAATAAAAGGTTTGTCTCTTATCGTTAAAAGAACTTAACTAAAAAATTTGCACTATACATTAGTTATATAGGTCCTAAAAAGTGCCTTGTGAACTATATGGTGCCAAATGTGCAATTCACATTGCAAAAAGTTCTAACGGGTCTCAAAATGTTTATTAGAGTCTAATAAGTAAATAATAAAAGTATAACAGTTAACCAATAAAAGGTTTGTCTGTTATCGTTAAAAGAACTTAACTAAAAAATTTGCACTATACATTAGTTATATAGGTCCTAAAAAGTGCCTTGTCAACTATATGGTGCCAAATGTGCAATTCACATTGCAAAAAGTTCTAACGGGTCTCAAAATGTTTATTAGAGTCTAATAAGTAAATAATAAAAGTATAACAGTTAACCAATAAAAGGTTTGACTGTTATCGTTAAAAGAACTTAACTAAAAATTTGCGCTATACATTAGTTATATAGGTCCTAAAAAGTGCCTTGTGAAATATATGGTGCCAAATGTGCAATTCACATTGCAAAAAGTTCTAACGGGTCTCAAAATGTTTATTAGAGTCTAATAAGTAAATAATAAAAGTATAACAGTTAACCAATAAAAGGTTTGTCTGTTATCGTTAAAAGAACTTAACTAAAAAATTTGCACTATACATTAGTTATATAGGTCCTAAAAAGTGCCTTGTCAACTATATGGTGCCAAATGTGCAATTCACATTGCAAAAAGTTCTAACGGGTCTCAAAATGTTTATTAGAGTCTAATAAGTAAATAATAAAAGTATAACAGTTAACCAATAAAAGGTTTGTCTGTTATCGTTAAAAGAACTTAACTAAAAAATTTGCACTATACATTAGTTATATAGGTCCTAAAAAGTGCCTTGTCAACTATATGGTGCCAAATGTGCAATTCACATTGCAAAAAGTTCTAACGGATCTCAAAATGTTTAGTAGAGTCTAATAAGTAAATGATAAAAGTATAACAGTTAACCAATAAAAGGTTTGTCTGTTATCGTTAAAAGAACTTAACTAAAAAATTTACACTATACATTAGCTTTATAGGTCCTAAAAAGTGCCTTGTGAACTATATGGTGCCAAATGTGCAATTCACATTGCAAAAAGTTCTAACTGGTCTCAAAATGTTTATTAGAGTCTAATAAGTAAATAATAAAAGTATAACAGTCAACCAATAAAAGGTTTGTCTGTTATCGTTAAAAGAACTTAACTAAAAAATTTGCACTATACATTAGTTATATAGGTCCTAAAAAGTGCCTTGTGAACTATATGGTGCCAAATGTGCAATTCACATTGCAAAAAGTTCTAACGGGTCTCAAAATGTTTATTAGAGTCTAATAAGTAAATAATAAAAGTATAACAGTTAACCAATAAAAGGTTTGTCTGTTATCGTTAAAAGAACTTAACTAAAAAATTTCCACTATACATTAGCTATATAGGTCCTAAAAAGTGCCTTGTAAACTATATGGTGCCAAATGTGCAATTCACATTGCAAAATGTTCTAACGGGTCTCAAAATGTTTATTAGAGTCTAATAAGTAAATAATAAAAGTATAACAGTTAACCAATAAAAGGTTTGTCTGTTATCGTTAAAAGAACTTAACTAAAAAATTTCCACTGTACATTAGCTATATAATTCCTAAAAAGTGCCTTGTGAACTATATGGTGCCAAATGTGCAATTCACATTGCAGAAAGTTCTAACGGGTCTCAAAATGATTATTAGAGTCTAATAAGTAAATAATAAAAGTATAACAGTTAACCAATAAAAGGGTTGTCTGTTATCGTTAAAAGAACTTAACTAAAAAATTTGCACTATACATTAGTTATATAGGTCCTAAAAAGTGCCTTGTCAACTATATGGTGCCAAATGTGCAATTCACATTGCAAAAAGTTCTAACGGGTCTCAAAATGTTTATTAGAGTCTAATAAGTAAATAATAAAAGTATAACAGTTAACCAATAAAAGGTTTGTCTGTTATCGTTAAAAGAACTTAACTAAAATATTTGCACTATACATTAGTTATATAGGTCCTAAAAAGTGCCTTGTGAACTATATGGTGCCAAATGTGCAATTCACATTGCAAAAAGTTCTACCGGGTCTCAAAATGTTTATTAGAGTCTAATAAGTAAATAATAGAAGTATAACAGTTAACAAATAAAAGGTTTGTCTGTTATCGTTAAAAGAACTTAACTAAAAAATTTACACTATACATTAGTTATATAGGTCCTAAAAAGTGCCTTGTGAACTATAAGGTGCCAAATGTGCAATTCACATTGCAAAAAGTTCTCACGGGTCTCAAAATGTTTATTAGAGTCTAATAAGTAAATAATAAAAGTATAACAGTTAACCAATAAAAGGTTTGTCTGTTATCGTTAAAAGAACTTAACTAAAAAATTTGCACTATACATTAGTTATATAGGTCCTAAAAAGTGCCTTGTGAACTATATGGTGCCAAATGTGCAATTCACATTGCAAAAAGTTCTAACGGGTCTCAAAATGTTTATTAGAGTCTAATAAGTAAATAATAAAAGTATAACAGTTAACCAATAAAAGGTTTGTCTGTTATCGTTAAAAGAACTTAACTAAAAAATTTGCACTATACATTAGTTATATAGGTCCTAAAAAGTGCCTTGTGAACTATATGGTGCCAAATGTGCAATTCACATTGCAAAATGTTCTAACGGGTCTCAAAATGTTTATTAGAGTCTAATAAGTAAATAATAAAAGTATAACAGTTAACCAATAAAAGGTTTGTCTGTTATCGTTAAAAGAACTTAACTAAAAAATTTGCACTATACATTAGTTATATAGGTCCTAAAAAGTGCCTTGTCAACTATATGGTGCCAAATGTGCAATTCACATTGCAAAAAGTTCTAACGGGTCTCAAAATGTTTATTAGAGTCTAATAAGTAAATAATAAAAGTATAACATTCAACCAATAAAAGGTTTGTCTGTTATCGTTAAAAGAACTTAACTAAAATATTTGCACTATACATTAGTTATATAGGTCCTAAAAAGTGCCTTGTGAACTATATGGTGCCAAATGTGCAATTCACATTGCAAAAAGTTCTAACGGGTCTCAAAATGTTTATTAGAGTCTAATAAGTAAATAATAAAAGTATAACAGTTAACAAATAAAAGGTTTGTCTGTTATCGTTAAAAGAACTTAACTAAAAAATTTGCACTATACATTAGTTATATAGGTCCTAAAAAGTGCCTTGTCAACTATATGGTGCCAAATGTGCAATTCACATTGCAAAAAGTTCTAACGGGTCTCAAAATGTTTATTAGAGTCTAATAAGTAAATAATAAAAGTATAACAGTTAACCAATAAAAGGTTTGTCTCTTATCGTTAAAAGAACTTAACTAAAAAATTTGCACTATACATTAGTTATATAGGTCCTAAAAAGTGCCTTGTGAACTATATGGTGCCAAATGTGCAATTCACATTGCAAAAAGTTCTAACGGGTCTCAAAATGTTTATTAGAGTCTAATAAGTAAATAATAAAAGTATAACAGTTAACCAATAAAAGGTTTGTCTGTTATCGTTAAAAGAACTTAACTAAAAAATTTGCACTATACATTAGTTATATAGGTCCTAAAAAGTGCCTTGTCAACTATATGGTGCCAAATGTGCAATTCACATTGCAGAAAGTTCTAACGGGTCTCAAAATGTTTATTAGAGTCTAATAAGTAAATAATAAAAGTATAACAGTTAACCAATAAAAGGTTTGTCTGTTATCGTTAAAAGAACTTAACTAAAAAATTTGCACTATACATTAGTTATATAGGTCCTAAAAAGTGCCTTGTCAACTATATGGTGCCAAATGTGCAATTCACATTGCAAAAAGTTCTAACGGGTCTCAAAATGTTTATTAGAGTCTAATAAGTAAATAATAAAAGTATAACAGTTAACCAATAAAAGGTTTGACTGTTATCGTTAAAAGAACTTAACTAAAAATTTGCACTATACATTAGTTATATAGGTCCTAAAAAGTGCCTTGTCAACTATATGGTGCCAAATGTGCAATTCACATTGCAAAAAGTTCTAACGGATCTCAAAATGTTTAGTAGAGTCTAATAAGTAAATAATAAAAGTATAACAGTTAACCAATAAAAGGTTTGTCTGTTATCGTTAAAAGAACTTAACTAAAATATTTGCACTATACATTAGTTATATAGGTCCTAAAAAGTGCCTTGTGAACTATATGGTGCCAAATGTGCAATTCACATTGCAAAAAGTTCTAACGGGTCTCAAAATGTTTATTAGAGTCTAATAAGTAAATAATAAAAGTATAACAGTTAACCAATAAAAGGTTTGTCTGTTATCGTTAAAAGAACTTAACTAAAAAATTTGCACTATACATTAGTTATATAGGTCCTAAAAAGTGCTTTGTCAACTATATGGTGCCAAATGTGCAATTCACATTGCAAAAAGTTCTAACGGGTCTCAAAATGTTTATTAGAGTCTAATAAGTAAATAATAAAAGTATAACAGTTAACCAATAAAAGGTTTGTCTGTTATCGTTAAAAGAACTTAACTAAAATATTTGCACTATACATTAGTTATATAGGTCCTAAAAAGTGCCTTGTGAACTATATGGTGCCAAATGTGCAATTCACATTGCAAAAAGTTCTAACGGGTCTCAAAATGTTTATTAGAGTCTAATAAGTAAATAATAAAAGTATAACAGTTAACAAATAAAAGGTTTGTCTGTTATCGTTAAAAGAACTTAACTAAAAAATTTGCACTATACATTAGTTATATAGGTCCTAAAAAGTGCCTTGTCAACTATATGGTGCCAAATGTGCAATTCACATTGCAAAAAGTTCTAACGGGTCTCAAAATGTTTATTAGAGTCTAATAAGTAAATAATAAAAGTATAACAGTTAACCAATAAAAGGTTTGTCTCTTATCGTTAAAAGAACTTAACTAAAAAATTTGCACTATACATTAGTTATATAGGTCCTAAAAAGTGCCTTGTGAACTATATGGTGCCAAATGTGCAATTCACATTGCAAAAAGTTCTAACGGGTCTCAAAATGTTTATTAGAGTCTAATAAGTAAATAATAAAAGTATAACAGTTAACCAATAAAAGGTTTGTCTGTTATCGTTAAAAGAACTTAACTAAAAAATTTGCACTATACATTAGTTATATAGGTCCTAAAAAGTGCCTTGTCAACTATATGGTGCCAAATGTGCAATTCACATTGCAAAAAGTTCTAACGGGTCTCAAAATGTTTATTAGAGTCTAATAAGTAAATAATAAAAGTATAACAGTTAACCAATAAAAGGTTTGACTGTTATCGTTAAAAGAACTTAACTAAAAATTTGCGCTATACATTAGTTATATAGGTCCTAAAAAGTGCCTTGTGAAATATATGGTGCCAAATGTGCAATTCACATTGCAAAAAGTTCTAACGGGTCTCAAAATGTTTATTAGAGTCTAATAAGTAAATAATAAAAGTATAACAGTTAACCAATAAAAGGTTTGTCTGTTATCGTTAAAAGAACTTAACTAAAAAATTTGCACTATACATTAGTTATATAGGTCCTAAAAAGTGCCTTGTCAACTATATGGTGCCAAATGTGCAATTCACATTGCAAAAAGTTCTAACGGGTCTCAAAATGTTTATTAGAGTCTAATAAGTAAATAATAAAAGTATAACAGTTAACCAATAAAAGGTTTGTCTGTTATCGTTAAAAGAACTTAACTAAAAAATTTGCACTATACATTAGTTATATAGGTCCTAAAAAGTGCCTTGTCAACTATATGGTGCCAAATGTGCAATTCACATTGCAAAAAGTTCTAACGGATCTCAAAATGTTTAGTAGAGTCTAATAAGTAAATGATAAAAGTATAACAGTTAACCAATAAAAGGTTTGTCTGTTATCGTTAAAAGAACTTAACTAAAAAATTTACACTATACATTAGCTTTATAGGTCCTAAAAAGTGCCTTGTGAACTATATGGTGCCAAATGTGCAATTCACATTGCAAAAAGTTCTAACTGGTCTCAAAATGTTTATTAGAGTCTAATAAGTAAATAATAAAAGTATAACAGTCAACCAATAAAAGGTTTGTCTGTTATCGTTAAAAGAACTTAACTAAAAAATTTGCACTATACATTAGTTATATAGGTCCTAAAAAGTGCCTTGTGAACTATATGGTGCCAAATGTGCAATTCACATTGCAAAAAGTTCTAACGGGTCTCAAAATGTTTATTAGAGTCTAATAAGTAAATAATAAAAGTATAACAGTTAACCAATAAAAGGTTTGTCTGTTATCGTTAAAAGAACTTAACTAAAAAATTTCCACTATACATTAGCTATATAGGTCCTAAAAAGTGCCTTGTAAACTATATGGTGCCAAATGTGCAATTCACATTGCAAAATGTTCTAACGGGTCTCAAAATGTTTATTAGAGTCTAATAAGTAAATAATAAAAGTATAACAGTTAACCAATAAAAGGTTTGTCTGTTATCGTTAAAAGAACTTAACTAAAAAATTTCCACTGTACATTAGCTATATAATTCCTAAAAAGTGCCTTGTGAACTATATGGTGCCAAATGTGCAATTCACATTGCAGAAAGTTCTAACGGGTCTCAAAATGATTATTAGAGTCTAATAAGTAAATAATAAAAGTATAACAGTTAACCAATAAAAGGGTTGTCTGTTATCGTTAAAAGAACTTAACTAAAAAATTTGCACTATACATTAGTTATATAGGTCCTAAAAAGTGCCTTGTGAACTATATGGTGCCAAATGTGCAATTCACATTGCAGAAAGTTCTAACGGGTCTCAAAATGTTTATTAGAGTCTAATAAGTAAATAATAAAAGTATAACAGTTAACCAATAAAAGGTTTGTCTGTTATCGTTAAAAGAACTTAACTAAAAAATTTGCACTATACATTAGTTATATAGGTCCTAAAAAGTGCCTTGTCAACTATATGGTGCCAAATGTGCAATTCACATTGCAAAAAGTTCTAACGGGTCTCAAAATGTTTATTAGAGTCTAATAAGTAAATAATAAAAGTATAACAGTTAACCAATAAAACGTTTGTCTGTTATCGTTAAAAGAACTTAACTAAAAAATTTGCACTATACATTAGTTATATAGGTCCTAAAAAGTGCCTTGTGAACTATATGGTGCCAAATGTGCAATTCACATTGCAAAAAGTTCTAACGGGTCTCAAAATGTTTATTAGAGTCTAATAAGTAAATAATAAAAGTATAACAGTTAACCAATAAAAGGTTTGTCTGTTATCGTTAAAAGAACTTAACTAAAAAATTTACACTATACATTAGTTATATAGGTCCTAAAAAGTGCCTTGTGAACTATATGGTGCCAAATGTGCAATTCACATTGCAAAAAGTTCTAACGGGTCTCAAAATGTTTATTAGAGTCTAATAAGTAAATAATAAAAGTATAACAGTTAACCAACAAAAGGTTTGTCTGTTATCGTTAAAAGAACTTAACCAAAAAATTTACACTATACATTAGTTATATAGGTCCTAAAAAGTGCCTTGTGAACTATATGGTGCCAAATGTGCAATTCACATTGCAAAAAGTTCTAACGGGTCTCAAAATGTTTATTAGAGTCTAATAAGTAAATAATAAAAGTATAACAGTTAACCAATAAAAGGTTTGTCTGTTATCGTTAAAAGAACTTAACTAAAAAATTTGCACTATACATTAGTTATATAGGTCCTAAAAAGTGCCTTGTCAACTATATGGTGCCAAATGTGCAATTCACATTGCAAAAAGTTCTAACGGGTCTCAAAATGTTTATTAGAGTCTAATAAGTAAATAATAAAAGTATAACAGTTAACCAATAAAAGGTTTGTCTGTTATCGTTAAAAGAACTTAACTAAAAAATTTGCACTATACATTAGTTATATAGGTCCTAAAAAGTGCCTTGTCAACTATATGGTGCCAAATGTGCAATTCACATTGCAGAAAGTTCTAACGGGTCTCAAAATGTTTATTAGAGTCTAATAAGTAAATAATAAAAGTATAACAGTTAACCAATAAAAGGTTTGTCTGTTATCGTTAAAAGAACTTAACTAAAAAATTTGCACTATACATTAGTTATATAGGTCCTAAAAAGTGCCTTGTCAACTTTATGGTGCCAAATGTGCAATTCACATTGCAAAAAGTTCTAACGGGTCTCAAAATGTTTAGTAGAGTCTAATAAGTAAATAATAAAAGTATAACAGTTAACCAATAAAAGGTTTGTCTGTTATCGTTAAAAGAACTTAACTAAAATATTTGCACTATACATTAGTTATATAGGTCCTAAAAAGTGCCTTGTGAACTATATGGTGCCAAATGTGCAATTCACATTGCAAAAAGTTCTAACGGGTCTCAAAATGTTTAGTAGAGTCTAATAAGTAAATAATAAAAGTATAACAGTTAACCAATAAAAGGTTTGTCTGTTATCGTTAAAAGAACTTAACTAAAAAATTTACACTATACATTAGCTATATAGGTCCTAAAAAGTGCCTTGTGAACTATATGGTGCCAAATGTGCAATTCACATTGCAAAAAGTTCTAACGGGTCTCAAAATGTTTATTAGAGTCTAATAAGTAAATAATAAAAGTATAACAGTTAACCAATAAAAGATTTGTCTGTTATCGTTAAAAGAACTTAACTAAAAAATTTACACTATGCATTAGTTATATAGGTCCTAAAAAGTGCCTTGTGAACTATATGGTGCCAAATGTGCAATTCACATTGCAAAAAGTTCTAACGGGTCTCAAAATGTTTATTAGAGTCTAATAAGTAAATAATAAAAGTATAACAGTTAACCAATAAAAGGTTTGTCTGTTATCGTTAAAAAAACTTAACTAAAAAATTTACACTATACATTAGCTATATAGGTCCTAAAAAGTGCCTTGTGAACTATATGGTGCCAAATGTGCAATTCACATTGCAAAAAGTTCTAACTGGTCTCAAAATGTTTATTAGAGTCTAATAAGTAAATAATAAAAGTATAACAGTTAACCAATAAAAGGTTTGTCTGTTATCGTTAAAAGAACTTAACTAAAAAATTTACACTATACATTAGTTATATAGGTCCTAAAAAGTGCCTTGTGAACTATATGGTGCCAAATGTGCAATTCACATTGCAAAAAGTTCTAACGGGTCTCAAAATGTTTATTAGAGTCTAATAAGTAAATAATAAAAGTATAACAGTTAACCAATAAAAGGTTTGTCTGTTATCGTTAAAAGAACTTAACTAAAAAATTTGCACTATACATTAGTTATATAGGTCCTAAAAAGTGCCTTGTCAACTATATGGTGCCAAATGTGCAATTCACATTGAAAAAAGTTCTAACGGGTCTCAAAATGTTTATTAGAGTCTAATAAGTAAATAATAAAAGTATAACAGTTAACCAATAAAAGGTTTGTCTGTTATCGTTAAAAGAACTTAACTAAAAAATTTGCACTATACATTAGTTATATAGGTCCTAAAAAGTGCCTTGTGAACTATATGGTGCCAAATGTGCAATTCACATTGCAGAAAGTTCTAACGGGTCTCAAAATGTTTATTAGAGTCTAATAAGTAAATAATAAAAGTATAACAGTTAACCAATAAAAGGTTTGTCTGTTATCGTTAAAAGAACTTAACTAAAAAATTTGCACTATACATTAGTTATATAGGTCCTAAAAAGTGCTTTGTGAACTATATGGTGCCAAATGTGCAATTCACATTGCAAAATAATCTAACGGGTCTCAAAATGTTTATTAGAGTCTAATAAGTAAATAATAAAAGTATAACAGTTAACCAATAAAAGGTTTGTCTGTTATCGTTAAAAGAACTTAACTAAAAAATTTGCACTATACATTAGTTATATAGGTCCTAAAAAGTGCCTTGTCAACTATATGGTGCCAAATGTGCAATTCACATTGCAAAAAGTTCTAACGGGTCTCAAAATGTTTATTAGAGTCTAATAAGTAAATGATAAAAGTATAACAGTTAACCAATAAAAGGTTTGTCTGTTATCGTTAAAAGAACTTAACTAAAAAATTTACACTATACATTAGCTTTATAGGTCCTAAAAAGTGCCTTGTGAACTATATGGTGCCAAATGTGCAATTCACATTGCAAAAAGTTCTAACTGGTCCCAAAATGTTTATTAGAGTCTAATAAGTAAATAATAAAAGTATAACAGTTAACCAATAAAAGGTTTGTCTGTTATCGTTAAAAGAACTTAACTAAAAAATTTGCACTATACATTAGTTATATAGGTCCTAAAAAGTGCCTTGTCAACTATATGGTGCCAAATGTGCAATTCACATTGCAAAAAGTTCTAACGGGTCTCAAAATGTTTATTAGAGTCTAATAAGTAAATAATAAAAGTATAACAGTTAACCAATAAAAGGTTTGTCTGTTATCGTTAAAAGAACTTAACTAAAATATTTGCACTATACATTAGTTATATAGGTCCTAAAAAGTGCTTTGTCAACTATATGGTGCCAAATGTGCAATTCACATTGCAAAAAGTTCTAACGGGTCTCAAAATGTTTATTAGAGTCTAATAAGTAAATAATAAAAGTATAACAGTTAACCAATAAAAGGTTTGTCTCTTATCGTTAAAAGAACTTAACTAAAAAATTTGCACTATACATTAGTTATATAGGTCCTAAAAAGTGCCTTGTGAACTATATGGTGCCAAATGTGCAATTCACATTGCAAAAAGTTCTAACGGGTCTCAAAATGTTTATTAGAGTCTAATAAGTAAATAATAAAAGTATAACAGTTAACCAATAAAAGGTTTGTCTGTTATCGTTAAAAGAACTTAACTAAAAAATTTGCACTATACATTAGTTATATAGGTCCTAAAAAGTGCTTTGACAACTATATGGTGCCAAATGTGCAATTCACATTGCAAAAAGTTCTAACGGGTCTCAAAATGTTTATTAGAGTCTAATAAGTAAATAATAAAAGTATAACATTTAACCAATAAAAGGTTTGTCTGTTATCGTTAAAAGAACTTAACTAAAATATTTGCACTATACATTAGTTATATAGGTCCTAAAAAGTGCCTTGTGAACTATATGGTGCCAAATGTGCAATTCACATTGCAAAAAGTTCTAACGGGTCTCAAAATGTTTATTAGAGTCTAATAAGTAAATAATAAAAGTATAACAGTTAACAAATAAAAGGTTTGTCTGTTATCGTTAAAAGAACTTAACTAAAAAATTTGCACTATACATTAGTTATATAGGTCCTAAAAAGTGCCTTGTCAACTATATGGTGCCAAATGTGCAATTCACATTGCAAAAAGTTCTAACGGGTCTCAAAATGTTTATTAGAGTCTAATAAGTAAATAATAAAAGTATAACAGTTAACCAATAAAAGGTTTGTCTGTTATCGTTAAAAGAACTTAACTAAAAAATTTGCACTATACATTAGTTATATAGGTCCTAAAAAGTGCCTTGTCAACTATATGGTGCCAAATGTGCAATTCACATTGCAAAAAGTTCTAACGGGTCTCAAAATGTTTATTAGAGTCTAATAAGTAAATGATAAAAGTATAACAGTTAACCAATAAAAGGTTTGTCTGTTATCGTTAAAAGAACTTAACTAAAAAATTTACACTATACATTAGCTTTATAGGTCCTAAAAAGTGCCTTGTGAACTATATGGTGCCAAATGTGCAATTCACATTGCAAAAAGTTCTAACTGGTCTCAAAATGTTTATTAGAGTCTAATAAGTAAATAATAAAAGTATAACAGTTAACCAATAAAAGGTTTGTCTGTTATCGTTAAAAGAACTTAACTAAAAAATTTGCACTATACATTAGTTATATAGGTCCTAAAAAGTGCCTTGTCAACTATATGGTGCCAAATGTGCAATTCACATTGCAAAAAGTTCTAACGGGTCTCAAAATGTTTATTAGAGTCTAATAAGTAAATAATAAAAGTATAACAGTTAACCAATAAAAGGTTTGTCTCTTATCGTTAAAAGAACTTAACTAAAAAATTTGCACTATACATTAGTTATATAGGTCCTAAAAAGTGCCTTGTGAACTATATGGTGCCAAATGTGCAATTCACATTGCAAAAAGTTCTAACGGGTCTCAAAATGTTTATTAGAGTCTAATAAGTAAATAATAAAAGTATAACAGTTAACAAATAAAAGGTTTGTCTGTTATCGTTAAAAGAACTTAACTAAAAAATTTACACTATACATTAGTTATATAGGTCCTAAAAAGTGCCTTGTGAACTATATGGTGCCAAATGTGCAATTCACATTGCAAAAAGTTCTCACGGGTCTCAAAATGTTTATTAGAGTCTAATAAGTAAATAATAAAAGTATAACAGTTAACCAATAAAAGGTTTGTCTGTTATCGTTAAAAGAACTTAACTAAAAAATTTGCACTATACATTAGTTATATAGGTCCTAAAAAGTGCCTTGTGAACTATATGGTGCCAAATGTGCAATTCACATTGCAAAAAGTTCTAACGGGTCTCAAAATGTTTATTAGAGTCTAATAAGTAAATAATAAAAGTATAACAGTTAACCAATAAAAGGTTTGTCTGTTATCGTTAAAAGAACTTAACTAAAAAATTTGCACTATACATTAGTTATATAGGTCCTAAAAAGTGCCTTGTCAACTATATGGTGCCAAATGTGCAATTCACATTGCAAAAAGTTCTAACGGGTCTCAAAATGTTTATTAGAGTCTAATAAGTAAATAATAAAAGTATAACAGTTAACCAATAAAAGGTTTGTCTGTTATCGTTAAAAGAACTTAACTAAAAAATTTGCACTATACATTAGTTATATAGGTCCTAAAAAGTGCCTTGTCAACTATATGGTGCCAAATGTGCAATTCACATTGCAAAAAGTTCTAACGGGTCTCAAAATGTTTATTAGAGTCTAATAAGTAAATGATAAAAGTATAACAGTTAACCAATAAAAGGTTTGTCTGTTATCGTTAAAAGAACTTAACTAAAAAATTTACACTATACATTTGCTTTATAGGTCCTAAAAAGTGCCTTGTGAACTATATGGTGCCAAATGTGCAATTCACATTGCAAAAAGTTCTAACTGGTCTCAAAATGTTTATTAGAGTCTAATAAGTAAATAATAAAAGTATAACAGTTAACCAATAAAAGGTTTGTCTGTTATCGTTAAAAGAACTTAACTAAAAAATTTGCACTATACATTAGTTATATAGGTCCTAAAAAGTGCCTTGTCAACTATATGGTGCCAAATGTGCAATTCACATTGCAAAAAGTTCTAACGGGTCTCAAAATGTTTATTAGAGTCTAATAAGTAAATAATAAAAGTATAACAGTTAACCAATAAAAGGTTTGTCTGTTATCGTTAAAAGAACTTAACTAAAATATTTGCACTATACATTAGTTATATAGGTCCTAAAAAGTGCCTTGTGAACTATATGGTGCCAAATGTGCAATTCACATTGCAAAAAGTTCTAACGGGTCTCAAAATGTTTATTAGAGTCTAATAAGTAAATAATAAAAGTATAACAGTTAACAAATAAAAGGTTTGTCTGTTATCGTTAAAAGAACTTAACTAAAAAATTTACACTATACATTAGTTATATAGGTCCTAAAAAGTGCCTTGTGAACTATATGGTGCCAAATGTGCAATTCACATTGCAAAAAGTTCTCACGGGTCTCAAAATGTTTATTAGAGTCTAATAAGTAAATAATAAAAGTATAACAGTTAACCAATAAAAGGTTTGTCTGTTATCGTTAAAAGAACTTAACTAAAAAATTTGCACTATACATTAGTTATATAGGTCCTAAAAAGTGCCTTGTGAACTATATGGTGCCAAATGTGCAATTCACATTGCAAAAAGTTCTAACGGGTCTCAAAATGTTTATTAGAGTCTAATAAGTAAATAATAAAAGTATAACAGTTAACCAATAAAAGGTTTGTCTGTTATCGTTAAAAGAACTTAACTAAAAAATTTGCACTATACATTAGTTATATAGGTCCTAAAAAGTGCCTTGTGAACTATATGGTGCCAAATGTGCAATTCACATTGCAAAATGTTCTAACGGGTCTCAAAATGTTTATTAGAGTCTAATAAGTAAATAATAAAAGTATAACAGTTAACCAATAAAAGGTTTGTCTGTTATCGTTAAAAGAACTTAACTAAAATATTTGCACTATACATTAGTTATATAGGTCCTAAAAAGTGCCTTGTCAACTATATGGTGCCAAATGTGCAATTCACATTGCAAAAAGTTCTAACGGGTCTCAAAATGTTTATTAGAGTCTAATAAGTAAATAATAAAAGTATAACATTTAACCAATAAAAGGTTTGTCTGTTATCGTTAAAAGAACTTAACTAAAATATTTGCACTATACATTAGTTATATAGGTCCTAAAAAGTGCCTTGTGAACTATATGGTGCCAAATGTGCAATTCACATTGCAAAAAGTTCTAACGGGTCTCAAAATGTTTATTAGAGTCTAATAAGTAAATAATAAAAGTATAACAGTTAACCAATAAAAGGTTTGTCTCTTATCGTTAAAAGAACTTAACTAAAAAATTTGCATTATACATTAGTTATATAGGTCCTAAAAAGTGCCTTGTGAACTATATGGTGCCAAATGTGCAATTCACATTGCAAAAAGTTCTAACGGGTCTCAAAATGTTTATTAGAGTCTAATAAGTAAATAATAAAAGTATAACAGTTAACCAATAAAAGGTTTGTCTGTTATCGTTAAAAGAACTTAACTAAAAAATTTGCACTATACATTAGTTATATAGGTCCTAAAAAGTGCCTTGTCAACTATATGGTGCCAAATGTGCAATTCACATTGCAAAAAGTTCTAACGGATCTCAAAATGTTTAGTAGAGTCTAATAAGTAAATAATAAAAGTATAACAGTTAACCAATAAAAGGTTTGTCTGTTATCGTTAAAAGAACTTAACTAAAAAATTTGCACTATACATTAGTTATATAGGTCCTAAAAAGTGCCTTGTGAACTATATGGTGCCAAATGTGCAATTCACATTGCAAAAAGTTCTAACGGGTCTCAAAATGTTTATTAGAGTCTAATAAGTAAATAATAAAAGTATAACAGTTAACCAATAAAAGGTTTGTCTGTTATCGTTAAAAGAACTTAACTAAAAAATTTGCACTATACATTAGTTATATAGGTCCTAAAAAGTGCTTTGTCAACTATATGGTGCCAAATGTGCAATTCACATTGCAAAAAGTTCTAACGGGTCTCAAAATGTTTATTAGAGTCTAATAAGTAAATAATAAAAGTATAACATTTAACCAATAAAAGGTTTGTCTGTTATCGTTAAAAGAACTTAACTAAAATATTTGCACTATACATTAGTTATATAGGTCCTAAAAAGTGCCTTGTGAACTATATGGTGCCAAATGTGCAATTCACATTGCAAAAAGTTCTAACGGGTCTCAAAATGTTTATTAGAGTCTAATAAGTAAATAATAAAAGTATAACAGCTAACAAATAAAAGGTTTGTCTGTTATCGTTAAAAGAACTTAACTAAAAAATTTGCACTATACATTAGTTATATAGGTCCTAAAAAGTGCCTTGTCAACTATATGGTGCCAAATGTGCAATTCACATTGCAAAAAGTTCTAACGGGTCTCAAAATGTTTATTAGAGTCTAATAAGTAAATAATAAAAGTATAACAGTTAACCAATAAAAGGTTTGTCTCTTATCGTTAAAAGAACTTAACTAAAAAATTTGCACTATACATTAGTTATATAGGTCCTAAAAAGTGCCTTGTGAACTATATGGTGCCAAATGTGCAATTCACATTGCAAAAAGTTCTAACGGGTCTCAAAATGTTTATTAGAGTCTAATAAGTAAATAATAAAAGTATAACAGTTAACCAATAAAAGGTTTGTCTGTTATCGTTAAAAGAACTTAACTAAAAAATTTGCACTATACATTAGTTATATAGGTCCTAAAAAGTGCCTTGTCAACTATATGGTGCCAAATGTGCAATTCACATTGCAGAAAGTTCTAACGGGTCTCAAAATGTTTATTAGAGTCTAATAAGTAAATAATAAAAGTATAACAGTTAACCAATAAAAGGTTTGTCTGTTATCGTTAAAAGAACTTAACTAAAAAATTTGCACTATACATTAGTTATATAGGTCCTAAAAAGTGCCTTGTCAACTATATGGTGCCAAATGTGCAATTCACATTGCAAAAAGTTCTAACGGGTCTCAAAATGTTTATTAGAGTCTAATAAGTAAATAATAAAAGTATAACAGTTAACCAATAAAAGGTTTGACTGTTATCGTTAAAAGAACTTAACTAAAAATTTGCACTATACATTAGTTATATAGGTCCTAAAAAGTGCCTTGTGAAATATATGGTGCCAAATGTGCAATTCACATTGCAAAAAGTTCTAACGGGTCTCAAAATGTTTATTAGAGTCTAATAAGTAAATAATAAAAGTATAACAGTTAACCAATAAAAGGTTTGTCTGTTATCGTTAAAAGAACTTAACTAAAAAAGTTGCACTATACATTAGTTATATAGGTCCTAAAAAGTGCCTTGTCAACTATAAGGTGCCAAATGTGCAATTCACATTGCAAAAAGTTCTAACGGGTCTCAAAATGTTTATTAGAGTCTAATAAGTAAATAATAAAAGTATAACAGTTAACCAATAAAAGGTTTGTCTGTTATCGTTAAAAGAACTTAACTAAAAAATTTGCACTATACATTAGTTATATAGGTCCTAAAAAGTGCCTTGTCAACTATATGGTGCCAAATGTGCAATTCACATTGCAAAAAGTTCTAACGGATCTCAAAATGTTTAGTAGAGTCTAATAAGTAAATAATAAAAGTATAACAGTTAACCAATAAAAGGTTTGTCTGTTATCGTTAAAAGAACTTAACTAAAATATTTGCACTATACATTAGTTATATAGGTCCTAAAAAGTGCCTTGTGAACTATATGGTGCCAAATGTGCAATTCACATTGCAAAAAGTTCTAACGGGTCTCAAAATGTTTATTAGAGTCTAATAAGTAAATAATAAAAGTATAACAGTTAACCAATAAAAGGTTTGTCTGTTATCGTTAAAAGAACTTAACTAAAAAATTTGCACTATACATTAGTTATATAGGTCCTAAAAAGTGCTTTGTCAACTATATGGTGCCAAATGTGCAATTCACATTGCAGAAAGTTCTAACGGGTCTCAAAATGTTTATTAGAGTCTAATAAGTAAATAATAAAAGTATAACAGTTAACCAATAAAAGGTTTGTCTGTTATCGTTAAAAGAATTTAACTAAAAAATTTGCACTATACATTAGTTATATAGGTCCTAAAAAGTGCCTTGTGAACTATATGGTGCCAAATGTGCAATTCACATTGCAAAAAGTTCCAACCGGTCTCAAAATGTTTATTAGAGTCTAATAAGTAAATAATAAAAGTATAACAGTTAACCAATAAAAGGTTTGTCTGTTATCGTTAAAAGAACTTAACTAAAAAATTTAAACTATACATTAGTTATATAGGTCCTAAAAAGTGCCTTGTGAACTATATGGTGCCAAATGTGCAATTCACATTGCAAAAAGTTCTAACGGGTCTCAAAATGTTTATTAGAGTCTAATAAGTAAATAATAAAAGTATAACAGTTAACCAATAAAAGGTTTGTCTGTTATCGTTAAAAGAACTTAACTAAAAAATTTACACTATACATTAGCTATATAGGTCCTAAAAAGTGCCTTGTGAACTATATGGTGCCAAATGTGCAATTCACATTGCAAAAAGTTCTAACGGGTCTCAAAATGTTTATTAGAGTCTAATAAGTAAATGATAAAAGTATAACAGTTAACCAATAAAAGGTTTGTCTGTTATCGTTAAAAGAACTTAACTAAAAAATTTACACTATACATTAGCTTTATAGGTCCTAAAAAGTGCCTTGTGAACTATATGGTGCCAAATGTGCAATTCACATTGCAAAAAGTTCTAACGGGTCTCAAAATGTTTATTAGAGTCTAATAAGTAAATAATAAAAGTATAACAGTTAACCAATAAAAGGTTTGTCTGTTATCGTTAAAAGAACTTAACTAAAAAATTTGCACTATACATTAGTTATATAGGTCCTAAAAAGTGCTTTGTCAACTATATGGTGCCAAATGTGCAATTCACATTGCAAAAAGTTCTAACGGGTCTCAAAATGTTTATTAGAGTCTAATAAGTAAATAATAAAAGTATAACATTTAACCAATAAAAGGTTTGTCTGTTATCGTTAAAAGAACTTAACTAAAATATTTGCACTATACATTAGTTATATAGGTCCTAAAAAGTGCCTTGTGAACTATATGGTGCCAAATGTGCAATTCACATTGCAAAAAGTTCTAACGGGTCTCAAAATGTTTATTAGAGTCTAATAAGTAAATAATAAAAGTATAACAGTTAACAAATAAAAGGTTTGTCTGTTATCGTTAAAAGAACTTAACTAAAAAATTTGCACTATACATTAGTTATATAGGTCCTAAAAAGTGCCTTGTCAACTATATGGTGCCAAATGTGCAATTCACATTGCAAAAAGTTCTAACGGGTCTCAAAATGTTTATTAGAGTCTAATAAGTAAATAATAAAAGTATAACAGTTAACCAATAAAAGGTTTGTCTCTTATCGTTAAAAGAACTTAACTAAAAAATTTGCACTATACATTAGTTATATAGGTCCTAAAAAGTGCCTTGTGAACTATATGGTGCCAAATGTGCAATTCACATTGCAAAAAGTTCTAACGGGTCTCAAAATGTTTATTAGAGTCTAATAAGTAAATAATAAAAGTATAACAGTTAACCAATAAAAGGTTTGTCTGTTATCGTTAAAAGAACTTAACTAAAAAATTTGCACTATACATTAGTTATATAGGTCCTAAAAAGTGCCTTGTCAACTATATGGTGCCAAATGTGCAATTCACATTGCAGAAAGTTCTAACGGGTCTCAAAATGTTTATTAGAGTCTAATAAGTAAATAATAAAAGTATAACAGTTAACCAATAAAAGGTTTGTCTGTTATCGTTAAAAGAACTTAACTAAAAAATTTGCACTATACATTAGTTATATAGGTCCTAAAAAGTGCCTTGTGAACTATATGGTGCCAAATGTGCAATTCACATTGCAAAAAGTTCTAACGGGTCTCAAAATGTTTATTAGAGTCTAATAAGTAAATAATAAAAGTATAACAGTTAACCAATAAAAGGTTTGACTGTTATCGTTAAAAGAACTTAACTAAAAATTTGCACTATACATTAGTTATATAGGTCCTAAAAAGTGCCTTGTGAAATATATGGTGCCAAATGTGCAATTCACATTGCAAAAAGTTCTAACGGATCTCAAAATGTTTATTAGAGTCTAATAAGTAAATAATAAAAGTATAACAGTTAACCAATAAAAGGTTTGTCTGTTATCGTTAAAAGAACTTAACTAAAAAATTTGCACTATACATTAGTTATATAGGTCCTAAAAAGTGCCTTGTCAACTATATGGTGCCAAATGTGCAATTCACATTGCAAAAAGTTCTAACGGGTCTCAAAATGTTTATTAGAGTCTAATAAGTAAATAATAAAAGTATAACAGTTAACCAATAAAAGGTTTGTCTGTTATCGTTAAAAGAACTTAACTAAAAAATTTGCACTATACATTAGTTATATAGGTCCTAAAAAGTGCCTTGTCAACTATATGGTGCCAAATGTGCAATTCACATTGCAAAAAGTTCTAACGGATCTCAAAATGTTTAGTAGAGTCTAATAAGTAAATAATAAAAGTATAACAGTTAACCAATAAAAGGTTTGTCTGTTATCGTTAAAAGAACTTAACTAAAATATTTGCACTATACATTAGTTATATAGGTCCTAAAAAGTGCTTTGTCAACTATATGGTGCCAAATGTGCAATTCACATTGCAAAAAGTTCTAACGGATCTCAAAATGTTTATTAGAGTCTAATAAGTAAATAATAAAAGTATAACAGTTAACCAATAAAAGGTTTGTCTGTTATCGTTAAAAGAACTTAACTAAAAAATTTGCACTATAGATTAGTTATATAGGTCCTAAAAAGTGCCTTGTGAACTATATGGTGCCAAATGTGCAATTCACATTGCAAAAAGTTCTAACGGGTCTCAAAATGTTTATTAGAGTCTAATAAGTAAATAATAAAAGTATAACAGTTAACCAATAAAAGGTTTGTCTGTTATCGTTAAAAGAACTTAACTAAAAAATTTACACTATACATTAGCTATATAGGTCCTAAAAAGTGCCTTGTGAACTATATGGTGCCAAATGTGCAATTCACATTGCAAAAAGTTCTAACGGGTCTCAAAATGTTTATTAGAGTCTAATAAGTAAATGATAAAAGTATAACAGTTAACCAATAAAAGGTTTGTCTGTTATCGTTAAAAGAACTTAACTAAAAAATTTACACTATACATTAGCTTTATAGGTCCTAAAAAGTGCCTTGTGAACTATATGGTGCCAAATGTGCAATTCACATTGCAAAAAGTTCTAACTGGTCTCAAAATGTTTATTAGAGTCTAATAAGTAAATAATAAAAGTATAACAGTCAACCAATAAAAGGTTTGTCTGTTATCGTTAAAAGAACTTAACTAAAAAATTTGCACTATACATTAGTTATATAGGTCCTAAAAAGTGCCTTGTGAACTATATGGTGCCAAATGTGCAATTCACATTGCAAAAAGTTCTCACGGGTCTCAAAATGTTTATTAGAGTCTAATAAGTAAATAATAAAAGTATAACAGTTAACCAATAAAAGGTTTGTCTGTTATCGTTAAAAGAACTTAACTAAAAAATTTCCACTATACATTAGCTATATAGGTCCTAAAAAGTGCCTTGTAAACTATATGGTGCCAAATGTGCAATTCACATTGCAAAATGTTCTAACGGGTCTCAAAATGTTTATTAGAGTCTAATAAGTAAATAATAAAAGTATAACAGTTAACCAATAAAAGGTTTGTCTGTTATCGTTAAAAGAACTTAACTAAAAAATTTCCACTGTACATTAGCTATATAATTCCTAAAAAGTGCCTTGTGAACTATATGGTGCCAAATGTGCAATTCACATTGCAGAAAGTTCTAACGGGTCTCAAAATGATTATTAGAGTCTAATAAGTAAATAATAAAAGTATAACAGTTAACCAATAAAACGTTTGTCTGTTATCGTTAAAAGAACTTAACTAAAAAATTTGCACTATACATTAGTTATACAGGTCCTAAAAAGTGCCTTGTGAACTATATGGTGCCAAATGTGCAATTCACATTGCAAAAAGTTCTAACGGGTCTCAAAATGTTTATTAGAGTCTAATAAGTAAATAATAAAAGTATAACAGTTAACCAATAAAAGGTTTGTCTGTTATCGTTAAAAGAACTTAACTAAAAAATTTACACTATACATTAGTTATATAGGTCCTAAAAAGTGCCTTGTGAACTATATGGTGCCAAATGTGCAATTCACATTGCAAAAAGTTCTAACGGGTCTCAAAATGTTTACTAGAGTCTAATAAGTAAATAATAAAAGTATAACAGTTAACCAACAAAAGGTTTGTCTGTTATCGTTAAAAGAACTTAACTAAAAAATTTACACTATACATTAGTTATATAGGTCCTAAAAAGTGCCTTGTCAACTATATGGTGCCAAATGTGCAATTCACATTGCAGAAAGTTCTAACGGGTCTCAAAATGTTTATTAGAGTCTAATAAGTAAATAATAAAAGTATAACAGTTAACCAATAAAAGGTTTGTCTGTTATCGTTAAAAGAACTTAACTAAAAAATTTGCACTATACATTAGTTATATAGGTCCTAAAAAGTGCCTTGTCAACTTTATGGTGCCAAATGTGCAATTCACATTGCAAAAAGTTCTAACGGGTCTCAAAATGTTTAGTAGAGTCTAATAAGTAAATAATAAAAGTATAACAGTTAACCAATAAAAGGTTTGTCTGTTATCGTTAAAAGAACTTAACTAAAATATTTGCACTATACATTAGTTATATAGGTCCTAAAAAGTGCCTTGTGAACTATATGGTGCCAAATGTGCAATTCACATTGCAAAAAGTTCTAACGGGTCTCAAAATGTTTAGTAGAGTCTAATAAGTAAATAATAAAAGTATAACAGTTAACCAATAAAAGGTTTGTCTGTTATCGTTAAAAGAACTTAACTAAAAAATTTACACTATACATTAGCTATATAGGTCCTAAAAAGTGCCTTGTGAACTATATGGTGCCAAATGTGCAATTCACATTGCAAAAAGTTCTAACGGGTCTCAAAATGTTTATTAGAGTCTAATAAGTAAATAATAAAAGTATAACAGTTAACCAATAAAAGGTTTGTCTGTTATCGTTAAAAGAACTTAACTAAAAAATTTACACTATGCATTAGTTATATAGGTCCTAAAAAGTGCCTTGTGAACTATATGGTGCCAAATGTGCAATTCACATTGCAAAAAGTTCTAACGGGTCTCAAAATGTTTATTAGAGTCTAATAAGTAAATAATAAAAGTATAACAGTTAACCAATAAAAGGTTTGTCTGTTATCGTTAAAAAAACTTAACTAAAAAATTTACACTATACATTAGCTATATAGGTCCTAAAAAGTGCCTTGTGAACTATATGGTGCCAAATGTGCAATTCACATTGCAAAAAGTTCTAACTGGTCTCAAAATGTTTATTAGAGTCTAATAAGTAAATAATAAAAGTATAACAGTTAACCAATAAAAGGTTTGTCTGTTATCGTTAAAAGAACTTAACTAAAAAATTTACACTATACATTAGTTATATAGGTCCTAAAAAGTGCCTTGTGAACTATATGGTGCCAAATGTGCAATTCACATTGCAAAAAGTTCTAACGGGTCTCAAAATGTTTATTAGAGTCTAATAAGTAAATAATAAAAGTATAACAGTTAACCAATAAAAGGTTTGTCTGTTATCGTTAAAAGAACTTAACTAAAAAATTTGCACTATACATTAGTTATATAGGTCCTAAAAAGTGCCTTGTCAACTATATGGTGCCAAATGTGCAATTCACATTGCAAAATGTTCTAACGGGTCTCAAAATGTTTATTAGAGTCTAATAAGTAAATAATAAAAGTATAACAGTTAACCAATAAAAGGTTTGTCTGTTATCGTTAAAAGAACTTAACTAAAAAATTTGCACTATACATTAGTTATATAGGTCCTAAAAAGTGCCTTGTGAAGTATATGGTGCCAAATGTGCAATTCACATTGCAAAAAGTTCTAACGGGTCTCAAAATGTTTATTAGAGTCTAATAAGTAAATAATAAAAGTATAACATTTAACCAATAAAAGGTTTGTCTGTTATCGTTAAAAGAACTTAACTAAAAATTTGCACTATACATTAGTTATATAGGTCCTAAAAAGTGCCTTGTGAAATATATGGTGCCAAATGTGCAATTCACATTGCAAAAAGTTCTAACGGATCTCAAAATGTTTATTAGAGTCTAATAAGTAAATAATAAAAGTATAACAGTTAACCAATAAAAGGTTTGTCTGTTATCGTTAAAAGAACTTAACTAAAAAATTTGCACTATACATTAGTTATATAGGTCCTAAAAAGTGCCTTGTCAACTATATGGTGCCAAATGTGCAATTCACATTGCAAAAAGTTCTAACGGGTCTCAAAATGTTTATTAGAGTCTAATAAGTAAATAATAAAAGTATAACAGTTAACCAATAAAAGGTTTGTCTGTTATCGTTAAAAGAACTTAACTAAAAAATTTGCACTATACATTAGTTATATAGGTCCTAAAAAGTGCCTTGTCAACTATATGGTGCCAAATGTGCAATTCACATTGCAAAAAGTTCTAACGGATCTCAAAATGTTTAGTAGAGTCTAATAAGTAAATAATAAAAGTATAACAGTTAACCAATAAAAGGTTTGTCTGTTATCGTTAAAAGAACTTAACTAAAATATTTGCACTATACATTAGTTATATAGGTCCTAAAAAGTGCTTTGTCAACTATATGGTGCCAAATGTGCAATTCACATTGCAAAAAGTTCTAACGGATCTCAAAATGTTTATTAGAGTCTAATAAGTAAATAATAAAAGTATAACAGTTAACCAATAAAAGGTTTGTCTGTTATCGTTAAAAGAACTTAACTAAAAAATTTGCACTATACATTAGTTATATAGGTCCTAAAAAGTGCCTTGTGAACTATATGGTGCCAAATGTGCAATTCACATTGCAAAAAGTTCTAACGGGTCTCAAAATGTTTATTAGAGTCTAATAAGTAAATAATAAAAGTATAACAGTTAACCAATAAAAGGTTTGTCTGTTATCGTTAAAAGAACTTAACTAAAAAATTTACACTATACATTAGCTATATAGGTCCTAAAAAGTGCCTTGTGAACTATATGGTGCCAAATGTGCAATTCACATTGCAAAAAGTTCTAACGGGTCTCAAAATGTTTATTAGAGTCTAATAAGTAAATGATAAAAGTATAACAGTTAACCAATAAAAGGTTTGTCTGTTATCGTTAAAAGAACTTAACTAAAAAATTTACACTATACATTAGCTTTATAGGTCCTAAAAAGTGCCTTGTGAACTATATGGTGCCAAATGTGCAATTCACATTGCAAAAAGTTCTAACTGGTCTCAAAATGTTTATTAGAGTCTAATAAGTAAATAATAAAAGTATAACAGTCAACCAATAAAAGGTTTGTCTGTTATCGTTAAAAGAACTTAACTAAAAAATTTGCACTATACATTAGTTATATAGGTCCTAAAAAGTGCCTTGTGAACTATATGGTGCCAAATGTGCAATTCACATTGCAAAAAGTTCTCACGGGTCTCAAAATGTTTATTAGAGTCTAATAAGTAAATAATAAAAGTATAACAGTTAACCAATAAAAGGTTTGTCTGTTATCGTTAAAAGAACTTAACTAAAAAATTTCCACTATACATTAGCTATATAGGTCCTAAAAAGTGCCTTGTAAACTATATGGTGCCAAATGTGCAATTCACATTGCAAAATGTTCTAACGGGTCTCAAAATGTTTATTAGAGTCTAATAAGTAAATAATAAAAGTATAACAGTTAACCAATAAAAGGTTTGTCTGTTATCGTTAAAAGAACTTAACTAAAAAATTTCCACTGTACATTAGCTATATAATTCCTAAAAAGTGCCTTGTGAACTATATGGTGCCAAATGTGCAATTCACATTGCAGAAAGTTCTAACGGGTCTCAAAATGATTATTAGAGTCTAATAAGTAAATAATAAAAGTATAACAGTTAACCAATAAAACGTTTGTCTGTTATCGTTAAAAGAACTTAACTAAAAAATTTGCACTATACATTAGTTATACAGGTCCTAAAAAGTGCCTTGTGAACTATATGGTGCCAAATGTGCAATTCACATTGCAAAAAGTTCTAACGGGTCTCAAAATGTTTATTAGAGTCTAATAAGTAAATAATAAAAGTATAACAGTTAACCAATAAAAGGTTTGTCTGTTATCGTTAAAAGAACTTAACTAAAAAATTTACACTATACATTAGTTATATAGGTCCTAAAAAGTGCCTTGTGAACTATATGGTGCCAAATGTGCAATTCACATTGCAAAAAGTTCTAACGGGTCTCAAAATGTTTACTAGAGTCTAATAAGTAAATAATAAAAGTATAACAGTTAACCAACAAAAGGTTTGTCTGTTATCGTTAAAAGAACTTAACTAAAAAATTTACACTATACATTAGTTATATAGGTCCTAAAAAGTGCCTTGTCAACTATATGGTGCCAAATGTGCAATTCACATTGCAGAAAGTTCTAACGGGTCTCAAAATGTTTATTAGAGTCTAATAAGTAAATAATAAAAGTATAACAGTTAACCAATAAAAGGTTTGTCTGTTATCGTTAAAAGAACTTAACTAAAAAATTTGCACTATACATTAGTTATATAGGTCCTAAAAAGTGCCTTGTCAACTTTATGGTGCCAAATGTGCAATTCACATTGCAAAAAGTTCTAACGGGTCTCAAAATGTTTAGTAGAGTCTAATAAGTAAATAATAAAAGTATAACAGTTAACCAATAAAAGGTTTGTCTGTTATCGTTAAAAGAACTTAACTAAAATATTTGCACTATACATTAGTTATATAGGTCCTAAAAAGTGCCTTGTGAACTATATGGTGCCAAATGTGCAATTCACATTGCAAAAAGTTCTAACGGGTCTCAAAATGTTTAGTAGAGTCTAATAAGTAAATAATAAAAGTATAACAGTTAACCAATAAAAGGTTTGTCTGTTATCGTTAAAAGAACTTAACTAAAAAATTTACACTATACATTAGCTATATAGGTCCTAAAAAGTGCCTTGTGAACTATATGGTGCCAAATGTGCAATTCACATTGCAAAAAGTTCTAACGGGTCTCAAAATGTTTATTAGAGTCTAATAAGTAAATAATAAAAGTATAACAGTTAACCAATAAAAGGTTTGTCTGTTATCGTTAAAAGAACTTAACTAAAAAATTTACACTATGCATTAGTTATATAGGTCCTAAAAAGTGCCTTGTGAACTATATGGTGCCAAATGTGCAATTCACATTGCAAAAAGTTCTAACGGGTCTCAAAATGTTTATTAGAGTCTAATAAGTAAATATTAAAAGTATAACAGTTAACCAATAAAAGGTTTGTCTGTTATCGTTAAAAAAACTTAACTAAAAAATTTACACTATACATTAGCTATATAGGTCCTAAAAAGTGCCTTGTGAACTATATGGTGCCAAATGTGCAATTCACATTGCAAAAAGTTCTAACTGGTCTCAAAATGTTTATTAGAGTCTAATAAGTAAATAATAAAAGTATAACAGTTAACCAATAAAAGGTTTGTCTGTTATCGTTAAAAGAACTTAACTAAAAAATTTACACTATACATTAGTTATATAGGTCCTAAAAAGTGCCTTGTGAACTATATGGTGCCAAATGTGCAATTCACATTGCAAAAAGTTCTAACGGGTCTCAAAATGTTTATTAGAGTCTAATAAGTAAATAATAAAAGTATAACAGTTAACCAATAAAAGGTTTGTCTGTTATCGTTAAAAGAACTTAACTAAAAAATTTGCACTATACATTAGTTATATAGGTCCTAAAAAGTGCCTTGTCAACTATATGGTGCCAAATGTGCAATTCACATTGCAAAATGTTCTAACGGGTCTCAAAATGTTTATTAGAGTCTAATAAGTAAATAATAAAAGTATAACAGTTAACCAATAAAAGGTTTGTCTGTTATCGTTAAAAGAACTTAACTAAAAAATTTGCACTATACATTAGTTATATAGGTCCTAAAAAGTGCCTTGTGAAGTATATGGTGCCAAATGTGCAATTCACATTGCAAAAAGTTCTAACGGGTCTCAAAATGTTTATTAGAGTCTAATAAGTAAATAATAAAAGTATAACATTTAACCAATAAAAGGTTTGTCTGTTATCGTTAAAAGAACTTAACTAAAATATTTGCACTATACATTAGTTATATAGGTCCTAAAAAGTGCCTTGTGAACTATATGGTGCCAAATGTGCAATTCACATTGCAAAATAATCTAACGGGTGTCAAAATGTTTATTAGAGTCTAATAAGTAAATAATAAAAGTATAACAGTTAACCAATAAAAGGTTTGTCTGTTATCGTTAAAAGAACTTAACTAAAAAATTTGCACTATACATTAGTTATATAGGTCCTAAAAAGTGCCTTGTGAAGTATATGGTGCCAAATGTGCAATTCACATTGCAAAAAGTTCTAACGGGTCTCAAAATGTTTATTAGAGTCTAATAAGTAAATAATAAAAGTATAACATTTAACCAATAAAAGGTTTGTCTGTTATCGTTAAAAGAACTTAACTAAAATATTTGCACTATACATTAGTTATATAGGTCCTAAAAAGTGCCTTGTGAACTATATGGTGCCAAATGTGCAATTCACATTGCAAAAAGTTCTAACGGGTCTCAAAATGTTTATTAGAGTCTAATAAGTAAATAATAAAAGTATAACAGTTAACAAATAAAAGGTTTGTCTGTTATCGTTAAAAGAACTTAACTAAAAAATTTGCACTATACATTAGTTATATAGGTCCTAAAAAGTGCCTTGTCAACTATATGGTGCCAAATGTGCAATTCACATTGCAAAAAGTTCTAACGGGTCTCAAAATGTTTATTAGAGTCTAATAAGTAAATAATAAAAGTATAACAGTTAACCAATAAAAGGTTTGTCTGTTATCGTTAAAAGAACTTAACTAAAAAATTTGCACTATACATTAGTTATATAGGTCCTAAAAAGTGCCTTGTGAACTATATGGTGCCAAATGTGCAATTCACATTGCAGAAAGTTCTAACGGGTCTCAAAATGTTTATTAGAGTCTAATAAGTAAATAATAAAAGTATAACAGTTAACCAATAAAAGGTTTGTCTGTTATCGTTAAAAGAACTTAACTAAAAAATTTCCACTATACATTAGCTATATAGGTCCTAAAAAGTGCCTTGTAAACTATATGGTGCCAAATGTGCAATTCACATTGCAAAATGTTCTAACGGGTCTCAAAATGTTTATTAGAGTCTAATAAGTAAATAATAAAAGTATAACAGTTAACCAATAAAAGGTTTGTCTGTTATCGTTAAAAGAACTTAACTAAAAAATTTCCACTGTACATTAGCTATATAATTCCTAAAAAGTGCCTTGTGAACTATATGGTGCCAAATGTGCAATTCACATTGCAGAAAGTTCTAACGGGTCTCAAAATGATTATTAGAGTCTAATAAGTAAATAATAAAAGTATAACAGTTAACCAATAAAACGTTTGTCTGTTATCGTTAAAAGAACTTAACTAAAAAATTTGCACTATACATTAGTTATACAGGTCCTAAAAAGTGCCTTGTGAACTATATGGTGCCAAATGTGCAATTCACATTGCAAAAAGTTCTAACGGGTCTCAAAATGTTTATTAGAGTCTAATAAGTAAATAATAAAAGTATAACAGTTAACCAATAAAAGGTTTGTCTGTTATCGTTAAAAGAACTTAACTAAAAAATTTACACTATACATTAGTTATATAGGTCCTAAAAAGTGCCTTGTGAACTATATGGTGCCAAATGTGCAATTCACATTGCAAAAAGTTCTAACGGGTCTCAAAATGTTTATTAGAGTCTAATAAGTAAATAATAAAAGTATAACAGTTAACCAACAAAAGGTTTGTCTGTTATCGTTAAAAGAACTTAACTAAAAAATTTACACTATACATTAGTTATATAGGTCCTAAAAAGTGCCTTGTCAACTATATGGTGCCAAATGTGCAATTCACATTGCAGAAAGTTCTAACGGGTCTCAAAATGTTTATTAGAGTCTAATAAGTAAATAATAAAAGTATAACAGTTAACCAATAAAAGGTTTGTCTGTTATCGTTAAAAGAACTTAACTAAAAAATTTGCACTATACATTAGTTATATAGGTCCTAAAAAGTGCCTTGTCAACTTTATGGTGCCAAATGTGCAATTCACATTGCAAAAAGTTCTAACGGGTCTCAAAATGTTTAGTAGAGTCTAATAAGTAAATAATAAAAGTATAACAGTTAACCAATAAAAGGTTTGTCTGTTATCGTTAAAAGAACTTAACTAAAATATTTGCACTATACATTAGTTATATAGGTCCTAAAAAGTGCCTTGTCAACTATATGGTGCCAAATGTGCAATTCACATTGCAAAAAGTTCTAACGGGTCTCAAAATGTTTAGTAGAGTCTAATAAGTAAATAATAAAAGTATAACAGTTAACCAATAAAAGGTTTGTCTGTTATCGTTAAAAGAACTTAACTAAAAAATTTACACTATACATTAGCTATATAGGTCCTAAAAAGTGCCTTGTGAACTATATGGTGCCAAATGTGCAATTCACATTGCAAAAAGTTCTAACGGGTCTCAAAATGTTTATTAGAGTCTAATAAGTAAATAATAAAAGTATAACAGTTAACCAATAAAAGGTTTGTCTGTTATCGTTAAAAGAACTTAACTAAAAAATTTACACTATGCATTAGTTATATAGGTCCTAAAAAGTGCCTTGTGAACTATATGGTGCCAAATGTGCAATTCACATTGCAAAAAGTTCTAACGGGTCTCAAAATGTTTATTAGAGTCTAATAAGTAAATAATAAAAGTATAACAGTTAACCAATAAAAGGTTTGTCTGTTATCGTTAAAAAAACTTAACTAAAAAATTTACACTATACATTAGCTATATAGGTCCTAAAAAGTGCCTTGTGAACTATATGGTGCCAAATGTGCAATTCACATTGCAAAAAGTTCTAACTGGTCTCAAAATGTTTATTAGAGTCTAATAAGTAAATAATAAAAGTATAACAGTTAACCAATAAAAGGTTTGTCTGTTATCGTTAAAAGAACTTAACTAAAAAATTTACACTATACATTAGTTATATAGGTCCTAAAAAGTGCCTTGTGAACTATATGGTGCCAAATGTGCAATTCACATTGCAAAAAGTTCTAACGGGTCTCAAAATGTTTATTAGAGTCTAATAAGTAAATAATAAAAGTATAACAGTTAACCAATAAAAGGTTTGTCTGTTATCGTTAAAAGAACTTAACTAAAAAATTTGCACTATACATTAGTTATATAGGTCCTAAAAAGTGTCTTGTCAACTATATGGTGCCAAATGTGCAATTCACATTGCAAAAAGTTCTAACGGGTCTCAAAATGTTTATTAGAGTCTAATAAGTAAATAATAAAAGTATAACAGTTAACCAATAAAAGGTTTGTCTGTTATCGTTAAAAGAACTTAACTAAAAAATTTGCACTATACATTAGTTATATAGGTCCTAAAAAGTGCCTTGTGAAGTATATGGTGCCAAATGTGCAATTCACATTGCAAAAAGTTCTAACGGGTCTCAAAATGTTTATTAGAGTCTAATAAGTAAATAATAAAAGTATAACATTTAACCAATAAAAGGTTTGTCTCTTATCGTTAAAAGAACTTAACTAAAATATTTGCACTATACATTAGTTATATAGGTCCTAAAAAGTGCCTTGTGAACTATATGGTGCCAAATGTGCAATTCACATTGCAAAATAATCTAACGGGTGTCAAAATGTTTATTAGAGTCTAATAAGTAAATAATAAAAGTATAACAGTTAACCAATAAAAGGTTTGTCTGTTATCGTTAAAAGAACTTAACTAAAAAATTTGCACTATACATTAGTTATATAGGTCCTAAAAAGTGCCTTGTGAAGTATATGGTGCCAAATGTGCAATTCACATTGCAAAAAGTTCTCACGGGTCTCAAAATGTTTATTAGAGTCTAATAAGTAAATAATAAAAGTATAACATTTAACCAATAAAAGGTTTGTCTGTTATCGTTAAAAGAACTTAACTAAAATATTTGCACTATACATTAGTTATATAGGTCCTAAAAAGTGCCTTGTGAACTATATGGTGCCAAATGTGCAATTCACATTGCAAAAAGTTCTAACGGGTCTCAAAATGTTTATTAGAGTCTAATAAGTAAATAATAAAAGTATAACAGTTAACAAATAAAAGGTTTGTCTGTTATCGTTAAAAGAACTTAACTAAAAAATTTGCACTATACATTAGTTATATAGGTCCTAAAAAGTGCCTTGTCAACTATATGGTGCCAAATGTGCAATTCACATTGCAAAAAGTTCTAACGGGTCTCAAAATGTTTATTAGAGTCTAATAAGTAAATAATAAAAGTATAACAGTTAACCAATAAAAGGTTTGTCTGTTATCGTTAAAAGAACTTAACTAAAAAATTTGCACTATACATTAGTTATATAGGTCCTAAAAAGTGCCTTGTGAACTATATGGTGCCAAATGTGCAATTCACATTGCAGAAAGTTCTAACGGGTCTCAAAATGTTTATTAGAGTCTAATAAGTAAATAATAAAAGTATAACAGTTAACCAATAAAACGTTTGTCTGTTATCGTTAAAAGAACTTAACTAAAAAATTTGCACTATACATTAGTTATATAGGTCCTAAAAAGTGCCTTGTGAACTATATGGTGCCAAATGTGCAATTCACATTGCAAAATGTTCTAACGGGTCTCAAAATGTTTATTAGAGTCTAATAAGTAAATAATAAAAGTATAACAGTTAACCAATAAAAGGTTTGTCTGTTATCGTTAAAAGAACTTAACTAAAAAATTTGCACTATACATTAGTTATATAGGTCCTAAAAAGTGCCTTGTCAACTATATGGTGCCAAATGTGCAATTCACATTGCAAAAAGTTCTAACGGGTCTCAAAATGTTTATTAGAGTCTAATAAGTAAATAATAAAAGTATAACATTTAACCAATAAAAGGTTTGTCTGTTATCGTTAAAAGAACTTAACTAAAATATTTGCACTATACATTAGTTATATAGGTCCTAAAAAGTGCCTTGTGAACTATATGGTGCCAAATGTGCAATTCACATTGCAAAAAGTTCTAACGGGTCTCAAAATGTTTATTAGAGTCTAATAAGTAAATAATAAAAGTATAACAGTTAACAAATAAAAGGTTTGTCTGTTATCGTTAAAAGAACTTAACTAAAAAATTTGCACTATACATTAGTTATATAGGTCCTAAAAAGTGCCTTGTCAACTATATGGTGCCAAATGTGCAATTCACATTGCAAAAAGTTCTAACGGGTCTCAAAATGTTTATTAGAGTCTAATAAGTAAATAATAAAAGTATAACAGTTAACCAATAAAAGGTTTGTCTGTTATCGTTAAAAGAACTTAACTAAAAAATTTGCACTATACATTAGTTATATAGGTCCTAAAAAGTGCCTTGTGAACTATATGGTGCCAAATGTGCAATTCACATTGCAAAAAGTTCTAACGGGTCTCAAAATGTTTATTAGAGTCTAATAAGTAAATAATAAAAGTATAACAGTTAACCAATAAAAGGTTTGTCTGTTATCGTTAAAAGAACTTAACTAAAAAATTTGCACTATACATTAGTTATATAGGTCCTAAAAAGTGCCTTGTCAACTATATGGTGCCAAATGTGCAATTCACATTGCAAAAAGTTCTAACGGGTCTCAAAATGTTTATTAGAGTCTAATAAGTAAATAATAAAAGTATAACAGTTAACCAATAAAAGGTTTGACTGTTATCGTTAAAAGAACTTAACTAAAAATTTGCACTATACATTAGTTATATAGGTCCTAAAAAGTGCCTTGTGAAATATATGGTGCCAAATGTGCAATTCACATTGCAAAAAGTTCTAACGGGTCTCAAAATGTTTATTAGAGTCTAATAAGTAAATAATAAAAGTATAACAGTTAACCAATAAAAGGTTTGTCTGTTATCGTTAAAAGAACTTAACTAAAAAATTTGCACTATACATTAGTTATATAGGTCCTAAAAAGTGCCTTGTCAACTATATGGTGCCAAATGTGCAATTCACATTGCAAAAAGTTCTAACGGGTCTCAAAATGTTTATTAGAGTCTAATAAGTAAATAATAAAAGTATAACAGTTAACCAATAAAAGGTTTGTCTGTTATCGTTAAAAGAACTTAACTAAAAAATTTGCACTATACATTAGTTATATAGGTCCTAAAAAGTGCCTTGTCAACTATATGGTGCCAAATGTGCAATTCACATTGCAAAAAGTTCTAACGGATCTCAAAATGTTTAGTAGAGTCTAATAAGTAAATAATAAAAGTATAACAGTTAACCAATAAAAGGTTTGTCTGTTATCGTTAAAAGAACTTAACTAAAATATTTGCACTATACATTAGTTATATAGGTCCTAAAAAGTGCCTTGTGAACTATATGGTGCCAAATGTGCAATTCACATTGCAAAAAGTTCTAACGGGTCTCAAAATGTTTATTAGAGTCTAATAAGTAAATAATAAAAGTATAACAGTTAACCAATAAAAGGTTTGTCTGTTATCGTTAAAAGAACTTAACTAAAAAATTTGCACTATACATTAGTTATATAGGTCCTAAAAAGTGCTTTGTCAACTATATGGTGCCAAATGTGCAATTCACATTGCAAAAAGTTCTAACGGGTCTCAAAATGTTTATTAGAGTCTAATAAGTAAATAATAAAAGTATAACATTTAACCAATAAAAGGTTTGTCTGTTATCGTTAAAAGAACTTAACTAAAATATTTGCACTATACATTAGTTATATAGGTCCTAAAAAGTGCCTTGTGAACTATATGGTGCCAAATGTGCAATTCACATTGCAAAAAGTTCTAACGGGTCTCAAAATGTTTATTAGAGTCTAAAAAGTAAATAATAAAAGTATAACAGTTAACAAATAAAAGGTTTGTCTGTTATCGTTAAAAGAACTTAACTAAAAAATTTGCACTATACATTAGTTATATAGGTCCTAAAAAGTGCCTTGTCAACTATATGGTGCCAAATGTGCAATTCACATTGCAAAAAGTTCTAACGGGTCTCAAAATGTTTATTAGAGTCTAATAAGTAAATAATAAAAGTATAACAGTTAACCAATAAAAGGTTTGTCTCTTATCGTTAAAAGAACTTAACTAAAAAATTTGCACTATACATTAGTTATATAGGTCCTAAAAAGTGCCTTGTGAACTATATGGTGCCAAATGTGCAATTCACATTGCAAAAAGTTCTAACGGGTCTCAAAATGTTTATTAGAGTCTAATAAGTAAATAATAAAAGTATAACAGTTAACCAATAAAAGGTTTGTCTGTTATCGTTAAAAGAACTTAACTAAAAAATTTGCACTATACATTAGTTATATAGGTCCTAAAAAGTGCCTTGTCAACTATATGGTGCCAAATGTGCAATTCACATTGCAGAAAGTTCTAACGGGTCTCAAAATGTTTATTAGAGTCTAATAAGTAAATAATAAAAGTATAACAGTTAACCAATAAAAGGTTTGTCTGTTATCGTTAAAAGAACTTAACTAAAAAATTTGCACTATACATTAGTTATATAGGTCCTAAAAAGTGCCTTGTCAACTTTATGGTGCCAAATGTGCAATTCACATTGCAAAAAGTTCTAACGGGTCTCAAAATGTTTAGTAGAGTCTAATAAGTAAATAATAAAAGTATAACAGTTAACCAATAAAAGGTTTGTCTGTTATCGTTAAAAGAACTTAACTAAAATATTTGCACTATACATTAGTTATATAGGTCCTAAAAAGTGCCTTGTGAACTATATGGTGCCAAATGTGCAATTCACATTGCAAAAAGTTCTAACGGGTCTCAAAATGTTTAGTAGAGTCTAATAAGTAAATAATAAAAGTATAACAGTTAACCAATAAAAGGTTTGTCTGTTATCGTTAAAAGAACTTAACTAAAAAATTTACACTATACATTAGCTATATAGGTCCTAAAAAGTGCCTTGTGAACTATATGGTGCCAAATGTGCAATTCACATTGCAAAAAGTTCTAACGGGTCTCAAAATGTTTATTAGAGTCTAATAAGTAAATAATAAAAGTATAACAGTTAACCAATAAAAGGTTTGTCTGTTATCGTTAAAAGAACTTAACTAAAAAATTTACACTATGCATTAGTTATATAGGTCCTAAAAAGTGCCTTGTGAACTATATGGTGCCAAATGTGCAATTCACATTGCAAAAAGTTCTAACGGGTCTCAAAATGTTTATTAGAGTCTAATAAGTAAATAATAAAAGTATAACAGTTAACCAATAAAAGGTTTGTCTGTTATCGTTAAAAAAACTTAACTAAAAAATTTACACTATACATTAGCTATATAGGTCCTAAAAAGTGCCTTGTGAACTATATGGTGCCAAATGTGCAATTCACATTGCAAAAAGTTCTAACTGGTCTCAAAATGTTTATTAGAGTCTAATAAGTAAATAATAAAAGTATAACAGTTAACCAATAAAAGGTTTGTCTGTTATCGTTAAAAGAACTTAACTAAAAAATTTACACTATACATTAGTTATATAGGTCCTAAAAAGTGCCTTGTGAACTATATGGTGCCAAATGTGCAATTCACATTGCAAAAAGTTCTAACGGGTCTCAAAATGTTTATTAGAGTCTAATAAGTAAATAATAAAAGTATAACAGTTAACCAATAAAAGGTTTGTCTGTTATCGTTAAAAGAACTTAACTAAAAAATTTGCACTTTACATTAGTTATATAGGTCCTAAAAAGTGCCTTGTCAACTATATGGTGCCAAATGTGCAATTCACATTGCAAAAAGTTCTAACGGGTCTCAAAATGTTTATTAGAGTCTAATAAGTAAATAATAAAAGTATAACAGTTAACCAATAAAAGGTTTGTCTGTTATCGTTAAAAGAACTTAACTAAAAAATTTGCACTATACATTAGTTATATAGGTCCTAAAAAGTGCCTTGTGAACTATATGGTGCCAAATGTGCAATTCACATTGCAAAATAATCTAACGGGTGTCAAAATGTTTATTAGAGTCTAATAAGTAAATAATAAAAGTATAACAGTTAACCAATAAAAGGTTTGTCTGTTATCGTTAAAAGAACTTAACTAAAAAATTTGCACTATACATTAGTTATATAGGTCCTAAAAAGTGCCTTGTGAAGTATATGGTGCCAAATGTGCAATTCACATTGCAAAAAGTTCTAACGGGTCTCAAAATGTTTATTAGAGTCTAATAAGTAAATGATAAAAGTATAACAGTTAACCAATAAAAGGTTTGTTTGTTATCGTTAAAAGAACTTAACTAAAAAATTTACACTATACATTAGCTTTATAGGTCCTAAAAAGTGCCTTGTGAACTATATGGTGCCAAATGTGCAATTCACATTGCAAAAAGTTCTAACTGGTCTCAAAATGTTTATTAGAGTCTAATAAGTAAATAATAAAAGTATAACAGTTAACCAATAAAAGGTTTTTCTGTTATCGTTAAAAGAACTTAACTAAAAAATTTGCACTATACATTAGTTATATAGGTCCTAAAAAGTGCCTTGTCAACTATATGGTGCCAAATGTGCAATTCACATTGCAAAAAGTTCTAACGGGTCTCAAAATGTTTATTAGAGTCTAATAAGTAAATAATAAAAGTATAACAGTTAACAAATAAAAGGTTTGTCTGTTATCGTTAAAAGAACTTAACTAAAAAATTTACACTATACATTAGTTATATAGGTCCTAAAAAGTGCCTTGTGAAATATAAGGTGCCAAATGTGCAATTCACATTGCAAAAAGTTCTCATGGGTCTCAAAATGTTTATTAGAGTCTAATAAGTAAATAATAAAAGTATAACAGTTAACCAATAAAAGGTTTGTCTGTTATCGTTAAAAGAACTTAACTAAAAAATTTGCACTATACATTAGTTATATAGGTCCTAATAAGTGCCTTGTGAACTATATGGTGCCAAATGTGCAATTCACATTGCAAAAAGTTCTAACGGGTCTCAAAATGTTTATTAGAGTCTAATAAGTAAATAATAAAAGTATAACAGTTAACCAATAAAAGGTTTGTCTGTTATCGTTAAAAGAACTTAACTAAAAAATTTGCACTATACATTAGTTATATAGGTCCTAAAAAGTGCCTTGTGAACTATATGGTGCCAAATGTGCAATTCACATTGCAAAATGTTCTAACGGGTCTCAAAATGTTTATTAGAGTCTAATAAGTAAATAATAAAAGTATAACAGTTAACCAATAAAAGGTTTGTCTGTTATCGTTAAAAGAACTTAACTAAAAAATTTGCACTATACATTAGTTATATAGGTCCTAAAAAGTGCCTTGTCAACTATATGGTGCCAAATGTGCAATTCACATTGCAAAAAGTTCTAACGGGTCTCAAAATGTTTATTAGAGTCTAATAAGTAAATAATAAAAGTATAACAGTTAACCAATAAAAGGTTTGTCTGTTATCGTTAAAAGAACTTAACTAAAATATTTGCACTATACATTAGTTATATAGGTCCTAAAAAGTGCCTTGTGAAGTATATGGTGCCAAATGTGCAATTCACATTGCAAAAAGTTCTAACGGGTCTCAAAATGTTTATTAGAGTCTAATAAGTAAATAATAAAAGTATAACAGTTAACAAATAAAAGGTTTGTCTGTTATCGTTAAAAGAACTTAACTAAAAAATTTGCACTATACATTAGTTATATAGGTCCTAAAAAGTGCCTTGTCAACTATATGGTGCCAAATGTGCAATTCACATTGCAAAAAGTTCTAACGGGTCTCAAAATGTTTATTAGAGTCTAATAAGTAAATAATAAAAGTATAACAGTTAACCAATAAAAGGTTTGTCTGTTATCGTTAAAAGAACTTAACTAAAAAATTTGCACTATACATTAGTTATATAGGTCCTAAAAAGTGCCTTGTGAACTATATGGTGCCAAATGTGCAATTCACATTGCAAAAAATTCTAACGGGTCTCAAAATGTTTATTAGAGTCTAATAAGTAAATAATAAAAGTATAACAGTTAACCAATAAAAGGTTTGTCTGTTATCGTTAAAAGAACTTAACTAAAAAATGTGCACTATACATTGGTTATATAGGTCCTAAAAAGTGCCTTGTCAACTATATGGTGCCAAATGTGCAATTCACATTGCAAAAAGTTCTAACGGGTCTCAAAATGTTTATTAGAGTCTAATAAGTAAATAATAAAAGTATAACAGTTAACCAATAAAAGGTTTGTCTGTTATCGTTAAAAGAACTTAACTAAAAAATTTGCACTATACATTAGTTACATAGGTCCTAAAAAGTGCCTTGTCAACTATATGGTGCCAAATGTGCAATTCACATTGCAAAAAGTTCTAACGGGTCTCAAAATGTTTATTAGAGTCTAATAAGTAAATAATAAAAGTATAACAGTTAACCAATAAAAGGTTTGACTGTTATCGTTAAAAGAACTTAACTAAAAATTTGCACTATACATTAGTTATATAGGTCCTAAAAAGTGCCTTGTCAACTATATGGTGCCAAATGTGCAATTCACATTGCAAAAAGTTCTAACGGGTCTCAAAATGTTTATTAGAGTCTAATAAGTAAATAATAAAAGTATAACAGTTAACCAATAAAAGGTTTGTCTGTTATCGTTAAAAGAACTTAACTAAAAAATTTGCACTATACATTAGTTATATAGGTCCTAAAAAGTGCCTTGTCAACTATATGGTGCCAAATGTGCAATTCACATTGCAAAAAGTTCTAACGGGTCTCAAAATGTTTATTAGAGTCTAATAAGTAAATAATAAAAGTATAACAGTTAACCAATAAAAGGTTTGACTGTTATCGTTAAAAGAACTTAACTAAAAATTTGCACTATACATTAGTTATATAGGTCCTAAAAAGTGCCTTGTGAAATATATGGTGCCAAATGTGCAATTCACATTGCAAAAAGTTCTAACGGGTCTCAAAATGTTTATTAGAGTCTAATAAGTAAATAATAAAAGTATAACAGTTAACCAATAAAAGGTTTGTCTGTTATCGTTAAAAGAACTTAACTAAAAAATTTGCACTATACATTAGTTATTTAGGTCCTAAAAAGTGCCTTGTCAACTATATGGTGCCAAATGTGCAATTCACATTGCAAAAAGTTCTAACGGGTCTCAAAATGTTTATTAGAGTCTAATAAGTAAATAATAAAAGTATAACAGTTAACCAATAAAAGGTTTGTCTGTTATCGTTAAAAGAACTTAACTAAAAAATTTGCACTATACATTAGTTATATAGGTCCTAAAAAATGCCTTGTCAACTATATGGTGCCAAATGTGCAATTCACATTGCAAAAAGTTCTCACGGGTCTCAAAATGTTTATTAGAGTCTAATAAGTAAATAATAAAAGTATAACAGTTAACCAATAAAAGGTTTGTCTGTTATCGTTAAAAGAACTTAACTAAAATATTTGCACTATACATTAGTTATATAGGTCCTAAAAAGTGCCTTGTGAACTATATGGTGCCAAATGTGCAATTCACATTGCAAAAAGTTCTAACGGGTCTCAAAATGTTTATTAGAGTCTAATAAGTAAATAATAAAAGTATAACAGTTAACCAATAAAAGGTTTGTCTGTTATCGTTAAAAGAACTTAACTAAAAAATTTGCACTATACATTAGTTATATAGGTCCTAAAAAGTGCTTTGTCAACTATATGGTGCCAAATGTGCAATTCACATTGCAAAAAGTTCTAACGGGTCTCAAAATGTTTATTAGAGTCTAATAAGTAAATAATAAAAGTATAACATTTAACCAATAAAAGGTTTGTCTGTTATCGTTAAAAGAACTTAACTAAAATATTTGCACTATACATTAGTTATATAGGTCCTAAAAAGTGCCTTGTGAACTATATGGTGCCAAATGTGCAATTCACATTGCAGAAAGTTCTAACGGGTCTCAAAATGTTTATTAGAGTCTAATAAGTAAATAATAAAAGTATAACAGTTAACAAATAAAAGGTTTGTCTGTTATCGTTAAAAGAACTTAACTAAAAAATTTGCACTATACATTAGTTATATAGGTCCTAAAAAGTGCCTTGTCAACTATATGGTGCCAAATGTGCAATTCACATTGCAAAAAGTTCTAACGGGTCTCAAAATGTTTATTAGAGTCTAATAAGTAAATAATAAAAGTATAACAGTTAACCAATAAAAGGTTTGTCTCTTATCGTTAAAAGAACTTAACTAAAAAATTTGCACTATACATTAGTTATATAGGTCCTAAAAAGTGCCTTGTGAACTATATGGTGCCAAATGTGCAATTCACATTGCAAAAAGTTCTAACGGGTCTCAAAATGTTTATTAGAGTCTAATAAGTAAATAATAAAAGTATAACAGTTAACCAATAAAAGGTTTGTCTGTTATCGTTAAAAGAACTTAACTAAAAAATTTGCACTATACATTAGTTATATAGGTCCTAAAAAGTGCCTTGTCAACTATATGGTGCCAAATGTGCAATTCACATTGCAGAAAGTTCTAACGGGTCTCAAAATGTTTATTAGAGTCTAATAAGTAAATAATAAAAGTATAACAGTTAACCAATAAAAGGTTTGTCTGTTATCGTTAAAAGAACTTAACTAAAAAATTTGCACTATACATTAGTTATATAGGTCCTAAAAAGTGCCTTGTCAACTATATGGTGCCAAATGTGCAATTCACATTGCAAAAAGTTCTAACGGGTCTCAAAATGTTTATTAGAGTCTAATAAGTAAATAATAAAAGTATAACAGTTAACCAATAAAAGGTTTGACTGTTATCGTTAAAAGAACTTAACTAAAAATTTGCACTATACATTAGTTATATAGGTCCTAAAAAGTGCCTTGTGAACTATATGGTGCCAAATGTGCAATTCACATTGCAAAAAGTTCTAACGGGTCTCAAAATGTTTATTAGAGTCTAATAAGTAAATAATAAAAGTATAATAGTTAACCAATAAAAGGTTTGTCTGTTATCGTTAAAAGAACTTAACTAAAAAATTTGCACTATACATTAGTTATATAGGTCCTAAAAAGTGCCTTGTCAACTATATGGTGCCAAATGTGCAATTCACATTGCAAAAAGTTCTAACGGGTCTCAAAATGTTTATTAGAGTCTAATAAGTAAATAATAAAAGTATAACAGTTAACCAATAAAAGGTTTGTCTGTTATCGTTAAAAGAACTTAACTAAAAAATTTGCACTATACATTAGTTATATAGGTCCTAAAAAGTGCCTTGTCAACTATATGGTGCCAAATGTGCAATTCACATTGCAAAAAGTTCTAACGGATCTCAAAATGTTTAGTAGAGTTTAATAAGTAAATAATAAAAGTATAACAGTTAACCAATAAAAGGTTTGACTGTTATCGTTAAAAGAACTTAACTAAAAATTTCCACTATACATTAGTTATATAGGTCCTAAAAAGTGCCTTGTGAACTACATGGTGCCAAATGTGCAATTCACATTGCAAAATAATCTAACGGGTGTCAAAATGTTTATTAGAGTCTAATAAGTAAATAATAAAAGTATAACAGTTAACCAATAAAAGGTTTGTCTGTTATCGTTAAAAGAACTTAACTAAAAAATTTGCACTATACATTAGTTATATAGGTCCTAAAAAGTGCCTTGTGAACTATATGGTGCCAAATGTGCAATTCACATTGCAAAAAGTTCTAATGGGTCTCAAAATGTTTATTAGAGTCTAATAAGTAAATAATAAAAGTATAACAGTTAACCAATAAAAGGTTTGACTGTTATCGTTAAAAGAACTTAACTAAAATATTTGCACTATACATTAGTTATATAGGTCCTAAAAAGTGCCTTGTGAACTATATGGTGCCAAATGTGCAATTCACATTGCAAAATAATCTAACGGGTGTCAAAATGTTTATTAGAGTCTAATAAGTAAATAATAAAAGTATAACAGTTAACCAATAAAAGGTTTGTCTGTTATCGTTAAAAGAACTTAACTAAAAAATTTGCACTATACATTAGTTATATAGGTCCTAAAAAGTGCCTTGTGAAGTATATGGTGCCAAATGTGCAATTCACATTGCAAAAAGTTCTAACGGGTCTCAAAATGTTTATTAGAGTCTAATAAGTAAATAATAAAAGTATAACATTTAACCAATAAAAGGTTTGTCTGTTATCGTTAAAAGAACTTAACTAAAATATTTGCACTATACATTAGTTATATAGGTCCTAAAAAGTGCCTTGTGAACTATATGGTGCCAAATGTGCAATTCACATTGCAAAAAGTTCTAACGGGTCTCAAAATGTTTATTAGAGTCTAATAAGTAAATAATAAAAGTATAACAGTTAACAAATAAAAGGTTTGTCTGTTATCGTTAAAAGAACTTAACTAAAAAATTTGCACTATACATTAGTTATATAGGTCCTAAAAAGTGCCTTGTCAACTATATGGTGCCAAATGTGCAATTCACATTGCAAAAAGTTCTAACGGGTCTCAAAATGTTTATTAGAGTCTAATAAGTAAATAATAAAAGTATAACAGTTAACCAATAAAAGGTTTGTCTGTTATCGTTAAAAGAACTTAACTAAAAAATTTGCACTATACATTAGTTATATAGGTCCTAAAAAGTGCCTTGTGAACTATATGGTGCCAAATGTGCAATTCACATTGCAGAAAGTTCTAACGGGTCTCAAAATGTTTATTAGAGTCTAATAAGTAAATAATAAAAGTATAACAGTTAACCAATAAAACGTTTGTCTGTTATCGTTAAAAGAACTTAACTAAAAAATTTGCACTATACATTAGTTATATAGGTCCTAAAAAGTGCCTTGTGAACTATATGGTGCCAAATGTGCAATTCACATTGCAAAATGTTCTAACGGGTCTCAAAATGTTTATTAGAGTCTAATAAGTAAATAATAAAAGTATAACAGTTAACCAATAAAAGGTTTGTCTGTTATCGTTAAAAGAACTTAACTAAAAAATTTGCACTATACATTAGTTATATAGGTCCTAAAAAGTGCCTTGTCAACTATATGGTGCCAAATGTGCAATTCACATTGCAAAAAGTTCTAACGGGTCTCAAAATGTTTATTAGAGTCTAATAAGTAAATAATAAAAGTATAACATTTAACCAATAAAAGGTTTGTCTGTTATCGTTAAAAGAACTTAACTAAAATATTTGCACTATACATTAGTTATATAGGTCCTAAAAAGTGCCTTGTGAACTATATGGTGCCAAATGTGCAATTCACATTGCAAAAAGTTCTAACGGGTCTCAAAATGTTTATTAGAGTCTAATAAGTAAATAATAAAAGTATAACAGTTAACAAATAAAAGGTTTGTCTGTTATCGTTAAAAGAACTTAACTAAAAAATTTGCACTATACATTAGTTATATAGGTCCTAAAAAGTGCCTTGTCAACTATATGGTGCCAAATGTGCAATTCACATTGCAAAAAGTTCTAACGGGTCTCAAAATGTTTATTAGAGTCTAATAAGTAAATAATAAAAGTATAACAGTTAACCAATAAAAGGTTTGTCTCTTATCGTTAAAAGAACTTAACTAAAAAATTTGCACTATACATTAGTTATATAGGTCCTAAAAAGTGCCTTGTGAACTATATGGTGCCAAATGTGCAATTCACATTGCAAAAAGTTCTAACGGGTCTCAAAATGTTTATTAGAGTCTAATAAGTAAATAATAAAAGTATAACAGTTAACCAATAAAAGGTTTGTCTGTTATCGTTAAAAGAACTTAACTAAAAAATTTGCACTATACATTAGTTATATAGGTCCTAAAAAGTGCCTTGTCAACTATATGGTGCCAAATGTGCAATTCACATTGCAGAAAGTTCTAACGGGTCTCAAAATGTTTATTAGAGTCTAATAAGTAAATAATAAAAGTATAACAGTTAACCAATAAAAGGTTTGTCTGTTATCGTTAAAAGAACTTAACTAAAAAATTTGCACTATACATTAGTTATATAGGTCCTAAAAAGTGCCTTGTCAACTATATGGTGCCAAATGTGCAATTCACATTGCAAAAAGTTCTAACGGGTCTCAAAATGTTTATTAGAGTCTAATAAGTAAATAATAAAAGTATAACAGTTAACCAATAAAAGGTTTGACTGTTATCGTTAAAAGAACTTAACTAAAAATTTGCACTATACATTAGTTATATAGGTCCTAAAAAGTGCCTTGTGAAATATATGGTGCCAAATGTGCAATTCACATTGCAAAAAGTTCTAACGGGTCTCAAAATGTTTATTAGAGTCTAATAAGTAAATAATAAAAGTATAACAGTTAACCAATAAAAGGTTTGTCTGTTATCGTTAAAAGAACTTAACTAAAAAATTTGCACTATACATTAGTTATATAGGTCCTAAAAAGTGCCTTGTCAACTATATGGTGCCAAATGTGCAATTCACATTGCAAAAAGTTCTAACGGGTCTCAAAATGTTTATTAGAGTCTAATAAGTAAATAATAAAAGTATAACAGTTAACCAATAAAAGGTTTGTCTGTTATCGTTAAAAGAACTTAACTAAAAAATTTGCACTATACATTAGTTATATAGGTCCTAAAAAGTGCCTTGTCAACTATATGGTGCCAAATGTGCAATTCACATTGCAAAAAGTTCTAACGGATCTCAAAATGTTTAGTAGAGTCTAATAAGTAAATAATAAAAGTATAACAGTTAACCAATAAAAGGTTTGTCTGTTATCGTTAAAAGAACTTAACTAAAATATTTGCACTATACATTAGTTATATAGGTCCTAAAAAGTGCCTTGTGAACTATATGGTGCCAAATGTGCAATTCACATTGCAAAAAGTTCTAACGGGTCTCAAAATGTTTATTAGAGTCTAATAAGTAAATAATAAAAGTATAACAGTTAACCAATAAAAGGTTTGTCTGTTATCGTTAAAAGAACTTAACTAAAAAATTTGCACTATACATTAGTTATATAGGTCCTAAAAAGTGCTTTGTCAACTATATGGTGCCAAATGTGCAATTCACATTGCAAAAAGTTCTAACGGGTCTCAAAATGTTTATTAGAGTCTAATAAGTAAATAATAAAAGTATAACATTTAACCAATAAAAGGTTTGTCTGTTATCGTTAAAAGAACTTAACTAAAATATTTGCACTATACATTAGTTATATAGGTCCTAAAAAGTGCCTTGTGAACTATATGGTGCCAAATGTGCAATTCACATTGCAAAAAGTTCTAACGGGTCTCAAAATGTTTATTAGAGTCTAAAAAGTAAATAATAAAAGTATAACAGTTAACAAATAAAAGGTTTGTCTGTTATCGTTAAAAGAACTTAACTAAAAAATTTGCACTATACATTAGTTATATAGGTCCTAAAAAGTGCCTTGTCAACTATATGGTGCCAAATGTGCAATTCACATTGCAAAAAGTTCTAACGGGTCTCAAAATGTTTATTAGAGTCTAATAAGTAAATAATAAAAGTATAACAGTTAACCAATAAAAGGTTTGTCTCTTATCGTTAAAAGAACTTAACTAAAAAATTTGCACTATACATTAGTTATATAGGTCCTAAAAAGTGCCTTGTGAACTATATGGTGCCAAATGTGCAATTCACATTGCAAAAAGTTCTAACGGGTCTCAAAATGTTTATTAGAGTCTAATAAGTAAATAATAAAAGTATAACAGTTAACCAATAAAAGGTTTGTCTGTTATCGTTAAAAGAACTTAACTAAAAAATTTGCACTATACATTAGTTATATAGGTCCTAAAAAGTGCCTTGTCAACTATATGGTGCCAAATGTGCAATTCACATTGCAGAAAGTTCTAACGGGTCTCAAAATGTTTATTAGAGTCTAATAAGTAAATAATAAAAGTATAACAGTTAACCAATAAAAGGTTTGTCTGTTATCGTTAAAAGAACTTAACTAAAAAATTTGCACTATACATTAGTTATATAGGTCCTAAAAAGTGCCTTGTCAACTTTATGGTGCCAAATGTGCAATTCACATTGCAAAAAGTTCTAACGGGTCTCAAAATGTTTAGTAGAGTCTAATAAGTAAATAATAAAAGTATAACAGTTAACCAATAAAAGGTTTGTCTGTTATCGTTAAAAGAACTTAACTAAAATATTTGCACTATACATTAGTTATATAGGTCCTAAAAAGTGCCTTGTGAACTATATGGTGCCAAATGTGCAATTCACATTGCAAAAAGTTCTAACGGGTCTCAAAATGTTTAGTAGAGTCTAATAAGTAAATAATAAAAGTATAACAGTTAACCAATAAAAGGTTTGTCTGTTATCGTTAAAAGAACTTAACTAAAAAATTTACACTATACATTAGCTATATAGGTCCTAAAAAGTGCTTTGTGAACTATATGGTGCCAAATGTGCAATTCACATTGCAAAAAGTTCTAACGGGTCTCAAAATGTTTATTAGAGTCTAATAAGTAAATAATAAAAGTATAACAGTTAACCAATAAAAGGTTTGTCTGTTATCGTTAAAAGAACTTAACTAAAAAATTTACACTATGCATTAGTTATATAGGTCCTAAAAAGTGCCTTGTGAACTATATGGTGCCAAATGTGCAATTCACATTGCAAAAAGTTCTAACGGGTCTCAAAATGTTTATTAGAGTCTAATAAGTAAATAATAAAAGTATAACAGTTAACCAATAAAAGGTTTGTCTGTTATCGTTAAAAAAACTTAACTAAAAAATTTACACTATACATTAGCTATATAGGTCCTAAAAAGTGCCTTGTGAACTATATGGTGCCAAATGTGCAATTCACATTGCAAAAAGTTCTAACTGGTCTCAAAATGTTTATTAGAGTCTAATAAGTAAATAATAAAAGTATAACAGTTAACCAATAAAAGGTTTGTCTGTTATCGTTAAAAGAACTTAACTAAAAAATTTACACTATACATTAGTTATATAGGTCCTAAAAAGTGCCTTGTGAACTATATGGTGCCAAATGTGCAATTCACATTGCAAAAAGTTCTAACGGGTCTCAAAATGTTTATTAGAGTCTAATAAGTAAATAATAAAAGTATAACAGTTAACCAATAAAAGGTTTGTCTGTTATCGTTAAAAGAACTTAACTAAAAAATTTGCACTATACATTAGTTATATAGGTCCTAAAAAGTGCCTTGTCAACTATATGGTGCCAAATGTGCAATTCACATTGCAAAAAGTTCTAACGGGTCTCAAAATGTTTATTAGAGTCTAATAAGTAAATAAGAAAAGTATAACAGTTAACCAATAAAAGGTTTGTCTGTTATCGTTAAAAGAACTTAACTAAAAAATTTGCACTATACATTAGTTATATAGGTCCTAAAAAGTGCCTTGTGAACTATATGGTGCCAAATGTGCAATTCACATTGCAAAATAATCTAACGGGTGTCAAAATGTTTATTAGAGTCTAATAAGTAAATAATAAAAGTATAACAGTTAACCAATAAAAGGTTTGTCTGTTATCGTTAAAAGAACTTAACTAAAAAATTTACACTATACATTAGCTTTATAGGTCCTAAAAAGTGCCTTGTGAACTATATGGTGCCAAATGTGCAATTCACATTGCAAAAAGTTCTAACTGGTCTCAAAATGTTTATTAGAGTCTAATAAGTAAATAATAAAAGTATAACAGTTAACCAATAAAAGGTTTTTCTGTTATCGTTAAAAGAACTTAACTAAAAAATTTGCACTATACATTAGTTATATAGGTCCTAAAAAGTGCCTTGTCAACTATATGGTGCCAAATGTGCAATTCACATTGCAAAAAGTTCTAACGGGTCTCAAAATGTTTATTAGAGTCTAATAAGTAAATAATAAAAGTATAACAGTTAACAAATAAAAGGTTTGTCTGTTATCGTTAAAAGAACTTAACTAAAAAATTTACACTATACATTAGTTATATAGGTCCTAAAAAGTGCCTTGTGAACTATAAGGTGCCAAATGTGCAATTCACATTGCAAAAAGTTCTCATGGGTCTCAAAATGTTTATTAGAGTCTAATAAGTAAATAATAAAAGTATAACAGTTAACCAATAAAAGGTTTGTCTGTTATCGTTAAAAGAACTTAACTAAAAAATTTGCACTATACATTAGTTATATAGGTCCTAATAAGTGCCTTGTGAACTATATGGTGCCAAATGTGCAATTCACATTGCAAAAAGTTCTAACGGGTCTCAAAATGTTTATTAGAGTCTAATAAGTAAATAATAAAAGTATAACAGTTAACCAATAAAAGGTTTGTCTGTTATCGTTAAAAGAACTTAACTAAAAAATTTGCACTATACATTAGTTATATAGGTCCTAAAAAGTGCCTTGTGAACTATATGGTGCCAAATGTGCAATTCACATTGCAAAATGTTCTAACGGGTCTCAAAATGTTTATTAGAGTCTAATAAGTAAATAATAAAAGTATAACAGTTAACCAATAAAAGGTTTGTCTGTTATCGTTAAAAGAACTTAACTAAAAAATTTGCACTATACATTAGTTATATAGGTCCTAAAAAGTGCCTTGTCAACTATATGGTGCCAAATGTGCAATTCACATTGCAAAAAGTTCTAACGGGTCTCAAAATGTTTATTAGAGTCTAATAAGTAAATAATAAAAGTATAACAGTTAACCAATAAAAGGTTTGTCTGTTATCGTTAAAAGAACTTAACTAAAATATTTGCACTATACATTAGTTATATAGGTCCTAAAAAGTGCCTTGTGAAGTATATGGTGCCAAATGTGCAATTCACATTGCAAAAAGTTCTAACGGGTCTCAAAATGTTTATTAGAGTCTAATAAGTAAATAATAAAAGTATAACAGTTAACAAATAAAAGGTTTGTCTGTTATCGTTAAAAGAACTTAACTAAAAAATTTGCACTATACATTAGTTATATAGGTCCTAAAAAGTGCCTTGTCAACTATATGGTGCCAAATGTGCAATTCACATTGCAAAAAGTTCTAACGGGTCTCAAAATGTTTATTAGAGTCTAATAAGTAAATAATAAAAGTATAACAGTTAACCAATAAAAGGTTTGTCTGTTATCGTTAAAAGAACTTAACTAAAAAATTTGCACTATACATTAGTTATATAGGTCCTAAAAAGTGCCTTGTGAACTATATGGTGCCAAATGTGCAATTCACATTGCAAAAAATTCTAACGGGTCTCAAAATGTTTATTAGAGTCTAATAAGTAAATAATAAAAGTATAACAGTTAACCAATAAAAGGTTTGTCTGTTATCGTTAAAAGAACTTAACTAAAAAATGTGCACTATACATTAGTTATATAGGTCCTAAAAAGTGCCTTGTCAACTATATGGTGCCAAATGTGCAATTCACATTGCAGAAAGTTCTAACGGGTCTCAAAATGTTTATTAGAGTCTAATAAGTAAATAATAAAAGTATAACAGTTAACCAATAAAAGGTTTGTCTGTTATCGTTAAAAGAACTTAACTAAAAAATTTGCACTATACATTAGTTACATAGGTCCTAAAAAGTGCCTTGTCAACTATATGGTGCCAAATGTGCAATTCACATTGCAAAAAGTTCTAACGGGTCTCAAAATGTTTATTAGAGTCTAATAAGTAAATAATAAAAGTATAACAGTTAACCAATAAAAGGTTTGACTGTTATCGTTAAAAGAACTTAACTAAAAATTTGCACTATACATTAGTTATATAGGTCCTAAAAAGTGCCTTGTCAACTATATGGTGCCAAATGTGCAATTCACATTGCAAAAAGTTCTAACGGGTCTCAAAATGTTTATTAGAGTCTAATAAGTAAATAATAAAAGTATAACAGTTAACCAATAAAAGGTTTGTCTGTTATCGTTAAAAGAACTTAACTAAAAAATTTGCACTATACATTAGTTATATAGGTCCTAAAAAGTGCCTTGTCAACTATATGGTGCCAAATGTGCAATTCACATTGCAAAAAGTTCTAACGGGTCTCAAAATGTTTATTAGAGTCTAATAAGTAAATAATAAAAGTATAACAGTTAACCAATAAAAGGTTTGACTGTTATCGTTAAAAGAACTTAACTAAAAATTTGCACTATACATTAGTTATATAGGTCCTAAAAAGTGCCTTGTGAAATATATGGTGCCAAATGTGCAATTCACATTGCAAAAAGTTCTAACGGGTCTCAAAATGTTTATTAGAGTCTAATAAGTAAATAATAAAAGTATAACAGTTAACCAATAAAAGGTTTGTCTGTTATCGTTAAAAGAACTTAACTAAAAAATTTGCACTATACATTAGTTATTTAGGTCCTAAAAAGTGCCTTGTCAACTATATGGTGCCAAATGTGCAATTCACATTGCAAAAAGTTCTAACGGGTCTCAAAATGTTTATTAGAGTCTAATAAGTAAATAATAAAAGTATAACAGTTAACCAATAAAAGGTTTGTCTGTTATCGTTAAAAGAACTTAACTAAAAAATTTGCACTATACATTAGTTATATAGGTCCTAAAAAATGCCTTGTCAACTATATGGTGCCAAATGTGCAATTCACATTGCAAAAAGTTCTAACGGATCTCAAAATGTTTAGTAGAGTCTAATAAGTAAATAATAAAAGTATAACAGTTAACCAATAAAAGGTTTGTCTGTTATCGTTAAAAGAACTTAACTAAAATATTTGCACTATACATTAGTTATATAGGTCCTAAAAAGTGCCTTGTGAACTATATGGTGCCAAATGTGCAATTCACATTGCAAAAAGTTCTAACGGGTCTCAAAATGTTTATTAGAGTCTAATAAGTAAATAATAAAAGTATAACAGTTAACCAATAAAAGGTTTGTCTGTTATCGTTAAAAGAACTTAACTAAAAAATTTGCACTATACATTAGTTATATAGGTCCTAAAAAGTGCTTTGTCAACTATATGGTGCCAAATGTGCAATTCACATTGCAAAAAGTTCTAACGGGTCTCAAAATGTTTATTAGAGTCTAATAAGTAAATAATAAAAGTATAACATTTAACCAATAAAAGGTTTGTCTGTTATCGTTAAAAGAACTTAACTAAAATATTTGCACTATACATTAGTTATATAGGTCCTAAAAAGTGCCTTGTGAACTATATGGTGCCAAATGTGCAATTCACATTGCAGAAAGTTCTAACGGGTCTCAAAATGTTTATTAGAGTCTAATAAGTAAATAATAAAAGTATAACAGTTAACAAATAAAAGGTTTGTCTGTTATCGTTAAAAGAACTTAACTAAAAAATTTGCACTATACATTAGTTATATAGGTCCTAAAAAGTGCCTTGTCAACTATATGGTGCCAAATGTGCAATTCACATTGCAAAAAGTTCTAACGGGTCTCAAAATGTTTATTAGAGTCTAATAAGTAAATAATAAAAGTATAACAGTTAACCAATAAAAGGTTTGTCTCTTATCGTTAAAAGAACTTAACTAAAAAATTTGCACTATACATTAGTTATATAGGTCCTAAAAAGTGCCTTGTGAACTATATGGTGCCAAATGTGCAATTCACATTGCAAAAAGTTCTAACGGGTCTCAAAATGTTTATTAGAGTCTAATAAGTAAATAATAAAAGTATAACAGTTAACCAATAAAAGGTTTGTCTGTTATCGTTAAAAGAACTTAACTAAAAAATTTGCACTATACATTAGTTATATAGGTCCTAAAAAGTGCCTTGTCAACTATATGGTGCCAAATGTGCAATTCACATTGCAGAAAGTTCTAACGGGTCTCAAAATGTTTATTAGAGTCTAATAAGTAAATAATAAAAGTATAACAGTTAACCAATAAAAGGTTTGTCTGTTATCGTTAAAAGAACTTAACTAAAAAATTTGCACTATACATTAGTTATATAGGTCCTAAAAAGTGCCTTGTCAACTATATGGTGCCAAATGTGCAATTCACATTGCAAAAAGTTCTAACGGGTCTCAAAATGTTTATTAGAGTCTAATAAGTAAATAATAAAAGTATAACAGTTAACCAATAAAAGGTTTGACTGTTATCGTTAAAAGAACTTAACTAAAAATTTGCACTATACATTAGTTATATAGGTCCTAAAAAGTGCCTTGTGAAATATATGGTGCCAAATGTGCAATTCACATTGCAAAAAGTTCTAACGGGTCTCAAAATGTTTATTAGAGTCTAATAAGTAAATAATAAAAGTATAATAGTTAACCAATAAAAGGTTTGTCTGTTATCGTTAAAAGAACTTAACTAAAAAATTTGCACTATACATTAGTTATATAGGTCCTAAAAAGTGCCTTGTCAACTATATGGTGCCAAATGTGCAATTCACATTGCAAAAAGTTCTAACGGGTCTCAAAATGTTTATTAGAGTCTAATAAGTAAATAATAAAAGTATAACAGTTAACCAATAAAAGGTTTGTCTGTTATCGTTAAAAGAACTTAACTAAAAAATTTGCACTATACATTAGTTATATAGGTCCTAAAAAGTGCCTTGTCAACTATATGGTGCCAAATGTGCAATTCACATTGCAAAAAGTTCTAACGGATCTCAAAATGTTTAGTAGAGTTTAATAAGTAAATAATAAAAGTATAACAGTTAACCAATAAAAGGTTTGTCTGTTATCGTTAAAAGAACTTAACTAAAATATTTGCACTATACATTAGTTATATAGGTCCTAAAAAGTGCCTTGTCAACTATATGGTGCCAAATGTGCAATTCACATTGCAAAAAGTTCTAACGGGTCTCAAAATGTTTATTAGAGTCTAATAAGTAAATAATAAAAGTATAACAGTTAACCAATAAAAGGTTTGTCTGTTATCGTTAAAAGAACTTAACTAAAAAATTTGCACTATACATTAGTTATATAGGTCCTAAAAAGTGATTTGTCAACTATATGGTGCCAAATGTGCAATTCACATTGCAGAAAGTTCTAACGGGTCTCAAAATGTTTATTAGAGTCTAATAAGTAAATAATAAAAGTATAACAGTTAACCAATAAAAGGTTTGTCTCTTATCGTTAAAAGAATTTAACTAAAAAATTTGCACTATACATTAGTTATATAGGTCCTAAAAAGTGCCTTGTGAACTATATGGTGCCAAATGTGCAATTCACATTGCAAAAAGTTCTAACGGGTCTCAAAATGTTTATTAGAGTCTAATAAGTAAATAATAAAAGTATAACAGTTAACCAATAAAAGGTTTGTCTGTTATCGTTAAAAGAACTTAACTAAAAAATTTACACTATACATTAGTTATATAGGTCCTAAAAAGTGCCTTGTGAACTATATGGTGCCAAATGTGCAATTCACATTGCAAAAAGTTCTAACGGGTCTCAAAATGTTTATTAGAGTCTAATAAGTAAATAATAAAAGTATAACAGTTAACCAATAAAAGGTTTGTCTGTTATCGTTAAAAGAACTTAACTAAAAAATTTACACTATACATTAGCTATATAGGTCCTAAAAAGTGCCTTGTGAACTATATGGTGCCAAATGTGCAATTCACATTGCAAAAAGTTCTAACGGGTCTCAAAATGTTTATTAGAGTCTAATAAGTAAATAATAAAAGTATAACAGTTAACCAATAAAAGGTTTGTCTGTTATCGTTAAAAGAATTTAACTAAAAAATTTGCACTATACATTAGTTATATAGGTCCTAAAAAGTGCCTTGTGAACTATATGGTGCCAAATGTGCAATTCACATTGCAAAAAGTTCTAACGGGTCTCAAAATGTTTATTAGAGTCTAATAAGTAAATAATAAAAGTATAACAGTTAACCAATAAAAGGTTTGTCTGTTATCGTTAAAAGAACTTAACTAAAAAATTTACACTATACATTAGTTATATAGGTCCTAAAAAGTGCCTTGTGAACTATATGGTGCCAAATGTGCAATTCACATTGCAAAAAGTTCTAACGGGTCTCAAAATGTTTATTAGAGTCTAATAAGTAAATAATAAAAGTATAACAGTTAACCAATAAAAGGTTTGTCTGTTATCGTTAAAAGAACTTAACTAAAAAATTTACACTATACATTAGCTATATAGGTCCTAAAAAGTGCCTTGTGAACTATATGGTGCCAAATGTGCAATTCACATTGCAAAAAGTTCTAACGGGTCTCAAAATGTTTATTAGAGTCTAATAAGTAAATGATAAAAGTATAACAGTCAACCAATAAAAGGTTTGTCTGTTATCGTTAAAAGAACTTAACTAAAAAATTTGCACTATACATTAGTTATATAGGTCCTAAAAAGTGCCTTGTCAACTATATGGTGCCAAATGTGCAATTCACATTGCAAAAAGTTCTAACGGGTCTCAAAATGTTTATTAGAGTCTAATAAGTAAATAATAAAAGTATAACAGTTAACCAATAAAAGGTTTGTCTGTTATCGTTAAAAGAACTTAACTAAAAAATTTCCACTATACATTAGCTATATAGGTCCTAAAAAGTGCCTTGTAAACTATATGGTGCCAAATGTGCAATTCACATTGCAAAATGTTCTAACGGGTCTCAAAATGTTTATTAGAGTCTAATAAGTAAATAATAAAAGTATAACAGTTAACCAATAAAAGGTTTGTCTGTTATCGTTAAAAGAACTTAACTAAAAAATTTCCACTGTACATTAGCTATATAATTCCTAAAAAGTGCCTTGTGAACTATATGGTGCCAAATGTGCAATTCACATTGCAAAAAGTTCTAACAGGTCTCAAAATGATTATTAGAGTCTAATAAGTAAATAATAAAAGTATAACAGTTAACCAATAAAAGGTTTGTCTGTTATCGTTAAAAGAACTTAACTAAAAAATTTGCACTATACATTAGTTATATAGGTCCTAAAAAGTGCCTTGTGAACTATATGGTGCCAAATGTGCAATTCACATTGCAGAAAGTTCTAACGGGTCTCAAAATGTTTATTAGAGTCTAATAAGTAAATAATAAAAGTATAACAGTTAACCAATAAAAGGTTTGTCTGTTATCGTTAAAAGAACTTAACTAAAAAATTTGCACTATACATTAGTTATATAGGTCCTAAAAAGTGCCTTGTCAACTATATGGTGCCAAATGTGCAATTCACATTGCAAAAAGTTCTAACGGGTCTCAAAATGTTTATTAGAGTCTAATAAGTAAATAATAAAAGTATAACAGTTAACCAATAAAAGGTTTGTCTGTTATCGTTAAAAGAACTTAACTAAAAAATTTGCACTATACATTAGTTATATAGGTCCTAAAAAGTGCCTTGTGAACTATATGGTGCCAAATGTGCAATTCACATTGCAGAAAGTTCTAACGGGTCTCAAAATGTTTATTAGAGTCTAATAAGTAAATAATAAAAGTATAACAGTTAACCAATAAAAGGTTTGTCTGTTATCGTTAAAAGAACTTAACTAAAAAATTTGCACTATACATTAGTTATATAGGTCCTAAAAAGTGCCTTGTGAACTATATGGTGCCAAATGTGCAATTCACATTGCAAAAAGTTCTAACGGGTCTCAAAATGTTTATTAGAGTCTAATAAGTAAATAATAAAAGTATAACAGTTAACCAATAAAAGGTTTGTCTGTTATCGTTAAAAGAACTTAACTAAAAAATTTACACTATACATTAGTTATATAGGTCCTAAAAAGTGCCTTGTGAACTATATGGTGCCAAATGTGCAATTCACATTGCAAAAAGTTCTAACGGGTCTCAAAATGTTTATTAGAGTCTAATAAGTAAATAATAAAAGTATAACAGTTAACCAACAAAAGGTTTGTCTGTTATCGTTAAAAGAACTTAACTAAAAAATTTACACTATACATTAGTTATATAGGTCCTAAAAAGTGCCTTGTGAACTATATGGTGCCAAATGTGCAATTCACATTGCAAAAAGTTCTAACGGGTCTCAAAATGTTTATTAGAGTCTAATAAGTAAATAATAAAAGTATAACAGTTAACCAATAAAAGGTTTGTCTGTTATCGTTAAAAGAACTTAACTAAAAAATTTGCACTATACATTAGTTATATAGGTCCTAAAAAGTGCCTTGTCAACTTTATGGTGCCAAATGTGCAATTCACATTGCAAAAAGTTCTAACGGGTCTCAAAATGTTTAGTAGAGTCTAATAAGTAAATAATAAAAGTATAACAGTTAACCAATAAAAGGTTTGTCTGTTATCGTTAAAAGAACTTAACTAAAAAAATTGCACTATACATTAGTTATATAGGTCCTAAAAAGTGCCTTGTCAACTATATGGTGCCAAATGTGCAATTCACATTGCAAAAAGTTCTAACGGGTCTCAAAATGTTTATTAGAGTCTAATAAGTAAATAATAAAAGTATAACAGTTAACCAATAAAAGGTTTGTCTCTTATCGTTAAAAGAACTTAACTAAAAAATTTGCACTATACATTAGTTATATAGGTCCTAAAAAGTGCCTTGTGAACTATATGGTGCCAAATGTGCAATTCACATTGCAAAAAGTTCTAACGGGTCTCAAAATGTTTATTAGAGTCTAATAAGTAAATAATAAAAGTATAACAGTTAACCAATAAAAGGTTTGTCTGTTATCGTTAAAAGAACTTAACTAAAAAATTTGCACTATACATTAGTTATATAGGTCCTAAAAAGTGCCTTGTCAACTATATGGTGCCAAATGTGCAATTCACATTGCAGAAAGTTCTAACGGGTCTCAAAATGTTTATTAGAGTCTAATAAGTAAATAATAAAAGTATAACAGTTAACCAATAAAAGGTTTGTCTGTTATCGTTAAAAGAACTTAACTAAAAAATTTGCACTATACATTAGTTATATAGGTCCTAAAAAGTGCCTTGTCAACTATATGGTGCCAAATGTGCAATTCACATTGCAAAAAGTTCTAACGGGTCTCAAAATGTTTATTAGAGTCTAATAAGTAAATAATAAAAGTATAACAGTTAACCAATAAAAGGTTTGACTGTTATCGTTAAAAGAACTTAACTAAAAATTTGCACTATACATTAGTTATATAGGTCCTAAAAAGTGCCTTGTGAAATATATGGTGCCAAATGTGCAATTCACATTGCAAAAAGTTCTAATGGGTCTCAAAATGTTTATTAGAGTCTAATAAGTAAATAATAAAAGTATAACAGTTAACCAATAAAAGGTTTGTCTGTTATCGTTAAAAGAACTTAACTAAAAAATTTGCACTATACATTAGTTATATAGGTCCTAAAAAGTGCCTTGTCAACTATATGGTGCCAAATGTGCAATTCACATTGCAAAAAGTTCTAACGGATCTCAAAATGTTTAGTAGAGTCTAATAAGTAAATAATAAAAGTATAACAGTTAACCAATAAAAGGTTTGTCTGTTATCGTTAAAAGAACTTAACTAAAATATTTGCACTATATATTAGTTATATAGGTCCTAAAAAGTGCCTTGTGAACTATATGGTGCCAAATGTGCAATTCACATTGCAAAAAGTTCTAACGGGTCTCAAAATGTTTATTAGAGTCTAATAAGTAAATAATAAAAGTATAACAGTTAACCAATAAAAGGTTTGTCTGTTATCGTTAAAAGAACTTAACTAAAAAATTTGCACTATACATTAGTTATATAGGTCCTAAAAAGTGCTTTGTCAACTATATGGTGCCAAATGTGCAATTCACATTGCAAAAAGTTCTAACGGGTCTCAAAATGTTTATTAGAGTCTAATAAGTAAATAATAAAAGTATAACATTTAACCAATAAAAGGTTTGTCTGTTATCGTTAAAAGAACTTAACTAAAATATTTGCACTATACATTAGTTATATAGGTCCTAAAAAGTGCCTTGTGAACTATATGGTGCCAAATGTGCAATTCACATTGCAAAAAGTTCTAACGGGTCTCAAAATGTTTATTAGAGTCTAATAAGTAAATAATAAAAGTATAACAGTTAACAAATAAAAGGTTTGTCTGTTATCGTTAAAAGAACTTAACTAAAAAATTTGCACTATACATTAGTTATATAGGTCCTAAAAAGTGCCTTGTCAACTATATGGTGCCAAATGTGCAATTCACATTGCAAAAAGTTCTAACGGGTCTCAAAATGTTTATTAGAGTCTAATAAGTAAATAATAAAAGTATAACAGTTAACCAATAAAAGGTTTGTCTGTTATCGTTAAAAGAACTTAACTAAAAAATTTGCACTATACATTAGTTATATAGGTCCTAAAAAGTGCCTTGTCAACTATATGGTGCCAAATGTGCAATTCACATTGCAAAAAGTTCTAACGGATCTCAAAATGTTTAGTAGAGTCTAATAAGTAAATAATAAAAGTATAACAGTTAACCAATAAAAGGTTTGTCTGTTATCGTTAAAAGAACTTAACTAAAATATTTGCACTATATATTAGTTATATAGGTCCTAAAAAGTGCCTTGTGAACTATATGGTGCCAAATGTGCAATTCACATTGCAAAAAGTTCTAACGGGTCTCAAAATGTTTATTAGAGTCTAATAAGTAAATAATAAAAGTATAACAGTTAACCAATAAAAGGTTTGTCTGTTATCGTTAAAAGAACTTAACTAAAAAATTTGCACTATACATTAGTTATATAGGTCCTAAAAAGTGCTTTGTCAACTATATGGTGCCAAATGTGCAATTCACATTGCAAAAAGTTCTAACGGGTCTCAAAATGTTTATTAGAGTCTAATAAGTAAATAATAAAAGTATAACATTTAACCAATAAAAGGTTTGTCTGTTATCGTTAAAAGAACTTAACTAAAATATTTGCACTATACATTAGTTATATAGGTCCTAAAAAGTGCCTTGTGAACTATATGGTGCCAAATGTGCAATTCACATTGCAAAAAGTTCTAACGGGTCTCAAAATGTTTATTAGAGTCTAATAAGTAAATAATAAAAGTATAACAGTTAACAAATAAAAGGTTTGTCTGTTATCGTTAAAAGAACTTAACTAAAAAATTTGCACTATACATTAGTTATATAGGTCCTAAAAAGTGCCTTGTCAACTATATGGTGCCAAATGTGCAATTCACATTGCAAAAAGTTCTAACGGGTCTCAAAATGTTTATTAGAGTCTAATAAGTAAATAATAAAAGTATAACAGTTAACCAATAAAAGGTTTGTCTCTTATCGTTAAAAGAACTTAACTAAAAAATTTGCACTATACATTAGTTATATAGGTCCTAAAAAGTGCCTTGTGAACTATATGGTGCCAAATGTGCAATTCACATTGCAAAAAGTTCTAACGGGTCTCAAAATGTTTATTAGAGTCTAATAAGTAAATAATAAAAGTATAACAGTTAACCAATAAAAGGTTTGTCTGTTATCGTTAAAAGAACTTAACTAAAAAATTTGCACTATACATTAGTTATATAGGTCCTAAAAAGTGCCTTGTCAACTATATGGTGCCAAATGTGCAATTCACATTGCAGAAAGTTCTAACGGGTCTCAAAATGTTTATTAGAGTCTAATAAGTAAATAATAAAAGTATAACAGTTAACCAATAAAAGGTTTGTCTGTTATCGTTAAAAGAACTTAACTAAAAAATTTGCACTATACATTAGTTATATAGGTCCTAAAAAGTGCCTTGTCAACTATATGGTGCCAAATGTGCAATTCACATTGCAAAAAGTTCTAACGGGTCTCAAAATGTTTATTAGAGTCTAATAAGTAAATAATAAAAGTATAACAGTTAACCAATAAAAGGTTTGACTGTTATCGTTAAAAGAACTTAACTAAAAATTTGCACTATACATTAGTTATATAGGTCCTAAAAAGTGCCTTGTGAAATATATGGTGCCAAATGTGCAATTCACATTGCAAAAAGTTCTAACGGGTCTCAAAATGTTTATTAGAGTCTAATAAGTAAATAATAAAAGTATAACAGTTAACCAATAAAAGGTTTGTCTGTTATCGTTAAAAGAACTTAACTAAAAAATTTGCACTATACATTAGTTATATAGGTCCTAAAAAGTGCCTTGTCAACTATATGGTGCCAAATGTGCAATTCACATTGCAAAAAGTTCTAACGGGTCTCAAAATGTTTATTAGAGTCTAATAAGTAAATAATAAAAGTATAACAGTTAACCAATAAAAGGTTTGTCTGTTATCGTTAAAAGAACTTAACTAAAAAATTTGCACTATACATTAGTTATATAGGTCCTAAAAAGTGCCTTGTCAACTATATGGTGCCAAATGTGCAATTCACATTGCAAAAAGTTCTAACGGATCTCAAAATGTTTATTAGAGTTTAATAAGTAAATAATAAAAGTATAACAGTTAACCAACAAAAGGTTTGTCTGTTATCGTTAAAAGAACTTAACTAAAATATTTGCACTATACGTTAGTTATATAGGTCCTAAAAAGTGCCTTGTGAACTATATGGTGCCAAATGTGCAATTCACATTGCAAAAAGTTCTAACGGGTCTCAAAATGTTTATTAGAGTCTAATAAGTAAATAATAAAAGTATAACAGTTAACCAATAAAAGGTTTGTCTGTTATCGTTAAAAGAACTTAACTAAAAAATTTGCACTATACATTAGTTATATAGGTCCTAAAAAGTGCTTTGTCAACTATATGGTGCCAAATGTGCAATTCACATTGCAGAAAGTTCTAACGGGTCTCAAAATGTTTATTAGAGTCTAATAAGTAAATAATAAAAGTACAACAGTTAACCAATAAAAGGTTTGTCTGTTATCGTTAAAAGAATTTAACTAAAAAATTTGCACTATACATTAGTTATATAGGTCCTAAAAAGTGCCTTGTGAACTATATGGTGCCAAATGTGCAATTCACATTGCAAAAAGTTCTAACGGGTCTCAAAATGTTTATTAGAGTCTAATAAGTAAATAATAAAAGTATAACAGTTAACCAATAAAAGGTTTGTCTGTTATCGTTAAAAGAACTTAACTAAAAAATTTGCACTATACATTAGTTATATAGGTCCTAAAAAGTGCCTTGTCAACTATATGGTGCCAAATGTGCAATTCACATTGCAAAAAGTTCTAACGGGTCTCAAAATGTTTATTAGAGTCTAATAAGTAAATAATAAAAGTATAACAGTTAACCAATAAAAGGTTTGTCTGTTATCGTTAAAAGAACTTAACTAAAATATTTGCACTATACATTAGTTATATAGGTCCTAAAAAGTGCCTTGTGAACTATATGGTGCCAAATGTGCAATTCACATTGCAAAAAGTTCTAACGGGTCTCAAAATGTTTATTAGAGTCTAATAAGTAAATAATAAAAGTATAACAGTTAACGAATAAAAGGTTTGTCTGTTATCGTTAAAAGAACTTAACTAAAAAATTTACACTATACATTAGTTATATAGGTCCTAAAAAGTGCCTTGTGAACTATATGGTGCCAAATGTGCAATTCACATTGCAAAAAGTTCTAACGGGTCTCAAAATGTTTATTAGAGTCTAATAAGTAAATAATAAAAGTATAACAGTTAACCAATAAAAGGTTTGTCTGTTATCGTTAAAAGAACTTAACTAAAAAATTTACACTATACATTAGCTATATAGGTCCTAAAAAGTGCCTTGTGAACTATATGGTGCCAAATGTGCAATTCACATTGCAAAAAGTTCTAACGGGTCTCAAAATGTTTATTAGAGTCTAATAAGTAAATGATAAAAGTATAACAGTTAACCAATAAAAGGTTTGTCTGTTATCGTTAAAAGAACTTAACTAAAAAATTTACACTATACATTAGCTTTATAGGTCCTAAAAAGTGCCTTGTGAACTATATGGTGCCAAATGTGCAATTCACATTGCAAAAAGTTCTAACTGGTCTCAAAATGTTTATTAGAGTCTAATAAGTAAATAATAAAAGTATAACATTCAACCAATAAAAGGTTTGTCTGTTATCGTTAAAAGAACTTAACTAAAAAATTTGCACTATACATTAGTTATATAGGTCCTAAAAAGTGCCTTGTGAACTATATGGTGCCAAATGTGCAATTCACATTGCAAAAAGTTCTAACGGGTCTCAAAATGTTTATTAGAGTCTAATAAGTAAATAATAAAAGTATAACAGTTAACCAATAAAAGGTTTGTCTGTTATCGTTAAAAGAACTTAACTAAAAAATTTCCACTATACATTAGCTATATAGGTCCTAAAAAGTGCCTTGTAAACTATATGGTGCCAAATGTGCAATTCACATTGCAAAATGTTCTAACGGGTCTCAAAATGTTTATTAGAGTCTAATAAGTAAATAATAAAAGTATAACAGTTAACCAATAAAAGGTTTGTCTGTTATCGTTAAAAGAACTTAACTAAAAAATTTCCACTGTACATTAGCTATATAATTCCTAAAAAGTGCCTTGTGAACTATATGGTGCCAAATGTGCAATTCACATTGCAGAAAGTTCTAACGGGTCTCAAAATGATTATTAGAGTCTAATAAGTAAATAATAAAAGTATAACAGTTAACCAATAAAAGGTTTGTCTGTTATCGTTAAAAGAACTTAACTAAAAAATTTGCACTATACATTAGTTATATAGGTCCTAAAAAGTGCCTTGTGAACTATATGGTGCCAAATGTGCAATTCACATTGCAGAAAGTTCTAACGGGTCTCAAAATGTTTATTAGAGTCTAATAAGTAAATAATAAAAGTATAACAGTTAACCAATAAAAGGTTTGTCTGTTATCGTTAAAAGAACTTAACTAAAAAATTTGCACTATACATTAGTTATATAGGTCCTAAAAAGTGCCTTGTCAACTATATGGTGCCAAATGTGCAATTCACATTGCAAAAAGTTCTAACGGGTCTCAAAATGTTTATTAGAGTCTAATAAGTAAATAATAAAAGTATAACAGTTAACCAATAAAAGGTTTGTCTGTTATCGTTAAAAGAACTTAACTAAAAAATTTGCACTATACATTAGTTATATAGGTCCTAAAAAGTGCCTTGTGAACTATATGGTGCCAAATGTGCAATTCACATTGCAGAAAGTTCTAACGGGTCTCAAAATGTTTATTAGAGTCTAATAAGTAAATAATAAAAGTATAACAGTTAACCAATAAAACGTTTGTCTGTTATCGTTAAAAGAACTTAACTAAAAAATTTGCACTATACATTAGTTATATAGGTCCTAAAAAGTGCCTTGTGAACTATATGGTGCCAAATGTGCAATTCACATTGCAAAAAGTTCTAACGGGTCTCAAAATGTTTATTAGAGTCTAATAAGTAAATAATAAAAGTATAACAGTTAACCAATAAAAGGTTTGTCTGTTATCGTTAAAAGAACTTAACTAAAAAATTTACACTATACATTAGTTATATAGGTCCTAAAAAGTGCCTTGTGAACTATATGGTGCCAAATGTGCAATTCACATTGCAAAAAGTTCTAACGGGTCTCAAAATGTTTATTAGAGTCTAATAAGTAAATAATAAAAGTATAACAGTTAACCAACAAAAGGTTTGTCTGTTATCGTTAAAAGAAATTAACTAAAAAATTTACACTATACATTAGTTATATAGGTCCTAAAAAGTGCCTTGTGAACTATATGGTGCCAAATGTGCAATTCACATTGCAAAAAGTTCTAACGGGTCTCAAAATGTTTATTAGAGTCTAATAAGTAAATAATAAAAGTATAACAGTTAACCAATAAAAGGTTTGTCTGTTATCGTTAAAAGAACTTAACTAAAAAATTTGCACTATACATTAGTTATATAGGTCCTAAAAAGTGCCTTGTCAACTATATGGTGCCAAATGTGCAATTCACATTGCAAAAAGTTCTAACGGGTCTCAAAATGTTTATTAGAGTCTAATAAGTAAATAATAAAAGTATAACAGTTAACCAATAAAAGGTTTGTCTGTTATCGTTAAAAGAACTTAACTAAAAAATTTGCACTATACATTAGTTATATAGGTCCTAAAAAGTGCCTTGTCAACTATATGGTGCCAAATGTGCAATTCACATTGCAGAAAGTTCTAACGGGTCTCAAAATGTTTATTAGAGTCTAATAAGTAAATAATAAAAGTATAACAGTTAACCAATAAAAGGTTTGTCTGTTATCGTTAAAAGAACTTAACTAAAAAATTTGCACTATACATTAGTTATATAGGTCCTAAAAAGTGCCTTGTGAACTATATGGTGCCAAATGTGCAATTCACATTGCAAAAAGTTCTAACGGGTCTCAAAATGTTTAGTAGAGTCTAATAAGTAAATAATAAAAGTATAACAGTTAACCAATAAAAGGTTTGTCTGTTATCGTTAAAAGAACTTAACTAAAATATTTGCACTATACATTAGTTATATAGGTCCTAAAAAGTGCCTTGTGAACTATATGGTGCCAAATGTGCAATTCACATTGCAAAAAGTTCTAACGGGTCTCAAAATGTTTAGTAGAGTCTAATAAGTAAATAATAAAAGTATAACAGTTAACCAATAAAAGGTTTGTCTGTTATCGTTAAAAGAACTTAACTAAAAAATTTACACTATACATTAGCTATATAGGTCCTAAAAAGTGCCTTGTGAACTATATGGTGCCAAATGTGCAATTCACATTGCAAAAAGTTCTAACGGGTCTCAAAATGTTTATTAGAGTCTAATAAGTAAATAATAAAAGTATAACAGTTAACCAATAAAAGGTTTGTCTGTTATCGTTAAAAGAACTTAACTAAAAAATTTACACTATGCATTAGTTATATAGGTCCTAAAAAGTGCCTTGTGAACTATATGGTGCCAAATGTGCAATTCACATTGCAAAAAGTTCTAACGGGTCTCAAAATGTTTATTAGAGTCTAATAAGTAAATAATAAAAGTATAACAGTTAACCAATAAAAGGTTTGTCTGTTATCGTTAAAAAAACTTAACTAAAAAATTTACACTATACATTAGCTATATAGGTCCTAAAAAGTGCCTTGTGAACTATATGGTGCCAAATGTGCAATTCACATTGCAAAAAGTTCTAACTGGTCTCAAAATGTTTATTAGAGTCTAATAAGTAAATAATAAAAGTATAACAGTTAACCAATAAAAGGTTTGTCTGTTATCGTTAAAAGAACTTAACTAAAAAATTTACACTATACATTAGTTATATAGGTCCTAAAAAGTGTCTTGTGAACTATATGGTGCCAAATGTGCAATTCACATTGCAAAAAGTTCTAACGGGTCTCAAAATGTTTATTAGAGTCTAATAAGTAAATAATAAAAGTATAACAGTTAACCAATAAAAGGTTTGTCTGTTATCGTTAAAAGAACTTAACTAAAAAATTTGCACTATACATTAGTTATATAGGTCCTAAAAAGTGCCTTGTCAACTATATGGTGCCAAATGTGCAATTCACATTGCAAAAAGTTCTAACGGGTCTCAAAATGTTTATTAGAGTCTAATAAGTAAATAATAAAAGTATAACAGTTAACCAATAAAAGGTTTGTCTGTTATCGTTAAAAGAACTTAACTAAAAAATTTACACTATACATTAGTTATATAGGTCCTAAAAAGTGCCTTGTGAACTATATGGTGCCAAATGTGCAATTCACATTGCAAAAAGTTCTAACGGGTCTCAAAATGTTTATTAGAGTCTAATAAGTAAATAATAAAAGTATAACAGTTAACCAATAAAAGGTTTGTCTGTTATCGTTAAAAGAATTTAACTACAAAATTTGCACTATACATTAGTTATATAGGTCCTAAAAAGTGCCTTGTGAACTATATGGTGCCAAATGTGCAATTCACATTGCAAAAAGTTCTAACGGGTCTCAAAATGTTTATTAGAGTCTAATAAGTAAATAATAAAAGTATAACAGTTAACCAATAAAAGGTTTGTCTGTTATCGTTAAAAGAACTTAACTAAAAAATTTACACTATACATTAGTTATATAGGTCCTAAAAAGTGCCTTGTGAACTATATGGTGCCAAATGTGCAATTCACATTGCAAAAAGTTCTAACGGGTCTCAAAATGTTTATTAGAGTCTAATAAGTAAATAATAAAAGTATAACAGTTAACCAATAAAAGGTTTGTCTGTTATCGTTAAAAGAACTTAACTAAAAAATTTACACTATACATTAGCTATATAGGTCCTAAAAAGTGCCTTGTGAACTATATGGTGCCAAATGTGCAATTCACATTGCAAAAAGTTCTAACGGGTCTCAAAATGTTTATTAGAGTCTAATAAGTAAATGATAAAAGTATAACAGTTAACCAATAAAAGGTTTGTCTGTTATCGTTAAAAGAACTTAACTAAAAAATTTGCACTATACATTAGTTATATAGGTCCTAAAAAGTGCTTTGTCAACTATATGGTGCCAAATGTGCAATTCACATTGCAGAAAGTTCTAACGGGTCTCAAAATGTTTATTAGAGTCTAATAAGTAAATAATAAAAGTATAACAGTTAACCAATAAAAGGTTTGTCTGTTATCGTTAAAAGAATTTAACTAAAAAATTTGCACTATACATTAGTTATATAGGTCCTAAAAAGTGCCTTGTGAACTATATGGTGCCAAATGTGCAATTCACATTGCAAAAAGTTCTAACGGGTCTCAAAATGTTTATTAGAGTCTAATAAGTAAATAATAAAAGTATAACAGTTAACCAATAAAAGGTTTGTCTGTTATCGTTAAAAGAACTTAACTAAAAAATTTACACTATACATTAGTTATATAGGTCCTAAAAAGTGCCTTGTGAACTATATGGTGCCAAATGTGCAATTCACATTGCAAAAAGTTCTAACGGGTCTCAAAATGTTTATTAGAGTCTAATAAGTAAATAATAAAAGTATAACAGTTAACCAATAAAAGGTTTGTCTGTTATCGTTAAAAGAACTTAACTAAAAAATTTACACTATACATTAGCTATATAGGTCCTAAAAAGTGCCTTGTGAACTATATGGTGCCAAATGTGCAATTCACATTGCAAAAAGTTCTAACGGGTCTCAAAATGTTTATTAGAGTCTAATAAGTAAATGATAAAAGTATAACAGTTAACCAATAAAAGGTTTGTCTGTTATCGTTAAAAGAACTTAACTAAAAAATTTACACTATACATTAGCTTTATAGGTCCTAAAAAGTGCCTTGTGAACTATATGGTGCCAAATGTGCAATTCACATTGCAAAAAGTTCTAACTGGTCTCAAAATGTTTATTAGAGTCTAATAAGTAAATAATAAAAGTATAACAGTCAACCAATAAAAGGTTTGTCTGTTATCGTTAAAAGAACTTAACTAAAAAATTTGCACTATACATTAGTTATATAGGTCCTAAAAAGTGCTTTGTCAACTATATGGTGCCAAATGTGCAATTCACATTGCAGAAAGTTCTAACGGGTCTCAAAATGTTTATTAGAGTCTAATAAGTAAATAATAAAAGTATAACAGTTAACCAATAAAAGGTTTGTCTGTTATCGTTAAAAGAATTTAACTAAAAAATTTGCACTATACATTAGTTATATAGGTCCTAAAAAGTGCCTTGTGAACTATATGGTGCCAAATGTGCAATTCACATTGCAAAAAGTTCTAACGGGTCTCAAAATGTTTATTAGAGTCTAATAAGTAAATAATAAAAGTATAACAGTTAACCAATAAAAGGTTTGTCTGTTATCGTTAAAAGAACTTAACTAAAAAATTTACACTATACATTAGTTATATAGGTCCTAAAAAGTGCCTTGTGAACTATATGGTGCCAAATGTGCAATTCACATTGCAAAAAGTTCTAACGGGTCTCAAAATGTTTATTAGAGTCTAATAAGTAAATAATAAAAGTATAACAGTTAACCAATAAAAGGTTTGTCTGTTATCGTTAAAAGAACTTAACTAAAAAATTCCCATTATACATTAGCTATATAGGTCCTAAAAAGTGCCTTGTGAAGTATATGGTGCCAAATGTGCAATTCACATTGCAAAAAGTTCTAACGGGTCTCAAAATGTTTATTAGAGTCTAATAAGTAAATAATAAAAGTATAACAGTTAACCAATAAAACGTTTGTCTGTTATCGTTAAAAGAACTTAACTAAAAAATTTGCACTATACATTAGCTGTATAGGTCCTAAAAAGTGCTTTGTGAACTATATGGTGCCAAATGTGCAATTCACATTGCAAAAAGTTCTAACGGGTCTCAAAATGTTTATTAGAGTCTAATAAGTAAATAATAAAAGTATAACAGTTAACCAATAAAAGGTTTGTCTGTTATCGTTAAAAGAACTTAACTAAAAAATTTGCACTATACATTAGTTATATAGGTCCTAAAAAGTGCCTTGTGAAGTATATGGTGCCAAATGTGCAATTCACATTGCAAAAAGTTCTAACGGGTCTCAAAATGTTTATTAGAGTCTAATAAGTAAATAATAAAAGTATAACAGTTAACCAATAAAAGGTTTGTCTGTTATCGTTAAAAAAACTTAACTAAAAAATTTGCACTATACATTAGTTATATAGGTCCTAAAAAGTGCCTTGTGAACTATATGGTGCCAAATGTTCAATTAACATTGCAAAAAGTTCTAACGGGTCTCAAAATGTTTATTAGAGTCTAATAAGTAAATAATAAAAGTATAACAGTTAACCAATAAAAGGTTTGTCTGTTATCGTTAAAAGAACTTAACTAAAAAATTCCCACTATACATTAGTTATATAGGTCCTAAAAAGTGCCTTGTGAACTATATGGTGCCAAATGTGCAATTCACATTGCAAAAAGTTCTAACGGGTCTCAAAATGTTTATTAGAGTCTAATAAGTAAATAATAAAAGTATAACAGTTAACCAATAAAAGGTTTGTCTGTTATCGTTAAAAGAACTTAACTAAAAAATTTGCACTATACATTAGCTGTTTAGGTCCTAAAAAGTGCCTTGTGAACTATATGGTGCCAAATGTGCAATTCACATTGAAAAAAGTTCTAACGGGTCTCAAAATGTTTATTAGAGTCTACTAAGTAAATAATAAAAGTATAACAGTTAACCAATAAAAGGTTTGTCTGTTATCGTTAAAAGAACTTAACTAAAAAATTTGCACTATACATTAGTTATATAGGTCCTAAAAAGTGGCTTGTGAACTATATGGTGCCAAATGTGCAATTAACATTGCAAAAAGTTCTAACGGGTCTCAAAATGTTTATTAGAGTCTAATAAGTAAATAATAAAAGTATAACAGTTAACCAATAAAAGGTTTGTCTCTTATCGTTAAAAGAACTTAACTAAAAAATTTGCACTATACATTAGTTATATAGGTCCTAAAAAGTGCCTTGTGAACTATATGGTGCCAAATGTGCAATTCACATTGCAAAAAGTTCTAACGGGTCTCAAAATGTTTATTAGAGTCTAATAAGTAAATAATAAAAGTATAACAGTTAACCAATAAAAGGTTTGTCTGTTATCGTTAAAAGAACTTAACTAAAGAAATTGCACTATACATTAGCTGTATAGGTCCTAAAAAGTGCTTTGTGAACTATATGGTGCCAAATGTGCAATTCACATTGCAAAAAGTTCTAACGGGTCTCAAAATGTTTATTAGAGTCTAATAAGTAAATAATAAAAGTATAACAGTTAACCAATAAAAGGTTTGTCTGTTATCGTTAAAAGAACTTAACTAAAAAATTTGCACTATACATTAGTTATATAGGTCCTAAAAAGTGCCTTGTGAACTATATGGTGCCAAATGTGCAATTCACATTGCAAAAAGTTCTAACGGGTGTCAAAATGTTTATTAGAGTCTAATAAGTAAATAATAAAAGTATAACAGTTAACCAATAAAAGGTTTGTCTGTTATCGTTAAAAGAACTTAACTAAAAACTTTGCACTATACATTAGTTATATAGGTCCTAAAAAGTGCCTTGTGAAGTATATGGTGCCAAATGTGCAATTCACATTGCAAAAAGTTCTAACGGGTCTCAAAATGTTTATTAGAGTCTAATAAGTAAATAATAAAAGTATAACAGTTAACCAATAAAAGGTTTGTCTGTTATCGTTAAAAGAACTTAACTAAAAAATTCCCACTATACATTAGCTATATAGGTCCTAAAAAGTGCCTTGTGAAGTATTTGGTGCCAAATGTGCAATTCACATTGCAAAAAGTTCTAACGGGTCTCAAAATGTTTATTAGAGTCTAATAAGTAAATAATAAAAGTATAACAGTTAACCAATAAAAGGTTTGTCTGTTATCGTTAAAAGAACTTAACTAAAAAATTTGCACTATACATTAGTTATATAGGTCCTAAAAAGTGCCTTGTGAACTATATGGTGCCAAATGTGCAATTCACATTGCAAAAAGTTCTAACGGGTCTCAAAATGTTTATTAGAGTCTAATAAGTAAATAATAAAAGTATAACAGTTAACCAATAAAAGGTTTGTCTGTTATCGTTAAAAGAACTTAACTAAAAAATTTGCACTATACATTAGCTGTATAGGTCCTAAAAAGTGCCTTGTGAACTATATGGTGCCAAATGTGCAATTCACATTGAAAAAAGTTCTAACGGGTCTCAAAATGTTTATTAGAGTCTAATAAGTAAATAATAAAAGTATAACAGTTAACCAATAAAAGGTTTGTCTGTTATCGTTAAAAGAACTTAACTAAAAAATTTGCACTATACATTAGTTATATAGGTCCTAAAAAGTGCCTTGTGAACTATATGGTGCCAAATGTGCAATTAACATTGCAAAAAGTTCTAACGAGTCTCAAAATGTTTATTAGAGTCTAATAAGTAAATAATAAAAGTATAACAGTTAACCAATAAAAGGTTTGTCTGTTATCGTTAAAAGAACTTAACTAAAAAATTTGCACTATACATTAGTTATATAGGTCCTAAAAAGTGCCTTGTGAAGTATATGGTGCCAAATGTGCAATTCACATTGCAAAAAGTTCTAACGGGTCTCAAAATGTTTATTACAGTCTAATAAGTAAATAATAAAAGTATAACAGTTAACCAATAAAAGGTTTGTCTGTTATCGTTAAAAGAACTTAACTAAAAAATTTGCACTATACATTAGCTGTATAGGTCCTAAAAAGTGCTTTGTGAACTATATGGTGCCAAATGTGCAATTCACATTGAAAAAAGTTCTAACGGGTCTCAAAATGTTTATTAGAGTCTAATAAGTAAATAATAAAAGTATAACAGTTAACCAATAAAAGGTTTGTCTGTTATCGTTAAAAGAACTTAACTAAAAAATTTGCACTATACATTAGTTATATAGGTCCTAAAAAGTGCCTTGTGAAGTATATGGTGCCAAATGTGCAATTCACATTGCAAAAAGTTCTAACGGGTCTCAAAATGTTTATTAGAGTCTAATAAGTAAATAATAAAAGTATAACAGTTAACCAATAAAAGGTTTGTCTGTTATCGGTAAAAAAACTTAACTAAAAAATTTGCACTATACATTAGTTAAATAGGTCCTAAAAAGTGCCTTGTGAACTATATGGTGCCAAATGTGCAATTCACATTGCAAAAAGTTCTAACGGGTCTCAAAATGTTTATTAGAGTCTAATAAGTAAATAATAAAAGTATAACAGTTAACCAATAAAAGGTTTGTCTGTTATCGTTAAAAGAACTTAACTAAAAAATTTGCATTTAACATTAGTTATATAGGTCCTAAAAAGTGCCTTGTGAACTATATGGTGCCAAATGTGCAATTCACATTGCAAAAAGTTCTAACGGGTCTCAAAATGTTTATTAGAGTCTAATAAGTAAATAATAAAAGTATAACAGTTAACCAATAAAAGGTTTGTCTGTTATCGGTAAAAGAACTTAACTAAAAAATTTGCACTATACATTAGTTATATAGGTCCTAAAAAGTGCCTTGTGAACTATATGGTGCCAAATGTGCAATTCACATTGCAAAAAGTTCTAACGGGTGTCAAAATGTTTATTAGAGTCTAATAAGTAAATAATAAAAGTATAACAGTTAACCAATAAAAGGTTTGTCTGTTATCGTTAAAAGAACTTAACTAAAAAATTTGCACTATACATTAGCTGTATAGGTCCTAAAAAGTGCTTTGTGAACTATATGGTGCCAAATGTGCAATTCACATTGAAAAAAGTTCTAACGGGTCTCAAAATGTTTATTAGAGTCTAATAAGTAAATAATAAAAGTATAACAGTTAACCAATAAAAGGTTTGTCTGTTATCGTTAAAAGAACTTAACTAAAAAATTTGCACTATACATTAGTTATAAAGGTCCTAAAAAGTGCCTTGTGAACTATATGGTGCCAAATGTGCAATTCACATTGCAAAAAGTTCTAACGGGTCTCAAAATGTTTATTAGAGTCTAATAAGTAAATAATAAAAGTATAACAGTTAACCAATAAAAGGTTTGTCTGTTATCGTTAAAAGAACTTAACTAAAAAATTTGCATTTAACATTAGTTATATAGGTCCTAAAAAGTGCCTTGTGAACTATATGGTGCCAAATGTGCAATTCACATTGCAAAAAGTTCTAACGGGTCTCAAAATGTTTATTAGAGTCTAATAAGTAAATAATAAAAGTATAACAGTTAACCAATAAAAGGTTTGTCTGTTATCGGTAAAAGAACTTAATTAAAAAATTTGCACTATACATTAGTTATATAGGTCCTAAAAAGTGCCTTGTGAACTATATGGTGCCAAATGTGCAATTCACATTGCAAAAAGTTCTAACGGGTCTCAAAATGTTTATTAGAGTCTAATAAGTAAATAATAAAAGTATAACAGTTAACCAATAAAAGGTTTGTCTGTTATCGTTAAAAGAACTTAACTAAAAAATTTGCACTATACATTAGTTATATAGGTCCTAAAAAGTGCCTTGTGAACTATATGGTGCCAAATGTGCAATTCACATTGCAGAAAGTTCTAACGGGTCTCAAAATGTTTATTAGAGTCTAATAAGTAAATAATAAAAGTATAACAGTTAACCAATAAAAGGTTTGTCTGTTATCGTTAAAAGAACTTAACTAAAAAATTCCCACTATACATTAGTTATATAGGTCCTAAAAAGTGCCTTGTGAAGTATTTGGTGCCAAATGTGCAATTCACATTGCAAAAAGTTCTAACGGGTCTCAAAATGTTTATTAGAGTCTAATAAGTAAATAATAAAAGTATAACAGTTAACCAATAAAAGGTTTGTCTGTTATCGTTAAAAGAACTTAACTAAAAAATTCCCACTATACATTAGCTATATAGGTCCTAAAAAGTGCCTTGTGAAGTGTATGGTGCCAAATGTGCAATTCACATTGCAAAAAGTTCTAACGGGTCTCAAAATGTTTATTAGAGTCTAATAAGTAAATAATAAAAGTATAACAGTTAACCAATAAAAGGTTTGTCTGTTATCGTTAAAAGAACTTAACTAAAAAATTTGCACTATACATTAGCTGTATAGGTCCTAAAAAGTGCTTTGTGAACTATATGGTGCCAAATGTGCAATTCACATTGCAAAAAGTTCTAACGGGTCTCAAAATGTTTATTAGAGTCTAATAAGTAAATAATAAAAGTATAACAGTTAACCAATAAAAGGTTTGTCTGTTATCGTTAAAAGAACTTAACTAAAAAATTTGCACTATACATTAGTTATATAGGTCCTAAAAAGTGCCTTGTGAAGTATATGGTGCCAAATGTGCAATTCACATTGCAAAAAGTTCTAACGGGTCTCAAAATGTTTATTAGAGTCTAATAAGTAAATAATCAAAGTATAACAGTTAACCAATAAAAGGTTTGTCTGTTATCGTTAAAAGAACTTAACTAAAAAATTTGCACTATACATTAGTTATATAGGTCCTAAAAAGTGCCTTGTGAACTATATGGTGCCAAATGTGCAATTAACATTGCAAAAAGTTCTAACGGGTCTCAAAATGTTTATTAGAGTCTAATAAGTAAATAATAAATGTATAACAGTTAACCAATAAAAGGTTTGTCTGTTATCGTTAAAAGAACTTAACTAAAAAATTCCCACTATACATTAGCTGTATAGGTCCTAAAAAGTGCCTTGTGAACTATATGGTGCCAAATGTGCAATTCACATTGCAAAAAGTTCTAACGGGTCTAAAAATGTTTATTAGAGTCTAATAAGTAAATAATAAAAGTATAACAGTTAACCAATAAAAGGTTTGTCTGTTATCGTTAAAAGAACTTAACTAAAAAATTTGCACTATACATTAGCTGTGTAGGTCCTAAAAAGTGCCTTGTGAACTATATGGTGCCAAATGTGCAATTCACATTGAAAAAAGTTCTAACGGGTCTCAAAATGTTTATTAGAGTCTAATAAGTAAATAATAAAAGTATAACAGTTAACCAATAAAAGGTTTGTCTGTTATCGTTAAAAGAACTTAACTAAAAAATTTGCACTATACATTAGTTATATACGTCCTAAAAAGTGCTTTGTGAAGTATATGGTGCCAAATGTGCAATTCACATTGCAAAAAGTTCTAACGGGTCTCAAAATGTTTATTAGAGTCTAATAAGTAAATAATAAAAGTATAACAGTTAACCAATAAAAGGTTTGTCTGTTATCGTTAAAAGAACTTAACTAAAAAATTTGCACTATACATTAGTTATATAGGTCCTAAAAAGTGCCTTGTGAACTATATGGTGCCAAATGTGCAATTAACATTGCAAAAAGTTCCAACGGGTCTCAAAATGTTTATTAGAGTCTAATAAGTAAATAATAAAAGTATAACAGTTAACCAATAAAAGGTTTGTCTGTTATCGTTAAAAGAACTTAACTAAAAAATTCCCAGTATACATTAGTTATATAGGTCCTAAAAAGTGCCTTGTGAACTATATGGTGCCAAATGTGCAATTCACATTGCAAAAAGTTCTAACGGATCTCAAAATGTTTATTAGAGTCTAATAAGTAAATAATAAAAGTATAACAGTTAACCAATAAAAGGTTTGTCTGTTATCGTTAAAAGAACTTAACTAAAAAATTTGCACTATACATTAGCTGTTTAGGTCCTAAAAAGTGCCCTGTGAACTATATGGTGCCAAATGTGCAATTCACATTGAAAAAAGTTCTAACGGGTCTCAAAATGTTTATTAGAGTCTAATAAGTAAATAATAAAAGTATAACAGTTAACCAATAAAAGGTTTGTCTGTTATCGTTAAAAGAACTTAACTAAAAAATTTGCACTATACATTAGCTGTTTAGGTCCTAAAAAGTGCCCTGTGAACTATATGGTGCCAAATGTGCAATTCACATTGAAAAAAGTTCTAACGGGTCTCAAAATGTTTATTAGAGTCTAATAAGTAAATAATAAAAGTATAACAGTTAACCAATAAAAGGTTTGTCTGTTATCGTTAAAAGAACTTAACTAAAAAATTTGCACTATACATTAGTTATATAGGTCCTAAAAAGTGCCTTGTGAACTATATGGTGCCAAATGTGCAATTAACATTGCGAAAAGTTCTAACGGGTCTCAAAATGTTTATTAGAGTCTAATAAGTAAATAATAAAAGTATAACAGTTAACCAATAAAAGGTTTGTCTGTTATCGTTAAAAGAACTTAACTAAAAAATTTGCACTATACATTAGCTGTTTAGGTCCTAAAAAGTGCCCTGTGAACTATATGGTGCCAAATGTGCAATTCACATTGCAAAAAGTTCTAACGGGTCTCAAAATGTTTATTAGAGTCTAATAAGTAAATAATAAAAGTATAACAGTTAACCAATAAAAGGTTTGTCTGTTATCGTTAAAAGAACTTAACTAAAAAATTTGCACTATACATTAGTTATATAGGTCCTAAAAAGTGCCTTGTGAACTATATGGTGCCAAATGTGCAATTCACATTGCAAAAAGTTCTAACGGGTGTCAAAATGTTTATTAGAGTCTAATAAGTAAATAATAAAAGTATAACAGTTAACCAATAAAAGGTTTGTCTGTTATCGTTAAAAGAACTTAACTAAAAAATTTGCACTATACATTAGTTATATAGGTCCTAAAAAGTGCCTTGTGAAGTATATGGTGCCAAATGTGCAATTCACATTGCAAAAAGTACTAACGGGTCTCAAAATGTTTATTAGAGTCTAATAAGTAAATAATAAAAGTATAACAGTTAACCAATAAAAGGTTTGTCTGTTATCGTTAAAAGAACTTAACTAAAAAATTCCCACTATACATTAGCTATATAGGTCCTAAAAAGTGCCTTGTGAAGTATTTGGTGCCAAATGTGCAATTCACATTGCAAAAAGTTCTAACGGGTCTCAAAATGTTTATTAGAGTCTAATAAGTAAATAATAAAAGTATAACAGTTAACCAATAAAAGGTTTGTCTGTTATCGTTAAAAGAACTTAACTAAAAAATTTGCACTATACATTAGCTGTATAGGTCTTAAAAAGTGCCTTGTGAACTATATGGTGCCAAATGTGCAATTCACATTGAAAAAAGTTCTAACGGGTCTCAAAATGTTTATTAGAGTCTAATAAGTAAATAATAAAAGTATAACAGTTAACCAATAAAAGGTTTGTCTGTTATCGTTAAAAGAACTTAACTAAAAAATTTGCACTATACATTAGTTATATAGGTCCTAAAAAGTGCTTTGTGAACTATATGGTGCCAAATGTGCAATTAACATTGCAAAAAGTTCTAACGGGTCTCAAAATGTTTATTAGAGTCTAATAAGTAAATAATAAAAGTATAACAGTTAACCAATAAAAGGTTTGTCTGTTATCGTTAAAAGAACTTAACTAAAAAATTTGCACTATACATTAGTTATATAGGTCCTAAAAAGTGCCTTGTGAACTATATGGTGCCAAATGTGCAATTCACATTGAAAAAAGTTCTAACGGGTCTCAAAATGTTTATTAGAGTCTAATTAGTAAATAATAAAAGTATAACAGTTAACCAATAAAAGGTTTGTCTGTTATCGTTAAAAGAACTTAACTAAAAAATTTGCACTATACATTAGCTGTATAGGTCCTAAAAAGTGCTTTGTGAACTATATGGTGCCAAATGTGCAATTCACATTGAAAAAAGTTCTAACGGGTCTCAAAATGTTTATTAGAGTCTAATAAGTAAATAATAAAAGTATAACAGTTAACCAATAAAAGGTTTGTCTGTTATCGTTAAAAGAACTTAACTAAAAAATTTGCACTATACATTAGTTATATAGGTCCTAAAAAGTGCCTTGTGAACTATATGGTGCCAAATGTGCAATTAACATTGCAAAAAGTTCTAACGGGTCTCAAAATGTTTATTAGAGTCTAATAAGTAAATAATAAAAGTATAACAGTTAACCAATAAAAGGTTTGTCTGTTATCGTTAAAAGAACTTAACTAAAAAATTTGCACTATACATTAGCTGTATAGGTCCTAAAAAGTGCTTTGTGAACTATATGGTGCCAAATGTGCAATTCACATTGAAAAAAGTTCTAACGGGTCTCAAAATGTTTATTAGAGTCTAATAAGTAAATAATAAAAGTATAACAGTTAACCAATAAAAGGTTTGTCTGTTATCGTTAAAAGAACTTAACTAAAAAATTTGCACTATACATTAGTTATATAGGTCCTAAAAAGTGCCTTGTGAACTATATGGTGCCAAATGTGCAATTCACATTGCAAAAAGTTCTAACGGGTGTCAAAATGTTTATTAGAGTCTAATAAGTAAATAATAAAAGTATAACAGTTAACCAATAAAAGGTTTGTCTGTTATCGGTAAAAGAACTTAACTAAAAAATTTGCTCTATACATTAGTTATATAGGTCCTAAAAAGTGCCTTGTGAACTATATGGTGCCAAATGTGCAATTAACATTGCAAAAAGTTCTAACGGGTCTCAAAATGTTTATTAGAGTCTAATAAGTAAATAATAAAAGTATAACAGTTAACCAATAAAAGGTTTGTCTGTTATCGTTAAAAGAACTTAACTAAAAAATTTGCACTATACATTAGTTATATAGGTCCTAAAAAGTGCCTTGTGAACTATATGGTGCCAAATGTGCAATTCACATTGCAAAAAGTTCTAACGGGTCTCAAAATGTTTATTAGAGTCTAATAAGTAAATAATAAAAGTATAACAGTTAACCAATAAAAGGTTTGTCTGTTATCGTTAAAAGAACTTAACTAAAAAATTTGCACTATACATTAGCTGTATAGGTCCTAAAAAGTGCTTTGTGAACTATATGGTGCCAAATGTGCAATTCACATTGAAAAAAGTTCTAACGGGTCTCAAAATGTTTATTAGAGTCTAATAAGTAAATAATAAAAGTATAACAGTTAACCAATAAAAGGTTTGTCTGTTATCGTTAAAAGAACTTAACTAAAAAATTTGCACTATACATTAGTTATATAGGTCCTAAAAAGTGCCTTGTGAACTATATGGTGCCAAATGTGCAATTAACATTGCAAAAAGTTCTAACGGGTCTCAAAATGTTTATTAGAGTCTAATAAGTAAATAATAAAAGTATAACAGTTAACCAATAAAAGGTTTGTCTGTTATCGTTAAAAGAACTTAACTAAAAAATTTGCACTATACATTAGTTATATAGGTCCTAAAAAGTGCCTTGTGAACTATATGGTGCCAAATGTGCAATTCACATTGCAAAAAGTTCTAACGGGTCTCAAAATGTTTGTTAGAGTCTAATAAGTAAATAATAAAAGTATAACAGTTAACCAATAAAAGGTTTGTCTGTTATCGTTAAAAGAACTTAACTAAAAAATTTGCACTATACATTAGCTGTATAGGTCCTAAAAAGTTCTTTGTGAACTATATGGTGCCAAATGTGCAATTCACATTGAAAAAAGTTCTAACGGGTCTCAAAATGTTTATTAGAGTCTAATAAGTAAATAATAAAAGTATAACAGTTAACCAATAAAAGGTTTGTCTGTTATCGTTAAAAGAACTTAACTAAAAAATTTGCACTATACATTAGTTATATAGGTCCTAAAAAGTGCCTTGTGAACTATATGGTGCCAAATGTGCAATTCACATTGCAAAAAGTTCTAACGGGTGTCAAAATGTTTATTAGAGTCTAATAAGTAAATAATAAAAGTATAACAGTTAACCAATAAAAGGTTTGTCTGTTATCGTTAAAAGAACTTAACTAAAAAATTTGCACTATACATTAGTTATATAGGTCCTAAAAAGTGCCTTGTGAAGTATATGGTGCCAAATGTGCAATTCACATTGCAAAAAGTTCTAACGGGTCTCAAAATGTTTATTAGAGTCTAATAAGTAAATAATCAAAGTATAACAGTTAACCAATAAAAGGTTTGTCTGTTATTGTTAAAAGAACTTAACTAAAAAATTTGCACTATACATTAGCTGTATAGGTCCTAAAAAGTTCTTTGTGAACTATATGGTGCCAAATGTGCAATTCACATTGCAAAAAGTTCTAACGGGTCTCAAAATGTTTATTAGAGTCTAATAAGTAAATAATAAAAGTATAACAGTTAACCAATAAAAGGTTTGTCTGTTATCGTTAAAAGAACTTAACTAAAAAATTTGCACTATACATTAGTTATATAGGTCCTAAAAAGTGCCTTGTGAACTATATGGTGCCAAATGTGCAATTCACATTGCAAAAAGTTCTAACGGGTCTCAAAATGTTTATTAGAGTCTAATAAGTAAATAATAAAAGTATAACAGTTAACCAATAAAAGGTTTGTCTGTTATCGTTAAAAGAACTTAACTAAAAAATTTGCACTATACATTAGTTATATAGGTCCTAAAAAGTGCCTTGTGAAGTATATGGTGCCAAATGTGCAATTCACATTGCAAAAAGTTCTAACGGGTCTCAAAATGTTTATTAGAGTCTAATAAGTAAATAATCAAAGTATAACAGTTAACCAATAAAAGGTTTGTCTGTTATCGTTAAAAGAACTTAACTAAAAAATTTGCACTATACATTAGTTATATAGGTCCTAAAAAGTGCCTTGTGAACTATATGGTGCCAAATGTGCAATTCACATTGCAAAAAGTTCTAACGGGTCTCAAAATGTTTATTAGAGTCTAATAAGTAAATAATAAAAGTATAACAGTTAACCAATAAAAGGTTTGTCTGTTATCGTTAAAAGAACTTAACTAAAAAATTTGCATTATACATTAGCTGTATAGGTCCTAAAAAGTGCTTTGTGAACTATATGGTGCCAAATGTGCAATTCACATTGAAAAAAGTTCTAACGGGTCTCAAAATGTTTATTAGAGTCTAATAAGTAAATAATAAAAGTATAACAGTTAACCAATAAAAGGTTTGTCTGTTATCGTTAAAAGAACTTAACTAAAAAATTTGCACTATACATTAGTTATATAGGTCCTAAAAAGTGCCTTGTGAACTATATGGTGCCAAATGTGCAATTCACATTGCAAAAAGTTCTAACGGGTCTCAAAATGTTTATTAGAGTCTAATAAGTAAATAATAAAAGTATAACAGTTAACCAATAAAAGGTTTGTCTGTTATCGTTAAAAGAACTTAACTAAAAAATTTGCACTATACATTAGTTATATAGGTCCTAAAAAGTGCCTTGTGAAGTATATGGTGCCAAATGTGCAATTCACATTGCAAAAAGTTCTAACGGGTCTCAAAATGTTTATTAGAGTCTAATAAGTAAATAATAAAAGTATAACAGTTAACCAATAAAAGGTTTGTCTGTTATCGTTAAAAGAACTTAACTAAAAAATTTGCACTATACATTAGTTAAATAGGTCCTAAAAAGTGCCTTGTGAACTATATGGTGCCAAATGTGCAATTCACATTGCAAAAAGTTCTAACGGGTCTCAAAATGTTTATTAGAGTCTAATAAGTAAATAATAAAAGTATAACAGTTAACCAATAAAAGGTTTGTCTCTTATCGTTAAAAGAACTTAACTAAAAAATTTGCACTATACATTAGTTATATAGGTCCTAAAAAGTGCCTTGTGAACTATATGGTGCCAAATGTGCAATTCACATTGCAAAAAGTTCTAACGGGTGTCAAAATGTTTATTAGAGTCTAATAAGTAAATAATAAAAGTATAACAGTTAACCAATAAAAGGTTTGTCTGTTATCGTTAAAAGAACTTAACTAAAAAATTTGCACTATACATTAGCTGTATAGGTCCTAAAAAGTGCTTTGTGAACTATATGGTGCCAAATGTGCAATTCACATTGAAAAAAGTTCTAACGGGTCTCAAAATGTTTATTAGAGTCTAATAAGTAAATAATAAAAGTATAACAGTTAACCAATAAAAGGTTTGTCTGTTATCGTTAAAAGAACTTAACTAAAAAATTTGCACTATACATTAGTTATATAGGTCCTAAAAAGTGCCTTGTGAACTATATGGTGCCAAATGTGCAATTCACATTGCAAAAAGTTCTAACGGGTGTCAAAATGTTTATTAGAGTCTAATAAGTAAATAATAAAATTATAACAGTTAACCAATAAAAGGTTTGTCTGTTACGTTAAAAGAACTTAACTAAAAAATTTGCACTATACATTAGCTGTATAGGTCCTAAAAAGTGCCTTGTGAACTATATGGTGCCAAATGTGCAATTCACATTGAAAAAAGTTCTAACGGGTCTCAAAATGTTTATTAGAGTCTAATAAGTAAATAATAAAAGTAAAACAGTTAACCAATAAAAGGTTTGTCTGTTATCGTTAAAAGAACTTAACTAAAAAATTTGCACTATACATTAGTTATATAGGTCCTAAAAAGTGCCTTGTGAACTATATGGTGCCAAATGTGCAATTCACATTGCAAAAAGTTCTAACGGGTCTCAAAATGTTTATTAGAGTCTAATAAGTAAATAATAAAAGTATAACAGTTAACCAATAAAAGGTTTGTCTGTTATCGTTAAAAGAACTTAACTAAAAAATTTGCACTATACATTAGCTGTATAGGTCCTAAAAAGTGCTTTGTGAACTATATGGTGCCAAATGTGCAATTCACATTGCAAAAAGTTCTAACGGGTCTCAAAATGTTTATTAGAGTCTAATAAGTAAATAATAAAAGTATAACAGTTAACCAATAAAAGGTTTGTCTGTTATCGTTAAAAGAACTTAACTAAAAAATTTGCACTATACATTAGTTATATAGGTCCTAAAAAGTGCCTTGTGAAGTATATGGTGCCAAATGTGCAATTCACATTGCAAAAAGTTCTAACGGGTCTCAAAATGTTTATTAGAGTCTAATAAGTAAATAATAAAAGTATAACAGTTAACCAATAAAAGGTTTGTCTGTTATCGTTAAAAGAACTTAACTAAAAAATTTGCACTATACATTAGCTGTTTAGGTCCTAAAAAGTGCCCTGTGAACTATATGGTGCCAAATGTGCAATTCACATTGAAAAAAGTTCTAACGGGTCTCAAAATGTTTATTAGAGTCTAATAAGTAAATAATAAAAGTATAACAGTTAACCAATAAAAGGTTTGTCTGTTATCGTTAAAAGAACTTAACTAAAAAATTTGCACTATACATTAGTTATATAGGTCCTAAAAAGTGCCTTGTGAACTATATGGTGCCAAATGTGCAATTAACATTGCGAAAAGTTCTAACGGGTCTCAAAATGTTTATTAGAGTCTAATAAGTAAATAATAAAAGTATAACAGTTAACCAATAAAAGGTTTGTCTGTTATCGTTAAAAGAACTTAACTAAAAAATTTGCACTATACATTAGTTATATAGGTCCTAAAAAGTGCCTTGTGAACTATATGGTGCCAAATGTGCAATTAACATTGCAAAAAGTTCTAACGGGTCTCAAAATGTTTATTAGAGTCTAATAAGTAAATAATAAAAGTATAACAGTTAACCAATAAAAGGTTTGTCTGTTATCGTTAAAAGAACTTAACTAAAAAATTTGCACTATACATTAGCTGTATAGGTCCTAAAAAGTGCTTTGTGAACTATATGGTGCCAAATGTGCAATTCACATTGCAAAAAGTTCTAACGGGTCTCAAAATGTTTATTAGAGTCTAATAAGTAAATAATAAAAGTATAACAGTTAACCAATAAAAGGTTTGTCTGTTATCGTTAAAAGAACTTAACTAAAAAATTTACACTATACATTAGTTATATAGGTCCTAAAAAGTGCCTTGTGAACTATATGGTGCCAAATGTGCAATTCACATTGCAAAAAGTTCTAACGGGTGTCAAAATGTTTATTAGAGTCTAATAAGTAAATAATAAAAGTATAACAGTTAACCAATAAAAGGTTTGTCTGTTATCGTTAAAAGAACTTAACTAAAAAATTTGCACTATACATTAGTTATATAGGTCCTAAAAAGTGCCTTGTGAAGTATATGGTGCCAAATGTGCAATTCACATTGCAAAAAGTTCTAACGGGTCTCAAAATGTTTATTAGAGTCTAATAAGTAAATAATAAAAGTATAACAGTTAACCAATAAAAGGTTTGTCTGTTATCGTTAAAAGAACTTAACTAAAAAATTCCCACTATACATTAGCTATATAGGTCCTAAAAAGTGCCTTGTGAAGTATTTGGTGCCAAATGTGCAATTCACATTGCAAAAAGTTCTAACGGGTCTCAAAATGTTTATTAGAGTCTAATAAGTAAATAATAAAAGTATAACAGTTAACCAATAAAAGGTTTGTCTGTTATCGTTAAAAGAACTTAACTAAAAAATTTGCACTATACATTAGCTGTATAGGTCTTAAAAAGTGCCTTGTGAACTATATGGTGCCAAATGTGCAATTCACATTGCAAAAAGTTCTAACGGGTCTCAAAATGTTTATTAGAGTCTAATAAGTAAATAATAAAAGTATAACAGTTAACCAATAAAAGGTTTGTCTGTTATCGTTAAAAGAACTTAACTAAAAAATTTGCACTATACATTAGTTATATAGGTCCTAAAAAGTGCCTTGTGAACTATATGGTGCCAAATGTGCAATTAACATTGCAAAAAGTTCTAACGGGTCTCAAAATGTTTATTAGAGTCTAATAAGTAAATAATAAAAGTATAACAGTTAACCAATAAAAGGTTTGTCTGTTATCGTTAAAAGAACTTAACTAAAAAATTTGCACTATACATTAGTTATATAGGTCCTAAAAAGTGCCTTGTGAACTATATGGTGCCAAATGTGCAATTCACATTGCAAAAAATTCTAACGGGTGTCAAAATGTTTATTAGAGTCTAATTAGTAAATAATAAAAGTATAACAGTTAACCAATAAAAGGTTTGTCTGTTATCGTTAAAAGAACTTAACTAAAAAATTTGCACTATACATTAGCTGTATAGGTCCTAAAAAGTGCTTTGTGAACTATATGGTGCCAAATGTGCAATTCACATTGCAAAAAGTTCTAACGGGTCTCAAAATGTTTATTAGAGTCTAATAAGTAAATAATAAAAGTATAACAGTTAACCAATAAAAGGTTTGTCTGTTATCGTTAAAAGAACTTAACTAAAAAATTTGCACTATACATTAGTTATATAGGTCCTAAAAAGTGCCTTGTGAACTATATGGTGCCAAATGTGCAATTAACATTGCAAAAAGTTCTAACGGGTCTCAAAATGTTTATTAGAGTCTAATAAGTAAATAATAAAAGTATAACAGTTAACCAATAAAAGGTTTGTCTGTTATCGTTAAAAGAACTTAACTAAAAAATTTGCACTATACATTAGTTATATAGGTCCTAAAAAGTGCCTTGTGAACTATATGGTGCCAAATGTGCAATTCACATTGCAAAAAGTTCTAACGGGTGTCAAAATGTTTATTAGAGTCTAATAAGTAAATAATAAAAGTATAACAGTTAACCAATAAAAGGTTTGTCTGTTATCGGTAAAAGAACTTAACTAAAAAATTTGCACTATACATTAGTTATATAGGTCCTAAAAAGTGCCTTGTGAACTATATGGTGCCAAATGTGCAATTAACATTGCAAAAAGTTCTAACGGGTGTCAAAATGTTTATTAGAGTCTAATAAGTAAATAATAAAAGTATAACAGTTAACCAATAAAAGGTTTGTCTGTTATCGTTAAAAGAACTTAACTAAAAAATTTGCACTATACATTAGTTATATAGGTCCTAAAAAGTGCCTTGTGAACTATATGGTGCCAAATGTGCAATTCACATTGCAAAAAGTTCTAACGGGTCTCAAAATGTTTATTAGAGTCTAATAAGTAAATAATAAAAGTATAACAGTTAACCAATAAAAGGTTTGTCTGTTATCGTTAAAAGAACTTAACTAAAAAATTTGCACTATACATTAGCTGTATAGGTCCTAAAAAGTGCTTTGTGAACTATATGGTGCCAAATGTGCAATTCACATTGAAAAAAGTTCTAACGGGTCTCAAAATGTTTATTAGAGTCTAATAAGTAAATAATAAAAGTATAACAGTTAACCAATAAAAGGTTTGTCTGTTATCGTTAAAAGAACTTAACTAAAAAATTTGCACTATACATTAGTTATATAGGTCCTAAAAAGTGCCTTGTGAACTATATGGTGCCAAATGTGCAATTAACATTGCAAAAAGTTCTAACGGGTCTCAAAATGTTTATTAGAGTCTAATAAGTAAATAATAAAAGTATAACAGTTAACCAATAAAAGGTTTGTCTGTTATCGTTAAAAGAACTTAACTAAAAAATTTGCACTATACATTAGTTATATAGGTCCTAAAAAGTGCCTTGTGAACTATATGGTGCCAAATGTGCATATCACATTGCAAAAAGTTCTAACGGGTCTCAAAATGTTTGTTAGAGTCTAATAAGTAAATAATAAAAGTATAACAGTTAACCAATAAAAGGTTTGTCTGTTATCGTTAAAAGAACTTAACTAAAAAATTTGCACTATACATTAGCTGTATAGGTCCTAAAAAGTTCTTTGTGAACTATATGGTGCCAAATGTGCAATTCACATTGAAAAAAGTTCTAACGGGTCTCAAAATGTTTATTAGAGTCTAATAAGTAAATAATAAAAGTATAACAGTTAACCAATAAAAGGTTTGTCTGTTATCGTTAAAAGAACTTAACTAAAAAATTTGCACTATACATTAGTTATATAGGTCCTAAAAAGTGCCTTGTGAACTATATGGTGCCAAATGTGCAATTCACATTGCAAAAAGTTCTAACGGGTGTCAAAATGTTTATTAGAGTCTAATAAGTAAATAATAAAAGTATAACAGTTAACCAATAAAAGGTTTGTCTGTTATCGTTAAAAGAACTTAACTAAAAAATTTGCACTATACATTAGTTATATAGGTCCTAAAAAGTGCCTTGTGAAGTATATGGTGCCAAATGTGCAATTCACATTGCAAAAAGTTCTAACGGGTCTCAAAATGTTTATTAGAGTCTAATAAGTAAATAATCAAAGTATAACAGTTAACCAATAAAAGGTTTGTCTGTTATCGTTAAAAGAACTTAACTAAAAAATTTGCACTATACATTAGTTATATAGGTCCTAAAAAGTGCCTTGTGAACTATATGGTGCCAAATGTGCAATTCACATTGCAAAAAGTTCTAACGGGTCTCAAAATGTTTATTAGAGTCTAATAAGTAAATAATAAAAGTATAACAGTTAACCAATAAAAGGTTTGTCTGTTATCGTTAAAAGAACTTAACTAAAAAATTTCCATTATACATTAGCTGTATAGGTCCTAAAAAGTGCTTTGTGAACTATATGGTGCCAAATGTGCAATTCACATTGAAAAAAGTTCTAACGGGTCTCAAAATGTTTATTAGAGTCTAATAAGTAAATAATAAAAGTATAACAGTTAACCAATAAAAGGTTTGTCTGTTATCGTTAAAAGAACTTAACTAAAAAATTTGCACTATACATTAGTTATATAGGTCCTAAAAAGTGCCTTGTGAACTATATGGTGCCAAATGTGCAATTCACATTGCAAAAAGTTCTAACGGGTCTCAAAATGTTTATTAGAGTCTAATAAGTAAATAATAAAAGTATAACAGTTAACCAATAAAAGGTTTGTCTGTTATCGTTAAAAGAACTTAACTAAAAAATTTGCACTATACATTAGTTATATAGGTCCTAAAAAGTGCCTTGTGAACTATATGGTGCCAAATGTGCAATTCACATTGCAAAAAGTTCTAACGGGTCTCAAAATGTTTATTAGAGTCTAATAAGTAAATAATAAAAGTATAACAGTTAACCAATAAAAGGTTTGTCTGTTATCGTTAAAAGAACTTAACTAAAAAATTTGCACTATACATTAGTTAAATAGGTCCTAAAAAGTGCCTTGTGAACTATATGGTGCCAAATGTGCAATTCACATTGCAAAAAGTTCTAACGGGTCTCAAAATGTTTATTAGAGTCTAATAAGTAAATAATAAAAGTATAACAGTTAACCAATAAAAGGTTTGTCTGTTATCGTTAAAAGAACTTAACTAAAAAATTTGCACTATACATTAGTTATATAGGTCCTAAAAAGTGCCTTGTGAACTATATGGTGCCAAATGTGCAATTCACATTGCAAAAAGTTCTAACGGGTCTCAAAATGTTTATTAGAGTCTAATAAGTAAATAATAAAAGTATAACAGTTAACCAATAAAAGGTTTGTCTGTTATCGTTAAAAGAACTTAACTAAAAAATTTGCACTATACATTAGCTGTATAGGTCCTAAAAAGTGCTTTGTGAACTATATGGTGCCAAATGTGCAATTCACATTGAAAAAAGTTCTAACCGGTCTCAAAATGTTTATTAGAGTCTAATAAGTAAATAATAAAAGTATAACAGTTAACCAATAAAAGGTTTGTCTGTTATCGTTAAAAGAACTTAACTAAAAAATTTGCACTATACATTAGTTATATAGGTCCTAAAAAGTGCCTTGTGAACTATATGGTGCCAAATGTGCAATTCACATTGCAAAAAGTTCTAACGGGTGTCAAAATGTTTATTAGAGTCTAATAAGTAAATAATAAAATTATAACAGTTAACCAATAAAAGGTTTGTCTGTTACGTTAAAAGAACTTAACTAAAAAATTTGCACTATACATTAGCTGTATAGGTCCTAAAAAGTGCTTTGTGAACTATATGGTGCCAAATGTGCAATTCACATTGAAAAAAGTTCTAACGGGTCTCAAAATGTTTATTAGAGTCTAATAAGTAAATAATAAAAGTAAAACAGTTAACCAATAAAAGGTTTGTCTGTTATCGTTAAAAGAACTTAACTAAAAAATTTGCACTATACATTAGTTATATAGGTCCTAAAAAGTGCCTTGTGAACTATATGGTGCCAAATGTGCAATTCACATTGCAAAAAGTTCTAACGGGTCTCAAAATGTTTATTAGAGTCTAATAAGTAAATAATAAAAGTATAACAGTTAACCAATAAAAGGTTTGTCTGTTATCGTTAAAAGAACTTAACTAAAAAATTTGCACTATACATTAGTTATATAGGTCCTAAAAAGTGCCTTGTGAACTATATGGTGCCAAATGTGCAATTCACATTGCAAAAAGTTCTAACGGGTCTCAAAATGTTTATTAGAGTCTAATAAGTAAATAATAAAAGTATAACAGTTAACCAATAAAAGGTTTGTCTGTTATCGTTAAAAGAACTTAACTAAAAAATTTGCACTATACATTAGTTAAATAGGTCCTAAAAAGTGCCTTGTGAACTATATGGTGCCAAATGTGCAATTCACATTGCAAAAAGTTCTAACGGGTCTCAAAATGTTTATTAGAGTCTAATAAGTAAATAATAAAAGTATAACAGTTAACCAATAAAAGGTTTGTCTGTTATCGTTAAAAGAACTTAACTAAAAAATTTGCATTTAAAATTAGTTATATAGGTCCTAAAAAGTGCCTTGTGAACTATATGGTGCCAAATGTGCAATTCACATTGCAAAAAGTTCTAACGGGTCTCAAAATGTTTATTAGAGTCTAATAAGTAAATAATAAAAGTATAACAGTTAACCAATAAAAGGTTTGTCTGTTATCGGTAAAAGAACTTAACTAAAAAATTTGCACTATACATTAGTTATATAGGTCCTAAAAAGTGCCTTGTGAACTATATGGTGCCAAATGTGCAATTCACATTGCAAAAAGTTCTAACGGGTGTCAAAATGTTTATTAGAGTCTAATAAGTAAATAATAAAAGTATAACAGTTAACCAATAAAAGGTTTGTCTGTTATCGTTAAAAGAACTTAACTAAAAAATTTGCACTATACATTAGTTATATAGGTCCTAAAAAGTGCCTTGTGAACTATATGGTGCCAAATGTGCAATTCACATTGCAAAAAGTTCTAACGGGTCTCAAAATGTTTATTAGAGTCTAATAAGTAAATAATAAAAGTATAACAGTTAACCAATAAAAGGTTTGTCTGTTATCGTTAAAAGAACTTAACTAAAAAATTCCCACTATACATTAGCTATATAGGTCCTAAAAAGTGCCTTGTGAAGTATTTGGTGCCAAATGTGCAATTCACATTGCAAAAAGTTCTAACGGGTCTCAAAATGTTTATTAGAGTCTAATAAGTAAATAATAAAAGTATAACAGTTAACCAATAAAAGGTTTGTCTGTTATCGTTAAAAGAACTTAACTAAAAAATTCCCACTATACATTAGCTATATAGGTCCTAAAAAGTGCCTTGTGAAGTATATGGTGCCAAATGTGCAATTCACATTGCAAAAAGTTCTAACGGGTCTCAAAATGTTTATTAGAGTCTAATAAGTAAATAATAAAAGTATAACAGTTAACCAATAAAAGGTTTGTCTGTTATCGTTAAAAGAACTTAACTAAAAAATTTGCACTATACATTAGCTGTTTAGGTCCTAAAAAGTGCCCTGTGAACTATATGGTGCCAAATGTGCAATTCACATTGAAAAAAGTTCTAACGGGTCTCAAAATGTTTATTAGAGTCTAATAAGTAAATAATAAAAGTATAACAGTTAACCAATAAAAGGTTTGTCTGTTATCGTTAAAAGAACTTAACTAAAAAATTTGCACTATACATTAGTTATATAGGTCCTAAAAAGTGCCTTGTGAACTATATGGTGCCAAATGTGCAATTCACATTGCAAAAAGTTCTAACGGGTCTCAAAATGTTTATTAGAGTCTAATAAGTAAATAATAAAAGTATAACAGTTAACCAATAAAAGGTTTGTCTGTTATCGTTAAAAGAACTTAACTAAAAAATTTGCACTATACATTAGTTATATAGGTCCTAAAAAGTGCCTTGTGAACTATATGGTGCCAAATGTGCAATTAACATTGCAAAAAGTTCTAACGGGTCTCAAAATGTTTATTAGAGTCTAATAAGTAAATAATAAAAGTATAACAGTTAACCAATAAAAGGTTTGTCTGTTATCGTTAAAAGAACTTAACTAAAAAATTCCCACTATACATTAGCTGTATAGGTCCTAAAAAGTGCCTTGTGAACTATATGGTGCCAAATGTGCAATTCACATTGAAAAAAGTTCTAACGGATCTCAAAATGTTTATTAGAGTCTAATAAGTAAATAATAAAAGTATAACAGTTAACCAATAAAAGGTTTGTCTGTTATCGTTAAAAGAACTTAACTAAAAAATTTGCACTATACATTAGCTGTGTAGGTCCTAAAAAGTGCCTTGTCAACTATATGGTGCCATATGTGCAATTCACATTGAAAAAAGTTCTAACGGGTCTCAAAATGTTTATTAGAGTCTAATAAGTAAATAATAAAAGTATAACAGTTAACCAATAAAAGGTTTGTCTGTTATCGTTAAAAGAACTTAACTAAAAAATTTGCACTATACATTAGTTATATAGGTCCTAAAAAGTGCCTTGTGAACTATATGGTGCCAAATGTGCAATTCACATTGCAAAAAGTTCTAACGGGTGTCAAAATGTTTATTAGAGTCTAATAAGTAAATAATAAAAGTATAACAGTTAACCAATAAAAGGTTTGTCTGTTATCGTTAAAAGAACTTAACTAAAAAATTTGCACTATACATTAGTTATATAGGTCCTAAAAAGTGCCTTGTGAAGTATATGGTGCCAAATGTGCAATTCACATTGCAAAAAGTTCTAACGGGTCTCAAAATGTTTATTAGAGTCTAATAAGTAAATAATAAAAGTATAACAGTTAACCAATAAAAGGTTTGTCTGTTATCGTTAAAAGAACTTAACTAAAAAATTTGCACTATACATTAGTTAAATAGGTCCTAAAAAGTGCCTTGTGAACTATATGGTGCCAAATGTGCAATTCACATTGCAAAAATTTCTAACGGGTCTCAAAATGTTTATTAGAGTCTAATAAGTAAATAATAAAAGTATAACAGTTAACCAATAAAAGGTTTGTCTGTTATCGTTAAAAGAACTTAACTAAAAATTTGCATTTAACATTAGTTATATAGGTCCTAAAAAGTGCCTTGTGAACTATATGGTGCCAAATGTGCAATTCACATTGCAAAAAGTTCTAACGGGTCTCAAAATGTTTATTAGAGTCTAATAAGTAAATAATAAAAGTATAACAGTTAACCAATAAAAGGTTTGTCTGTTATCGTTAAAAGAACTTAACTAAAAAATTTGCACTATACATTAGTTATATAGGTCCTAAAAAGTGCCTTGTGAACTATATGGTGCCAAATGTGCAATTCACATTGCAGAAAGTTCTAACGGGTCTCAAAATGTTTATTAGAGTCTAATAAGTAAATAATAAAAGTATAACAGTTAACCAATAAAAGGTTTGTCTGTTATCGTTAAAAGAACTTAACTAAAAAATTCCCACTATACATTAGCTATATAGGTCCTAAAAAGTGCCTTGTGAAGTATTTGGTGCCAAATGTGCAATTCACATTGCAAAAAGTTCTAACGGGTCTCAAAATGTTTATTAGAGTCTAATAAGTAAATAATAAAAGTATAACAGTTAACCAATAAAAGGTTTGTCTGTTATCGTTAAAAGAACTTAACTAAAAAATTCCCACTATACATTAGCTATATAGGTCCTAAAAAGTGCCTTGTGAAGTATATGGTGCCAAATGTGCAATTCACATTGCAAAAAGTTCTAACGGGTCTCAAAATGTTTATTAGAGTCTAATAAGTAAATATTAAAAGTATAACAGTTAACCAATAAAAGGTTTGTCTGTTATCGTTAAAAGAACTTAACTAAAAAATTTGCACTATACATTAGCTGTATAGGTCCTAAAAAGTGCTTTGTGAACTATATGGTGCCAAATGTGCAATTCACATTGCAAAAAGTTCTAACGGGTCTCAAAATGTTTATTAGAGTCTAATAAGTAAATAATAAAAGTATAACAGTTAACCAATAAAAGGTTTGTCTGTTATTGTTAAAAGAACTTAACTAAAAAATTTGCACTATACATTAGTTATATAGGTCCTAAAAAGTGCCTTGTGAAGTATATGGTGCCAAATGTGCAATTCACATTGCAAAAAGTTCTAACGGGTCTCAAAATGTTTATTAGAGTCTAATAAGTAAATAATAAAAGTATAACAGTTAACCAATAAAAGGTTTGTCTGTTATCGTTAAAAGAACTTAACTAAAAAATTTGCACTATACATTAGTTATATAGGTCCTAAAAAGTGCCTTGTGAACTATATGGTGCCAAATGTGCAATTAACATTGCAAAAAGTTCTAACGGGTCTCAAAATGTTTATTAGAGTCTAATAAGTAAATAATAAATGTATAACAGTTAACCAATAAAAGGTTTGTCTGTTATCGTTAAAAGAACTTAACTAAAAAATTCCCACTATACATTAGCTGTATAGGTCCTAAAAAGTGCCTTGTGAACTATATGGTGCCAAATGTGCAATTCACATTGCAAAAAGTTCTAACGGGTCTCAAAATGTTTATTAGAGTCTAATAAGTAAATAATAAAAGTATAACAGTTAACCAATAAAAGGTTTGTCTGTTATCGTTAAAAGAACTTAACTAAAAATTTGCACTATACATTAGCTGTGTAGGTCCTAAAAAGTGCCTTGTGAACTATATGGTGCCAAATGTGCAATTCACATTGAAAAAAGTTCTAACGGGTCTCAAAATGTTTATTAGAGTCTAATAAGTAAATAATAAAAGTATAACAGTTAACCAATAAAAGGTTTGTCTGTTATCGTTAAAAGAACTTAACTAAAAAATTTGCACTTTACATTAGTTATATAGGTCCTAAAAAGTGTCTTGTGAACTATATGGTGCCAAATGTGCAATTCACATTGCAAAAAGTTCTAACGGGTCTCAAAATGTTTATTAGAGTCTAATAAGTAAATAATAAAAGTATAACAGTTAACCAATAAAAGGTTTGTCTGTTATCGTTAAAAGAACTTAACTAAAAAATTTGCACTATACATTAGTTATATAGGTCCTAAAAAGTGCCTTGTGAACTATATGGTGCCAAATGTGCAATTCACATTGCAAAAAGTTCTAACGGGTCTCAAAATGTTTATTAGAGTCTAATAAGTAAATAATAAAAGTATAACAGTTAACCAATAAAAGGTTTGTCTGTTATCGTTAAAAGAACTTAACTAAAAAATTTGCACTATACATTAGCTGTATAGGTCCTAAAAAGTGCTTTGTGAACTATATGGTGCCAAATGTGCAATTCACATTGAAAAAAGTTCTAACCGGTCTCAAAATGTTTATTAGAGTCTAATAAGTAAATAATAAAAGTATAACAGTTAACCAATAAAAAGTTTGTCTGTTATCGTTAAAAGAACTTAACTAAAAAATTTGCACTATACATTAGTTATATAGGTCCTAAAAAGTGCCTTGTGAACTATATGGTGCCAAATGTGCAATTCACATTGCAAAAAGTTCTAACGGGTCTCAAAATGTTTATTAGAGTCTAATAAGTAAATAATAAAAGTATAACAGTTAACCAATAAAAGGTTTGTCTGTTATCGTTAAAAGAACTTAACTAAAAAATTTGCACTATACATTAGTTATATAGGTCCTAAAAAGTGCCTTGTGAACTATATGGTGCCAAATGTGCAATTCACATTGCAAAAAGTTCTAACGGGTCTCAAAATGTTTATTAGAGTCTAATAAGTAAATAATAAAAGTATAACAGTTAACCAATAAAAGGTTTGTCTGTTATCGTTAAAAGAACTTAACTAAAAAATTTGCACTATACATTAGTTATATAGGTCCTAAAAAGTGCCTTGTGAACTATATGGTGCCAAATGTGCAATTCACATTGCAAAAAGTTCTAACGGGTCTCAAAATGTTTATTAGAGTCTAATAAGTAAATAATAAAAGTATAACAGTTAACCAATAAAAGGTTTGTCTGTTATCGTTAAAAGAACTTAACTAAAAAATTCCCACTATACATTAGCTATATAGGTCCTAAAAAGTGCCTTGTGAAGTATATGGTGCCAAATGTGCAATTCACATTGCAAAAATTTCTAACGGGTCTCAAAATGTTTATTAGAGTCTAATAAGTAAATAATAAAAGTATAACAGTTAACCAATGAAAGGTTTGTCTGTTATCGTTAAAAGAACTTAACTAAAAAATTTGCACTATACATTAGCTGTATAGGTCCTAAAAAGTGCCTTGTGAACTATATGGTGCCAAATGTGCAATTCACATTGCAAAAAGTTCTAACGGGTCTCAAAAAGTTTATTAGAGTCTAATAAGTAAATAATAAAAGTATAACAGTTAACCAATAAAAGGTTTGTCTGTTATCGTTAAAAGAACTTAACTAAAAAATTTGCACTATACATTAGTTATATAGGTCCTAAAAAGTGCCTTGTGAAGTATATGGTGCCAAATGTGCAATTCACATTGCAAAAAGTTCTAACGGGTCTCAAAATGTTTATTAGAGTCTAATAAGTAAATAATAAAAGTATAACAGTTAACCAATAAAAGGTTTGTCTGTTATCGTTAAAAGAACTTAACTAAAAAATTCCCACTATACATTAGCCATATAGGTCCTAAAAAGTGCCTTGTGAAGTATTTGGTGCCAAATGTGCAATTCACATTGCAAAAAGTTCTAACGGGTCTCAAAATGTTTATTAGAGTCTAATAAGTAAATAATAAAAGTATAACAGTTAACCAATAAAAGGTTTGTCTGTTATCGTTAAAAGAACTTAACTAAAAAATTTGCACTATACATTAGTTATATAGGTCCTAAAAAGTGCCTTGTGAACTATATGGTGCCAAATGTGCAATTCACATTGCAAAAAGTTCTAACGGGTCTCAAAATGTTTATTAGAGTCTAATAAGTAAATAATAAAAGTATAACAGTTAACCAATAAAAGGTTTGTCTGTTATCGTTAAAAGAACTTAACTAAAAAATTTGCACTATACATTAGTTATATAGGTCCTAAAAAGTGCCTTGTGAACTATATGGTGCCAAATGTGCAATTCCCATTGCAAAAAGTTCTAACGGGTCTCAAAATGTTTATTAGAGTCTAATAAGTAAATAATAAAAGTATAACAGTTAACCAATAAAAGGTTTGTCTGTTATCGTTAAAAGAACTTAACTAAAAAATTCCCACTATACATTAGCTATATAGGTCCTAAAAAGTGCCTTGTGAACTATATGGTGCCAAATGTGCAATTCACATTGCAAAAAGTTCTAACGGGTCTCAAAATGTTTATTAGAGTCTAATAAGTAAATAATAAAAGTATAACAGTTAACCAATAAAAGGTTTGTCTGTTATCGTTAAAAGAACTTAACTAAAAAATTTGCACTATACATTAGCTGTATAGGTCCTAAAAAGTGCCTTGTGAACTATATGGTGCCAAATGTGCAATTCACATTGCAAAAAGTTCTAACGGGTCTCAAAATGTTTATTAGAGTCTAATAAGTAAATAATAAAAGTATAACAGTTAACCAATAAAAGGTTTGTCTGTTATCGTTAAAAGAACTTAACTAAAAAATTTGCACTATACATTAGTTATATAGGTCCTAAAAAGTGCCTTGTGAAGTATATGGTGCCAAATGTGCAAGTCACATTGCAAAAAGTTCTAACGGGTCTCAAAATGTTTATTAGAGTCTAATAAGTAAATAATAAAAGTATAACAGTTAACCAATAAAAGGTTTGTCTGTTATCGTTAAAAGAACTTAACTAAAAAATTTGCACTATACATTAGCTGTAAAGGTCCTAAAAAGTGCTTTGTGAACTATATGGTGCCAAATGTGCAATTCACATTGCAAAAAGTTCTAACGGGTCTCAAAATGTTTATTAGAGTCTAATAAGTAAATAATAAAAGTATAACAGTTAACCAATAAAAGGTTTGTCTGTTATCGTTAAAAGAACTTAACTAAAAAATTTGCACTATACATTAGTTATATAGGTCCTAAAAAGTGCCTTGTGAACTATATGGTGCCAAATGTGCAATTCACATTGAAAAAAGTTCTAACGGGTCTCAAAATGTTTATTAGAGTCTAATAAGTAAATAATAAAAGTATAACAGTTAACCAATAAAAGGTTTGTCTGTTATCGTTAAAAGAACTTAACTAAAAAATTTGCACTATACATTAGTTATATAGGTCCTAAAAAGTGCCTTGTGAACTATATGGTGCCAAATGTGCAATTAACATTGCAAAAAGTTCTAACGGGTCTCAAAATGTTTATTAGAGTCTAATAAGTAAATAATAAATGTATAACAGTTAACCAATAAAAGGTTTGTCTGTTATCGTTAAAAGAACTTAACTAAAAAATTCCCACTATACATTAGCTGTATAGGTCCTAAAAAGTGCCTTGTGAACTATATGGTGCCAAATGTGCAATTCACATTGAAAAAAGTTCTAACGGGTCTCAAAATGTTTATTAGAGTCTAATAAGTAAATAATAAATGTATAACAGTTAACCAATAAAAGGTTTGTCTGTTATCGTTAAAAGAACTTAACTAAAAAATTTGCACTATACATTAGCTGTGTAGGTCCTAAAAAGTGCCTTGTCAACTATATGGTGCCATATGTGCAATTCACATTGAAAAAAGTTCTAACGGGTCTCAAAATGTTTATTAGAGTCTAATAAGTAAATAATAAAAGTATAACAGTTAACCAATAAAAGGTTTGTCTGTTATCGTTAAAAGAACTTAACTAAAAAATTTGCACTATACATTAGTTATATAGGTCCTAAAAAGTGCCTTGTGAACTATATGGTGCCAAATGTGCAATTCACATTGCAAAAAGTTCTAACGGGTCTCAAAATGTTTATTAGAGTCTAATAAGTAAATAATAAAAGTATAACAGTTAACCAATAAAAGGTTTGTCTGTTATCGTTAAAAGAACTTAACTAAAAAATTTGCACTATACATTAGTTATATAGGTCCTAAAAAGTGCCTTGTGAAGTATATGGTGCCAAATGTGCAATTCACATTGCAAAAAGTTCTAACGGGTCTCAAAATGTTTATTAGAGTCTAATAAGTAAATAATAAAAGTATAACAGTTAACCAATAAAAGGTTTGTCTGTTATCGTTAAAAGAACTTAACTAAAAAATTTGCACTATACATTAGTTAAATAGGTCCTAAAAAGTGCCTTGTGAACTATATGGTGCCAAATGTGCAATTCACATTGCAAAAAGTTCTAACGGGTCTCAAAATGTTTATTAGAGTCTAATAAGTAAATAATAAAAGTATAACAGTTAACCAATAAAAGGTTTGTCTGTTATCGTTAAAAGAACTTAACTAAAAATTTGCATTTAACATTAGTTATATAGGTCCTAAAAAGTGCCTTGTGAACTATATGGTGCCAAATGTGCAATTCACATTGCAAAAAGTTCTAACGGGTCTCAAAATGTTTATTAGAGTCTAATAAGTAAATAATAAAAGTATAACAGTTAACCAATAAAAGGTTTGTCTGTTATCGGTAAAAGAACTTAACTAAAAAATTTGCACTATACATTAGTTATATAGGTCCTAAAAAGTGCCTTGTGAACTATATGGTGCCAAATGTGCAATTCACATTGCAAAAAGTTCTAACGGGTCTCAAAATGTTTATTAGAGTCTAATAAGTAAATAATAAAAGTATAACAGTTAACCAATAAAAGGTTTGTCTGTTATCGTTAAAAGAACTTAACTAAAAAATTTGCACTATACATTAGTTATATAGGTCCTAAAAAGTGCCTTGTGAACTATATGGTGCCAAATGTGCAATTCACATTGCAGAAAGTTCTAACGGGTCTCAAAATGTTTATTAGAGTCTAATAAGTAAATAATAAAAGTATAACAGTTAACCAATAAAAGGTTTGTCTGTTATCGTTAAAAGAACTTAACTAAAAAATTCCCACTATACATTAGCTATATAGGTCCTAAAAAGTGCCTTGTGAAGTATTTGGTGCCAAATGTGCAATTCACATTGCAAAAAGTTCTAACGGGTCTCAAAATGTTTATTAGAGTCTAATAAGTAAATAATAAAAGTATAACAGTTAACCAATAAAAGGTTTGTCTGTTATCGTTAAAAGAACTTAACTAAAAAATTCCCACTATACATTAGCTATATAGGTCCTAAAAAGTGCCTTGTGAAGTATATGGTGCCAAATGTGCAATTCACATTGCAAAAAGTTCTAACGGGTCTCAAAATGTTTATTAGAGTCTAATAAGTAAATAATAAAAGTATAACAGTTAACCAATAAAAGGTTTGTCTGTTATCGTTAAAAGAACTTAACTAAAAAATTTGCACTATACATTAGCTGTATAGGTCCTAAAAAGTGCTTTGTGAACTATATGGTGCCAAATGTGCAATTCACATTGCAAAAAGTTCTAACGGGTCTCAAAATGTTTATTAGAGTCTAATAAGTAAATAATAAAAGTATAACAGTTAACCAATAAAAGGTTTGTCTGTTATTGTTAAAAGAACTTAACTAAAAAATTTGCACTATACATTAGTTATATAGGTCCTAAAAAGTGCCTTGTGAACTATATGGTGCCAAATGTGCAATTCACATTGCAAAAAGTTCTAACGGGTCTCAAAATGTTTATTAGAGTCTAATAAGTAAATAATAAAAGTATAACAGTTAACCAATAAAAGGTTTGTCTGATATCGTTAAAAGAACTTAACTAAAAAATTTGCACTATACATTAGTTATATAGGTCCTAAAAAGTGCCTTGTGAACTATATGGTGCCAAATGTGCAATTAACATTGCAAAAAGTTCTAACGGGTCTCAAAATGTTTATTAGAGTCTAATAAGTAAATAATAAATGTATAACAGTTAACCAATAAAAGGTTTGTCTGTTATCGTTAAAAGAACTTAACTAAAAAATTCCCACTATACATTAACTGTATAGGTCCTAAAAAGTGCCTTGTGAACTATATGGTGCCAAATGTGCAATTCACATTGCAAAAAGTTCTAACGGGTCTCAAAATGTTTATTAGAGTCTAATAAGTAAATAATAAAAGTATAACAGTTAACCAATAAAAGGTTTGTCTGTTATCGTTAAAAGAACTTAACTAAAAAATTTGCACTATACATTAGCTGTGTAGGTCCTAAAAAGTGCCTTGTGAACTATATGGTGCCAAATGTGCAATTCACATTGAAAAAAGTTCTAACGGGTCTCAAAATGTTTATTAGAGTCTAATAAGTAAATAATAAAAGTATAACAGTTAACCAATAAAAGGTTTGTCTGTTATCGTTAAAAGAACTTAACTAAAAAATTTGCACTTTACATTAGTTATATAGGTCCTAAAAAGTGCCTTGTGAACTATATGGTGCCAAATGTGCAATTCACATTGCAAAAAGTTCTAACGGGTCTCAAAATGTTTATTAGAGTCTAATAAGTAAATAATAAAAGTATAACAGTTAACCAATAAAAGGTTTGTCTGTTATCGTTAAAAGAACTTAACTAAAAAATTTGCACTATACATTAGCTGTATAGGTCCTAAAAAGTGCTTTGTGAACTATATGGTGCCAAATGTGCAATTCACATTGAAAAAAGTTCTAACCGGTCTCAAAATGTTTATTAGAGTCTAATAAGTAAATAATAAAAGTATAACAGTTAACCAATAAAAGGTTTGTCTGTTATCGTTAAAAGAACTTAACTAAAAAATTTGCACTATACATTAGTTATATAGGTCCTAAAAAGTGCCTTGTGAACTATATGGTGCCAAATGTGCAATTCACATTGCAAAAAGTTCTAACGGGTCTCAAAATGTTTATTAGAGTCTAATAAGTAAATAATAAAAGTATAACAGTTAACCAATAAAAGGTTTGTCTGTTATCGTTAAAAGAACTTAACTAAAAAATTTGCACTATACATTAGTTATATAGGTCCTAAAAAGTGCCTTGTGAACTATATGGTGCCAAATGTGCAATTCACATTGCAAAAAGTTCTAACGGGTCTCAAAATGTTTATTAGAGTCTAATAAGTAAATAATAAAAGTATAACAGTTAACCAATAAAAGGTTTGTCTGTTATCGTTAAAAGAACTTAACTAAAAAATTTGCACTATACATTAGTTATATAGGTCCTAAAAAGTGCCTTGTGAACTATATGGTGCCAAATGTGCAATTCACATTGCAAAAAGTTCTAACGGGTCTCAAAATGTTTATTAGAGTCTAATAAGTAAATAATAAAAGTATAACAGTTAACCAATAAAAGGTTTGTCTGTTATCGTTAAAAGAACTTAACTAAAAAATTCCCACTATACATTAGCTATATAGGTCCTAAAAAGTGCCTTGTGAAGTATATGGTGCCAAATGTGCAATTCACATTGCAAAAAGTTCTAACGGGTCTCAAAATGTTTATTAGAGTCTAATAAGTAAATAATAAAAGTATAACAGTTAACCAATGAAAGGTTTGTCTGTTATCGTTAAAAGAACTTAACTAAAAAATTTGCACTATACATTAGCTGTATAGGTCCTAAAAAGTGCCTTGTGAACTATATGGTGCCAAATGTGCAATTCACATTGCAAAAAGTTCTAACGGGTCTCAAAAAGTTTATTAGAGTCTAATAAGTAAATAATAAAAGTATAACAGTTAACCAATAAAAGGTTTGTCTGTTATCGTTAAAAGAACTTAACTAAAAAATTTGCACTATACATTAGTTATATAGGTCCTAAAAAGTGCCTTGTGAACTATATGGTGCCAAATGTGCAATTCACATTGCAAAAAGTTCTAACGGGTGTCAAAATGTTTATTAGAGTCTAATAAGTAAATAATAAAAGTATAACAGTTAACCAATAAAAGGTTTGTCTGTTATCGTTAAAAGAACTTAACTAAAAAATTTGCACTATACATTAGTTATATAGGTCCTAAAAAGTGCCTTGTGAAGTATATGGTGCCAAATGTGCAATTCACATTGCAAAAAGTTCTAACGGGTCTCAAAATGTTTATTAGAGTCTAATAAGTAAATAATAAAAGTATAACAGTTAACCAATAAAAGGTTTGTCTGTTATCGTTAAAAGAACTTAACTAAAAAATTTGCACTATACATTAGTTAAATAGGTCCTAAAAAGTGCCTTGTGAACTATATGGTGCCAAATGTGCAATTCACATTGCAAAAAGTTCTAACGGGTGTCAAAATGTTTATTAGAGTCTAATAAGTAAATAATAAAAGTATAACAGTTAACCAATAAAAGGTTTGTCTGTTATCGTTAAAAGAACTTAACTAAAAATTTGCATTTAACATTAGTTATATAGGTCCTAAAAAGTGCCTTGTGAACTATATGGTGCCAAATGTGCAATTCACATTGCAAAAAGTTCTAACGGGTCTCAAAATGTTTATTAGAGTCTAATAAGTAAATAATAAAAGTATAACAGTTAACCAATAAAAGGTTTGTCTGTTATCGGTAAAAGAACTTAACTAAAAAATTTGCACTATACATTAGTTATATAGGTCCTAAAAAGTGCCTTGTGAACTATATGGTGCCAAATGTGCAATTCACATTGCAAAAAGTTCTAACGGGTCTCAAAATGTTTATTAGAGTCTAATAAGTAAATAATAAAAGTATAACAGTTAACCAATAAAAGGTTTGTCTGTTATCGTTAAAAGAACTTAACTAAAAAATTTGCACTATACATTAGTTATATAGGTCCTAAAAAGTGCCTTGTGAACTATATGGTGCCAAATGTGCAATTCACATTGCAGAAAGTTCTAACGGGTCTCAAAATGTTTATTAGAGTCTAATAAGTAAATAATAAAAGTATAACAGTTAACCAATAAAAGGTTTGTCTGTTATCGTTAAAAGAACTTAACTAAAAAATTCCCACTATACATTAGCTATATAGGTCCTAAAAAGTGCCTTGTGAAGTATTTGGTGCCAAATGTGCAATTCACATTGCAAAAAGTTCTAACGGGTCTCAAAATGTTTATTAGAGTCTAATAAGTAAATAATAAAAGTATAACAGTTAACCAATAAAAGGTTTGTCTGTTATCGTTAAAAGAACTTAACTAAAAAATTCCCACTATACATTAGCTATATAGGTCCTAAAAAGTGCCTTGTGAAGTATATGGTGCCAAATGTGCAATTCACATTGCAAAAAGTTCTAACGGGTCTCAAAATGTTTATTAGAGTCTAATAAGTAAATAATAAAAGTATAACAGTTAACCAATAAAAGGTTTGTCTGTTATCGTTAAAAGAACTTAACTAAAAAATTTGCACTATACATTAGCTGTATAGGTCCTAAAAAGTGCTTTGTGAACTATATGGTGCCAAATGTGCAATTCACATTGCAAAAAGTTCTAACGGGTCTCAAAATGTTTATTAGAGTCTAATAAGTAAATAATAAAAGTATAACAGTTAACCAATAAAAGGTTTGTCTGTTATTGTTAAAAGAACTTAACTAAAAAATTTGCACTATACATTAGTTATATAGGTCCTAAAAAGTGCCTTGTGAAGTATATGGTGCCAAATGTGCAATTCACATTGCAAAAAGTTCTAACGGGTCTCAAAATGTTTATTAGAGTCTAATAAGTAAATAATAAAAGTATAACAGTTAACCAATAAAAGGTTTGTCTGATATCGTTAAAAGAACTTAACTAAAAAATTTGCACTATACATTAGTTATATAGGTCCTAAAAAGTGCCTTGTGAACTATATGGTGCCAAATGTGCAATTAACATTGCAAAAAGTTCTAACGGGTCTCAAAATGTTTATTAGAGTCTAATAAGTAAATAATAAATGTATAACAGTTAACCAATAAAAGGTTTGTCTGTTATCGTTAAAAGAACTTAACTAAAAAATTCCCACTATACATTAGCTGTATAGGTCCTAAAAAGTGCCTTGTGAACTATATGGTGCCAAATGTGCAATTCACATTGCAAAAAGTTCTAACGGGTCTCAAAATGTTTATTAGAGTCTAATAAGTAAATAATAAAAGTATAACAGTTAACCAATAAAAGGTTTGTCTGTTATCGTTAAAAGAACTTAACTAAAAAATTTGCACTATACATTAGCTGTGTAGGTCCTAAAAAGTGCCTTGTGAACTATATGGTGCCAAATGTGCAATTCACATTGAAAAAAGTTCTAACGGGTCTCAAAATGTTTATTAGAGTCTAATAAGTAAATAATAAAAGTATAACAGTTAACCAATAAAAGGTTTGTCTGTTATCGTTAAAAGAACTTAACTAAAAAATTTGCACTTTACATTAGTTATATAGGTCCTAAAAAGTGTCTTGTGAACTATATGGTGCCAAATGTGCAATTCACATTGCAAAAAGTTCTAACGGGTCTCAAAATGTTTATTAGAGTCTAAAAAGTAAATAATAAAAGTATAACAGTTAACCAATAAAAGGTTTGTCTGTTATCGTTAAAAGAACTTAACTAAAAAATTTGCACTATACATTAGTTATATAGGTCCTAAAAAGTGCCTTGTGAACTATATGGTGCCAAATGTGCAATTCACATTGCAAAAAGTTCTAACGGGTCTCAAAATGTTTATTAGAGTCTAATAAGTAAATAATAAAAGTATAACAGTTAACCAATAAAAGGTTTGTCTGTTATCGTTAAAAGAACTTAACTAAAAAATTTGCACTATACATTAGCTGTATAGGTCCTAAAAAGTGCTTTGTGAACTATATGGTGCCAAATGTGCAATTCACATTGAAAAAAGTTCTAACCGGTCTCAAAATGTTTATTAGAGTCTAATAAGTAAATAATAAAAGTATAACAGTTAACCAATAAAAGGTTTGTCTGTTATCGTTAAAAGAACTTAACTAAAAAATTTGCACTATACATTAGTTATATAGGTCCTAAAAAGTGCCTTGTGAACTATATGGTGCCAAATGTGCAATTCACATTGCAAAAAGTTCTAACGGGTCTCAAAATGTTTATTAGAGTCTAATAAGTAAATAATAAAAGTATAACAGTTAACCAATAAAAGGTTTGTCTGTTATCGTTAAAAGAACTTAACTAAAAAATTTGCACTATACATTAGTTATATAGGTCCTAAAAAGTGCCTTGTGAACTATATGGTGCCAAATGTGCAATTCACATTGCAAAAAGTTCTAACGGGTCTCAAAATGTTTATTAGAGTCTAATAAGTAAATAATAAAAGTATAACAGTTAACCAATAAAAGGTTTGTCTGTTATCGTTAAAAGAACTTAACTAAAAAATTTGCACTATACATTAGTTATATAGGTCCTAAAAAGTGCCTTGTGAACTATATGGTGCCAAATGTGCAATTCACATTGCAAAAAGTTCTAACGGGTCTCAAAATGTTTATTAGAGTCTAATAAGTAAATAATAAAAGTATAACAGTTAACCAATAAAAGGTTTGTCTGTTATCGTTAAAAGAACTTAACTAAAAAATTCCCACTATACATTAGCTATATAGGTCCTAAAAAGTGCCTTGTGAAGTATATGGTGCCAAATGTGCAATTCACATTGCAAAAATTTCTAACGGGTCTCAAAATGTTTATTAGAGTCTAATAAGTAAATAATAAAAGTATAACAGTTAACCAATGAAAGGTTTGTCTGTTATCGTTAAAAGAACTTAACTAAAAAATTTGCACTATACATTAGCTGTATAGGTCCTAAAAAGTGCCTTGTGAACTATATGGTGCCAAATGTGCAATTCACATTGCAAAAAGTTCTAACGAGTCTCAAAAAGTTTATTAGAGTCTAATAAGTAAATAATAAAAGTATAACAGTTAACCAATAAAAGGTTTGTCTGTTATCGTTAAAAGAACTTAACTAAAAAATTTGCACTATACATTAGTTATATAGGTCCTAAAAAGTGCCTTGTGAAGTATATGGTGCCAAATGTGCAATTCACATTGCAAAAAGTTCTAACGGGTCTCAAAATGTTTATTAGAGTCTAATAAGTAAATAATAAAAGTATAACAGTTAACCAATAAAAGGTTTGTCTGTTATCGTTAAAAGAACTTAACTAAAAAATTCCCACTATACATTAGCTATATAGGTCCTAAAAAGTGCCTTGTGAAGTATTTGGTGCCAAATGTGCAATTCACATTGCAAAAAGTTCTAACGGGTCTCAAAATGTTTATTAGAGTCTAATAAGTAAATAATAAAAGTATAACAGTTAACCAATAAAAGGTTTGTCTGTTATCGTTAAAAGAACTTAACTAAAAAATTTGCACTATACATTAGTTATATAGGTCCTAAAAAGTGCCTTGTGAACTATATGGTGCCAAATGTGCAATTCACATTGCAAAAAGTTCTAACGGGTCTCAAAATGTTTATTAGAGTCTAATAAGTAAATAATAAAAGTATAACAGTTAACCAATAAAAGGTTTGTCTGTTATCGTTAAAAGAACTTAACTAAAAAATTTGCACTATACATTAGTTATATAGGTCCTAAAAAGTGCCTTGTGAACTATATGGTGCCAAATGTGCAATTCCCATTGCAAAAAGTTCTAACGGGTCTCAAAATGTTTATTAGAGTCTAATAAGTAAATAATAAAAGTATAACAGTTAACCAATAAAAGGTTTGTCTGTTATCGTTAAAAGAACTTAACTAAAAAATTCCCACTATACATTAGCTATATAGGTCCTAAAAAGTGCCTTGTGAACTATATGGTGCCAAATGTGCAATTCACATTGCAAAAAGTTCTAACGGGTCTCAAAATGTTTATTAGAGTCTAATAAGTAAATAATAAAAGTATAACAGTTAACCAATAAAAGGTTTGTCTGTTATCGTTAAAAGAACTTAACTAAAAAATTTGCACTATACATTAGCTGTATAGGTCCTAAAAAGTGCCTTGTGAACTATATGGTGCCAAATGTGCAATTCACATTGCAAAAAGTTCTAACGGGTCTCAAAATGTTTATTAGAGTCTAATAAGTAAATGATAAAAGTCAAACAGTTAACCAATAAAAGGTTTGTCTGTTATCGTTAAAAGAACTTAACTAAAAAATTTGCACTATACATTAGTTATATAGGTCCTAAAAAGTGCCTTGTGAACTATATGGTGCCAAATGTGCAATTCACATTGCAAAAAGTTCTAACGGGTCTCAAAATGTTTATTAGAGTCTAATAAGTAAATAATAAAAGTATAACAGTTAACCAATAAAAGGTTTGTCTGTTATCGTTAAAAGAACTTAACTAAAAAATTCCCACTATACATTAGCTTTATAGGTCCTAAAAAGTGCCTTGTGAAGTATTTGGTGCCAAATGTGCAATTCACATTGCAAAAAGTTCTAACGGGTCTCAAAATGTTTATTAGAGTCTAATAAGTAAATAATAAAAGTATAACAGTTAACCAATAAAAGGTTTGTCTGTTATCGTTAAAAGAACTTAACTAAAAAATTTGCACTATACATTAGCTGTATAGGTCTTAAAAAGTGCTTTGTGAACTATATGGTGCCAAATGTGTAATTCACATTGCAAAAAGTTCTAACGGGTGTCAAAATGTTTATTAGAGTCTAATAAGTAAATAATAAAAGTATAACAGTTAACCAATAAAAGGTTTGTCTGTTATCGTTAAAAGAACTTAACTAAAAAATTTGCACTATACATTAGTTATATAGGTCCTAAAAAGTGCCTTGTGAAGTATATGGTGCCAAATGTGCAATTCACATTGCAAAAAGTTCTAACGGGTCTTAAAATGTTTATTAGAGTCTAATAAGTAAATAATAAAAGTATAACAGTTAACCAATAAAAGGTTTTTCTGTTATCGTTAAAAGAACTTAACTAAAAAATTTGCACTATACATTAGTTATATAGGTCCTAAAAAGTGCCTTGTGAACTATATGGTGCCAAATGTGCAATTCAAATTGCAAAAAGTTCTAACGGGTCTCAAAATGTTTATTAGAGTCTAATAAGTAAATAATAAAAGTATAACAGTTAACCAATAAAAGGTTTGTCTGTTATCGTTAAAAGAACTTAACTAAAAAATTTGCACTATACATTAGCTGTATAGGTCCTAAAAAGTGCCTTGTGAACTATATGGTGCCAAATGTGCAATTCACATTGAAAAAAGTTCTAACGGGTCTCAAAATGTTTATTAGAGTCTAATAAGTAAATAATAAAAGTATAACAGTTAACCAATAAAAGGTTTGTCTGTTATCGTTAAAAGAACTTAACTAAAAAATTTGCACTATACATTAGTTATATAGGTCCTAAAAAGTGCCTTGTGAACTATATGGTGCCAAATGTGCAATTAACATTGCAAAAAGTTCTAACGGGTCTCAAAATGTTTATTAGAGTCTAATAAGTAAATAATAAAAGTATAACAGTTAACCAATAAAAGGTTTGTCTGTTATCGTTAAAAGAACTTAACTAAAAAATTTGCACTATACATTAGTTATATAGGTCCTAAAAAGTGCCTTGTGAACTATATGGTGCCAAATGTGCAATTCACATTGCAAAAAGTTCTAACGGGTCTCAAAATGTTTATTAGAGTCTAATAAGTAAATAATAAAAGTATAACAGTTAACCAATAAAAGGTTTGTCTGTTATCGTTAAAAGAACTTAACTAAAAAAGCTGCACTATACATTAGCTGTATAGGTCCTAAAAAGTGCCTTGTGAACTATATGGTGCCAAATGTGCAATTCACATTGAAAAAAGTTCTAACGGGTCTCAAAATGTTTATTAGAGTCTAATAAGTAAATAATAAAAGTATAACAGTTAACCAATAAAAGGTTTGTCTGTTATCGTTAAAAGAACTTAACTAAAAAATTTGCATTATACATTAGTTATATAGGTCCTAAAAAGTGCCTTGTGAACTATATGGTGCCAAATGTGCAATTCACATTGCAAAAAGTTCTAACGGGTCTCAAAATGTTTATTAGAGTCTAATAAGTAAATAATAAAAGTATAACAGTTAACCAATAAAAGGTTTGTCTGTTATCGTTAAAAGAACTTAACTAAAAAATTTGCACTATACATTAGTTATATAGGTCCTAAAAAGTGCCTTGTGAACTATATGGTGCCAAATGTGCAATTCACATTGCAAAAAGTTCTAACGGGTCTCAAAATGTTTATTAGAGTCTAATAAGTAAATAATAAAAGTATAACAGTTAACCAATAAAAGGTTTGTCTGTTATCGTTAAAAGAACTTAACTAAAAAATTTGCACTATACATTAGTTATATAGGTCCTAAAAAGTGCCTTGTGAACTATATGGTGCCAAATGTGCAATTCACATTGCAAAAAGTTCTAACGGGTCTCAAAATGTTTATTAGAGTCTAATAAGTAAATAATAAAAGTATAACAGTTAACCAATAAAAGGTTTGTCTGTTATCGTTAAAAGAACTTAACTAAAAAATTCCCACTATACATTAGCTATATAGGTCCTAAAAAGTGCCTTGTGAAGTATATGGTGCCAAATGTGCAATTCACATTGCAAAAATTTCTAACGGGTCTCAAAATGTTTATTAGAGTCTAATAAGTAAATAATAAAAGTATAACAGTTAACCAATGAAAGGTTTGTCTGTTATCGTTAAAAGAACTTAACTAAAAAATTTGCACTATACATTAGCTGTATAGGTCCTAAAAAGTGCCTTGTGAACTATATGGTGCCAAATGTGCAATTCACATTGCAAAAAGTTCTAACGAGTCTCAAAAAGTTTATTAGAGTCTAATAAGTAAATAATAAAAGTATAACAGTTAACCAATAAAAGGTTTGTCTGTTATCGTTAAAAGAACTTAACTAAAAAATTTGCACTATACATTAGTTATATAGGTCCTAAAAAGTGCCTTGTGAAGTATATGGTGCCAAATGTGCAATTCACATTGCAAAAAGTTCTAACGGGTCTCAAAATGTTTATTAGAGTCTAATAAGTAAATAATAAAAGTATAACAGTTAACCAATAAAAGGTTTGTCTGTTATCGTTAAAAGAACTTAACTAAAAAATTCCCACTATACATTAGCTATATAGGTCCTAAAAAGTGCCTTGTGAAGTATTTGGTGCCAAATGTGCAATTCACATTGCAAAAAGTTCTAACGGGTCTCAAAATGTTTATTAGAGTCTAATAAGTAAATAATAAAAGTATAACAGTTAACCAATAAAAGGTTTGTCTGTTATCGTTAAAAGAACTTAACTAAAAAATTTGCACTATACATTAGTTATATAGGTCCTAAAAAGTGCCTTGTGAACTATATGGTGCCAAATGTGCAATTCACATTGCAAAAAGTTCTAACGGGTCTCAAAATGTTTATTAGAGTCTAATAAGTAAATAATAAAAGTATAACAGTTAACCAATAAAAGGTTTGTCTGTTATCGTTAAAAGAACTTAACTAAAAAATTTGCACTATACATTAGTTATATAGGTCCTAAAAAGTGCCTTGTGAACTATATGGTGCCAAATGTGCAATTCCCATTGCAAAAAGTTCTAACGGGTCTCAAAATGTTTATTAGAGTCTAATAAGTAAATAATAAAAGTATAACAGTTAACCAATAAAAGGTTTGTCTGTTATCGTTAAAAGAACTTAACTAAAAAATTCCCACTATACATTAGTTATATAGGTCCTAAAAAGTGCCTTGTGAACTATATGGTGCCAAATGTGCAATTCACATTGCAAAAAGTTCTAACGGGTCTCAAAATGTTTATTAGAGTCTAATAAGTAAATAATAAAAGTATAACAGTTAACCAATAAAAGGTTTGTCTGTTATCGTTAAAAGAACTTAACTAAAAAATTTGCACTATACATTAGCTGTATAGGTCCTAAAAAGTGCCTTGTGAACTATAAGGTGCCAAATGTGCAATTCACATTGCAAAAAGTTCTAACGGGTCTCAAAATGTTTATTAGAGTCTAATAAGTAAATAATAAAAGTATAACAGTTAACCAATAAAAGGTTTGTCTGTTATCGTTAAAAGAACTTAACTAAAAAATTTGCACTATACATTAGTTATATAGGTCCTAAAAAGTGCCTTGTGAAGTATATGGTGCCAAATGTGCAATTCACATTGCAAAAAGTTCTAACGGGTCTCAAAATGTTTATTAGAGTCTAATAAGTAAATAATAAAAGTATAACAGTTAACCAATAAAAGGTTTGTCTGTTATCGTTAAAAGAACTTAACTAAAAAAGCTGCACTATACATTAGCTATATAGGTCCTAAAAAGTGCCTTGTGAAGTATTTGGTGCCAAATGTGCAATTCACATTGCAAAAAGTTCTAACGGGTCTCAAAATGTTTATTAGAGTCTAATAAGTAAATAATAAAAGTATAACAGTTAACCAATAAAAGGTTTGTCTGTTATCGTTAAAAGAACTTAACTAAAAAATTTGCACTATACATTAGCTGTATAGGTCTTAAAAAGTGCTTTGTGAACTATATGGTGCCAAATGTGTAATTCACATTGCAAAAAGTTCTAACGGGTGTCAAAATGTTTATTAGAGTCTAATAAGTAAATAATAAAAGTATAACAGTTAACCAATAAAAGGTTTGTCTGTTATCGTTAAAAGAACTTAACTAAAAAATTTGCACTATACATTAGTTATATAGGTCCTAAAAAGTGCCTTGTGAAGTATATGGTGCCAAATGTGCAATTCACATTGCAAAAAGTTCTAACGGGTCTTAAAATGTTTATTAGAGTCTAATAAGTAAATAATAAAAGTATAACAGTTAACCAATAAAAGGTTTTTCTGTTATCGTTAAAAGAACTTAACTAAAAAATTTGCACTATACATTAGTTATATAGGTCCTAAAAAGTGCCTTGTGAACTATATGGTGCCAAATGTGCAATTCAAATTGCAAAAAGTTCTAACGGGTCTCAAAATGTTTATTAGAGTCTAATAAGTAAATAATAAAAGTATAACAGTTAACCAATAAAAGGTTTGTCTGTTATCGTTAAAAGAACTTAACTAAAAAATTTGCACTATACATTAGCTGTATAGGTCCTAAAAAGTGCCTTGTGAACTATATGGTGCCAAATGTGCAATTCACATTGAAAAAAGTTCTAACGGGTCTCAAAATGTTTATTAGAGTCTAATAAGTAAATAATAAAAGTATAACAGTTAACCAATAAAAGGTTTGTCTGTTATCGTTAAAAGAACTTAACTAAAAAATTTGCACTATACATTAGTTATATAGGTCCTAAAAAGTGCCTTGTGAACTATATGGTGCCAAATGTGCAATTAACATTGCAAAAAGTTCTAACGGGTCTCAAAATGTTTATTAGAGTCTAATAAGTAAATAATAAAAGTATAACAGTTAACCAATAAAAGGTTTGTCTGTTATCGTTAAAAGAACTTAACTAAAAAATTTGCACTATACATTAGTTATATAGGTCCTAAAAAGTGCCTTGTGAACTATATGGTGCCAAATGTGCAATTCACATTGCAAAAAGTTCTAACGGGTCTCAAAATGTTTATTAGAGTCTAATAAGTAAATAATAAAAGTATAACAGTTAACCAATAAAAGGTTTGTCTGTTATCGTTAAAAGAACTTAACTAAAAAAGCTGCACTATACATTAGCTGTATAGGTCCTAAAAAGTGCCTTGTGAACTATATGGTGCCAAATGTGCAATTCACATTGAAAAAAGTTCTAACGGGTCTCAAAATGTTTATTAGAGTCTAATAAGTAAATAATAAAAGTATAACAGTTAACCAATAAAAGGTTTGTCTGTTATCGTTAAAAGAACTTAACTAAAAAATTTGCATTATACATTAGTTATATAGGTCCTAAAAAGTGCCTTGTGAACTATATGGTGCCAAATGTGCAATTCTCATTGCAAAAAGTTCTAACGGGTCTCAAAATGTTTATTAGAGTCTAATAAGTAAATAATAAAAGTATAACAGTTAACCAATAAAAGGTTTGTCTGTTATCGTTAAAAGAACTTAACTAAAAAATTTGCACTATACATTAGTTATATAGGTCCTAAAAAGTGCCTTGTGAAGTATATGGTGCCAAATGTGCAATTCACATTGCAAAAAGTTCTAACGGGTCTCAAAATGTTTATTAGAGTCTAATAAGTAAATAATAAAAGTATAACATTTAACCAATAAAAGGTTTGTCTGTTATCGTTAAAAGAACTTAACTAAAAAATTTGCACTATACATTAGTTATATAGGTCCTAAAAAGTGCCTTGTGAACTATATGGTGCCAAATGTGCAATTCACATTGCAAAAAGTTCTAACGGGTCTCAAAATGTTTATTAGAGTCTAATAAGTAAATAATAAAAGTATAACAGTTAACCAATAAAAGGTTTGTCTGTTATCGTTAAAAGAACTTAACTAAAAAATTTGCACTATACATTAGTTATATAGGTCCTAAAAAGTGCCTTGTGAACTATATGGTGCCAAATGTGCAATTCCCATTGCAAAAAGTTCTAACGGGTCTCAAAATGTTTATTAGAGTCTAATAAGTAAATAATAAAAGTATAACAGTTAACCAATAAAAGGTTTGTCTGTTATCGTTAAAAGAACTTAACTAAAAAATTCCCACTATACATTAGCTATATAGGTCCTAAAAAGTGCCTTGTGAACTATATGGTGCCAAATGTGCAATTCACATTGCAAAAAGTTCTAACGGGTCTCAAAATGTTTATTAGAGTCTAATAAGTAAATAATAAAAGTATAACAGTTAACCAATAAAAGGTTTGTCTGTTATCGTTAAAAGAACTTAACTAAAAAATTTGCACTATACATTAGCTGTATAGGTCCTAAAAAGTGCCTTGTGAACTATAAGGTGCCAAATGTGCAATTCACATTGCAAAAAGTTCTAACGGGTCTCAAAATGTTTATTAGAGTCTAATAAGTAAATAATAAAAGTATAACAGTTAACCAATAAAAGGTTTGTCTGTTATCGTTAAAAGAACTTAACTAAAAAATTTGCACTATACATTAGTTATATAGGTCCTAAAAAGTGCCTTGTGAAGTATATGGTGCCAAATGTGCAATTCACATTGCAAAAAGTTCTAACGGGTCTCAAAATGTTTATTAGAGTCTAATAAGTAAATAATAAAAGTATAACAGTTAACCAATAAAAGGTTTGTCTGTTATCGTTAAAAGAACTTAACTAAAAAATTCCCACTATACATTAGCTATATAGGTCCTAAAAAGTGCCTTGTGAAGTATTTGGTGCCAAATGTGCAATTCACATTGCAAAAAGTTCTAACGGGTCTCAAAATGTTTATTAGAGTCTAATAAGTAAATAATAAAAGTATAACAGTTAACCAATAAAAGGTTTGTCTGTTATCGTTAAAAGAACTTAACTAAAAAATTTGCACTATACATTAGCTGTATAGGTCTTAAAAAGTGCTTTGTGAACTATATGGTGCCAAATGTGTAATTCACATTGCAAAAAGTTCTAACGGGTGTCAAAATGTTTATTAGAGTCTAATAAGTAAATAATAAAAGTATAACAGTTAACCAATAAAAGGTTTGTCTGTTATCGTTAAAAGAACTTAACTAAAAAATTTGCACTATACATTAGTTATATAGGTCCTAAAAAGTGCCTTGTGAAGTATATGGTGCCAAATGTGCAATTCACATTGCAAAAAGTTCTAACGGGTCTTAAAATGTTTATTAGAGTCTAATAAGTAAATAATAAAAGTATAACAGTTAACCAATAAAAGGTTTTTCTGTTATCGTTAAAAGAACTTAACTAAAAAATTTGCACTATACATTAGTTATATAGGTCCTAAAAAGTGCCTTGTGAACTATATGGTGCCAAATGTGCAATTCAAATTGCAAAAAGTTCTAACGGGTCTCAAAATGTTTATTAGAGTCTAATAAGTAAATAATAAAAGTATAACAGTTAACCAATAAAAGGTTTGTCTGTTATCGTTAAAAGAACTTAACTAAAAAATTTGCACTATACATTAGCTGTATAGGTCCTAAAAAGTGCCTTGTGAACTATATGGTGCCAAATGTGCAATTCACATTGCAAAAAGTTCTAACGGGTCTCAAAATGTTTATTAGAGTCTAATAAGTAAATAATAAAAGTATAACAGTTAACCAATAAAAGGTTTGTCTGTTATCGTTAAAAGAACTTAACTAAAAAATTTGCACTATACATTAGTTATATAGGTCCTAAAAAGTGCCTTGTGAACTATATGGTGCCAAATGTGCAATTAACATTGCAAAAAGTTCTAACGGGTCTCAAAATGTTTATTAGAGTCTAATAAGTAAATAATAAAAGTATAACAGTTAACCAATAAAAGGTTTGTCTGTTATCGTTAAAAGAACTTAACTAAAAAATTTGCACTATACATTAGTTATATAGGTCCTAAAAAGTGCCTTGTGAACTATATGGTGCCAAATGTGCAATTCACATTGCAAAAAGTTCTAACGGGTCTCAAAATGTTTATTAGAGTCTAATAAGTAAATAATAAAAGTATAACAGTTAACCAATAAAAGGTTTGTCTGTTATCGTTAAAAGAACTTAACTAAAAAAGCTGCACTATACATTAGCTGTATAGGTCCTAAAAAGTGCCTTGTGAACTATATGGTGCCAAATGTGCAATTCACATTGAAAAAAGTTCTAACGGGTCTCAAAATGTTTATTAGAGTCTAATAAGTAAATAATAAAAGTATAACAGTTAACCAATAAAAGGTTTGTCTGTTATCGTTAAAAGAACTTAACTAAAAAATTTGCATTATACATTAGTTATATAGGTCCTAAAAAGTGCCTTGTGAACTATATGGTGCCAAATGTGCAATTCACATTGCAAAAAGTTCTAACGGGTCTCAAAATGTTTATTAGAGTCTAATAAGTAAATAATAAAAGTATAACAGTTAACCAATAAAAGGTTTGTCTGTTATCGTTAAAAGAACTTAACTAAAAAATTTGCACTATACATTAGTTATATAGGTCCTAAAAAGTGCCTTGTGAACTATATGGTGCCAAATGTGCAATTCACATTGCAAAAAGTTCTAACGGGTCTCAAAATGTTTATTAGAGTCTAATAAGTAAATAATAAAAGTATAACAGTTAACCAATAAAAGGTTTGTCTGTTATCGTTAAAAGAACTTAACTAAAAAATTTGCACTATACATTAGTTATATAGGTCCTAAAAAGTGCCTTGTGAACTATATGGTGCCAAATGTGCAATTCACATTGCAAAAAGTTCTAACGGGTCTCAAAATGTTTATTAGAGTCTAATAAGTAAATAATAAAAGTATAACAGTTAACCAATAAAAGGTTTGTCTGTTATCGTTAAAAGAACTTAACTAAAAAATTCCCACTATACATTAGCTATATAGGTCCTAAAAAGTGCCTTGTGAACTATATGGTGCCAAATGTGCATTTTACATTGCAAAAAGTTCTAACGGGTCTCAAAATGTTTATTAGAGTCTAATAAGTAAATAATAAAAGTATAACAGTTAACCAATAAAAGGTTTGTCTGTTATCGTTAAAAGAACTTAACTAAAAAATTTGCACTATACTATAGCTGTATAGGTCCTAAAAAGTGCCTTGTGAACTATATGGTGCCAAATGTGCAATTCACATTGCAAAAAGTTCTAACGGGTCTCAAAAAGTTTATTAGAGTCTAATAAGTAAATAATAAAAGTATAACAGTTAACCAATAAAAGGTTTGTCTGTTATCGTTAAAAGAACTTAACTAAAAAATTTGCACTATACATTAGTTATATAGGTCCTAAAAAGTGCCTTGTGAAGTATATGGTGCCAAATGTGCAATTCACATTGCAAAAAGTTCTAACGGGTCTCAAAATGTTTATTAGAGTCTAATAAGTAAATAATAAAAGTATAACAGTTAACCAATAAAAGGTTTGTCTGTTATCGTTAAAAGAACTTAACTAAAAAATTTGCACTATACATTAGTTATATAGGTCCTAAAAAGTGCCTTGTGAACTATATGGTGCCAAATGTGCAATTCACATTGCAAAAAGTTCTAACGGGTCTCAAAATGTTTATTAGAGTCTAATAAGTAAATAATAAAAGTATAACAGTTAACCAATAAGAGGTTTGTCTGTTATCGTTAAAAGAACTTAACTAAAAAATTTGCACTATACATTAGCTATATAGGTCCTAAAAAGTGCCTTGTGAAGTATATGGTGCCAAATGTGCAATTCACATTGCAAAAAGTTCTAACGGGTCTCAAAATGTTTATTAGAGTCTAATAAGTAAATAATAAAAGTATAACAGTTAACCAATAAAAGGTTTGTCTGTTATCGTTAAAAGAACTTAACTAAAAAATTTGCACTATACATTAGCTGTATAGGTCCTAAAAAGTGCCTTGTGAACTATATGGTGCCAAATGTGCAATTCACATTGCAAAAAGTTCTAACGGGTCTCAAAATGTTTATTAGAGTCTAATAAGTAAATAATAAAAGTATAACAGTTAACCAATAAAAGGTTTGTCTGTTATCGTTAAAAGAACTTAACTAAAAAATTCCCACTATACATTAGCTATATAGGTCCTAAAAAGTGCCTTGTGAAGTATTTGGTGCCAAATGTGCAATTCACATTGCAAAAAGTTCTAACGGGTCTCAAAATGTTTATTAGAGTCTAATAAGTAAATAATAAAAGTATAACAGTTAACCAATAAAAGGTTTGTCTGTTATCGTTAAAAGAACTTAACTAAAAAATTCCCACTATACATTAGTTATATAGGTCCTAAAAAGTGCCTTGTGAACTATATGGTGCCAAATGTGCAATTCACATTGCAAAAAGTTCTAACGGGTCTCAAAATGTTTATTAGAGTCTAATAAGTAAATAATAAAAGTATAACAGTTAACCAATAAAAGGTTTGTCTGTTATCGTTAAAAGAACTTAACTAAAAAATTTGCACTATACATTAGTTATATAGGTCCTAAAAAGTGCCTTGTGAACTATATGGTGCCAAATGTGCAATTCACATTGCAAAAAGTTCTAACGGGTCTCAAAATGTTTATTAGAGTCTAATAAGTAAATAATAAAAGTATAACAGTTAACCAATAAAAGGTTTGTCTGTTATCGTTAAAAGAACTTAACTAAAAAATTCCCACTATACATTAGCTATATAGGTCCTAAAAAGTGCCTTGTGAAGTATATGGTGCCAAATGTGCAATTCACATTGCAAAAAGTTCTAACGGGTCTCAAAATGTTTATTAGAGTCTAATAAGTAAATAATAAAAGTATAACAGTTAACCAATAAAAGGTTTGTCTGTTATCGTTAAAAGAACTTAACTAAAAAATTTGCACTATACATTAGCTGTATAGGTCCTAAAAAGTGCCTTGTGAACTATATGGTGCCAAATGTGCAATTCACATTGCAAAAAGTTCTAACGGGTCTCAAAAAGTTTATTAGAGTCTAATAAGTAAATAATAAAAGTATAACAGTTAACCAATAAAAGGTTTGTCTGTTATCGTTAAAAAAACTTAACTAAAAAATTTGCACTATACATTAGTTATATAGGTCCTAAAAAGTGCCTTGTGAAGTATATGGTGCCAAATGTGCAATTCACATTGCAAAAAGTTCTAACGGGTCTCAAAATGTTTATTAGAGTCTAATAAGTAAATAATAAAAGTATAACAGTTAACCAATAAAAGGTTTGTCTGTTATCGTTAAAAGAACTTAACTAAAAAATTCCCACTATACATTAGCTATATAGGTCCTAAAAAGTGCCTTGTGAAGTATTTGGTGCCAAATGTGCAATTCACATTGCAAAAAGTTCTAACGGGTCTCAAAATGTTTATTAGAGTCTAATAAGTAAATATTAAAAGTATAACAGTTAACCAATAAAAGGTTTGTCTGTTATCGTTAAAAGAACTTAACTAAAAAATTCCCACTATACATTAGCTATATAGGTCCTAAAAAGTGCCTTGTGAACTATATGGTGCCAAATGTGCAATTCACATTGCAAAAAGTTCTAACGGGTCTCAAAATGTTTATTAGAGTCTAATAAGTAAATAATAAAAGTATAACAGTTAACCAATAAAAGGTTTGTCTGTTATCGTTAAAAGAACTTAACTAAAAAATTTGCACTATATATTAGCTGTATAGGTCCTAAAAAGTGCTTTGTGAACTATATGGTGCCAAATGTGTAATTCACATTGCAAAAAGTTCTAACGGGTGTCAAAATGTTTATTAGAGTCTAATAAGTAAATAATAAAAGTATAACAGTTAACCAATAAAAGGTTTGTCTGTTATCGTTAAAAGAACTTAACTAAAAAATTTGCACTATACATTAGTTATATAGGTCCTAAAAAGTGCCTTGTGAAGTATATGGTGCCAAATGTGCAATTCACATTGCAAAAAGTTCTAACGGGTTTTAAAATGTTTATTAGAGTCTAATAAGTAAATAATAAAAGTATAACAGTTAACCAATAAAAGGTTTTTCTGTTATCGTTAAAAGAACTTAACTAAAAAATTTGCACTATACATTAGTTCAATAGGTCCTAAAAAGTGCCTTGTGAACTATATGGTGCCAAATGTGCAATTAACATTGCAAAAAGTTCTAACGGGTCTCAAAATGTTTATTAGAGTCTAATAAGTAAATAATAAAAGTATAACAGTTAACCAATAAAAGGTTTGTCTGTTATCGTTAAAAGAACTTAACTAAAAAATTCCCACTATACATTAGTTATATAGGTCCTAAAAAGTGCCTTGTGAACTATATGGTGCCAAATGTGCAATTCACATTGCAAAAAGTTCTAACGGGTCTCAAAAAGTTTATTAGAGTCTAATAAGTAAATAATAAAAGTATAACAGTTAACCAATAAAAGGTTTGTCTGTTATCGTTAAAAGAACTTAACTAAAAAATTTCCACTATACATTAGCTATATAGGTCCTAAAAAGTGCCTTGTGAAGTATTTGGTGCCAAATGTGCAATTCACATTGCAAAAAGTTCTAACGGGTCTCAAAATGTTTATTAGAGTCTAATAAGTAAATAATAAAAGTATAACAGTTAACCAATAAAAGGTTTGTCTGTTATCGTTAAAAGAACTTAACTAAAAAATTTGCACTATACATTAGTTATATAGGTCCTAAAAAGTGCCTTGTGAACTATATGGTGCCAAATGTGCAATTCACATTGCAAAAAGTTCTAACGGGTCTCAAAATGTTTATTAGAGTCTAATAAGTAAATAATAAAAGTATAACAATTAACCAATAAAAGGTTTGTCTGTTATCGTTAAAAGAACTTAACTAAAAAATTCCCACTATACATTAGCTATATAGGTCCTAAAAAGTGCCTTGTGAAGTATATGGTGCCAAATGTGCAATTCACATTGCAAAAAGTTCTAACGGGTCTCAAAATGTTTATTAGAGTCTAATAAGTAAATAATAAAAGTATAACAGTTAACCAATAAAAGGTTTGTCTGTTATCGTTAAAAGAACTTAACTAAAAAATTTGCACTATACATTAGCTGTATAGGTCCTAAAAAGTGCCTTGTGAACTATATGGTGCCAAATGTGCAATTCACATTGCAAAAAGTTCTAACGGGTCTCAAAAAGTTTATTAGAGTCTAATAAGTAAATAATAAAAGTATAACAGTTAACCAATAAAAGGTTTGTCTGTTATCGTTAAAAAAACTTAACTAAAAAATTTGCACTATACATTAGTTATATAGGTCCTAAAAAGTGCCTTGTGAAGTATATGGTGCCAAATGTGCAATTCACATTGCAAAAAGTTCTAACGGGTCTCAAAATGTTTATTAGAGTCTAATAAGTAAATAATAAAAGTATAACAGTTAACCAATAAAAGGTTTGTCTGTTATCGTTAAAAGAACTTAACTAAAAAATTCCCACTATACATTAGCTATATAGGTCCTAAAAAGTGCCTTGTGAAGTATTTGGTGCCAAATGTGCAATTCACATTGCAAAAAGTTCTAACGGGTCTCAAAATGTTTATTAGAGTCTAATAAGTAAATATTAAAAGTATAACAGTTAACCAATAAAAGGTTTGTCTGTTATCGTTAAAAGAACTTAACTAAAAAATTCCCACTATACATTAGCTATATAGGTCCTAAAAAGTGCCTTGTGAACTATATGGTGCCAAATGTGCAATTCACATTGCAAAAAGTTCTAACGGGTCTCAAAATGTTTATTAGAGTCTAATAAGTAAATAATAAAAGTATAACAGTTAACCAATAAAAGGTTTGTCTGTTATCGTTAAAAGAACTTAACTAAAAAATTTGCACTATATATTAGCTGTATAGGTCCTAAAAAGTGCTTTGTGAACTATATGGTGCCAAATGTGTAATTCACATTGCAAAAAGTTCTAACGGGTGTCAAAATGTTTATTAGAGTCTAATAAGTAAATAATAAAAGTATAACAGTTAACCAATAAAAGGTTTGTCTGTTATCGTTAAAAGAACTTAACTAAAAAATTTGCACTATACATTAGTTATATAGGTCCTAAAAAGTGCCTTGTGAAGTATATGGTGCCAAATGTGCAATTCACATTGCAAAAAGTTCTAACGGGTCTTAAAATGTTTATTAGAGTCTAATAAGTAAATAATAAAAGTATAACAGTTAACCAATAAAAGGTTTGTCTGTTATCGTTAAAAGAACTTAACTAAAAAATTCCCACTATACATTAGTTATATAGGTCCTAAAAAGTGCCTTGTGAACTATATGGTGCCAAATGTGCAATTCACATTGCAAAAAGTTCTAACGGGTCTCAAAATGTTTATTAGAGTCTAATAAGTAAATAATAAAAGTATAACAGTTAACCAATAAAAGGTTTGTCTGTTATCGTTAAAAGAACTTAACTAAAAAATTTGCACTATACATTAGCTGTATAGGTCCTAAAAAGTGCCTTGTGAACTATATGGTGCCAAATGTGCAATTCACATTGAAAAAAGTTCTAACGGGTCTCAAAATGTTTATTAGAGTCTAATAAGTAAATAATAAAAGTATAACAGTTAACCAATAAAAGGTTTGTCTGTTATCGTTAAAAGAACTTAACTAAAAAATTTGCACTATACATTAGTTATATAGGTCCTAAAAAGTGCCTTGTGAACTATATGGTGCCAAATGTGCAATTAACATTGCAAAAAGTTCTAACGGGTCTCAAAATGTTTATTAGAGTCTAATAAGTAAATAATAAAAGTATAACAGTTAACCAATAAAAGGTTTGTCTGTTATCGTTAAAAGAACTTAACTAAAAAATTTGCACTATACATTAGTTATATAGGTCCTAAAAAGTGCTTTGTGAACTATATGGTGCCAAATGTGCAATTCACATTGCAAAAAGTTCTAACGGGTCTCAAAATGTTTATTAGAGTCTAATAAGTAAATAATAAAAGTATAACAGTTAACCAATAAAAGGTTTGTCTGTTATCGTTAAAAGAACTTAACTAAAAAATTTGCACTATACATTAGTTATATAGGTCCTAAAAAGTGCCTTGTGAACTATATGGTGCCAAATGTGCAATTCACATTGCAAAAAGTTCTAACGGGTCTCAAAATGTTTATTAGAGTCTAATAAGTAAATAATAAAAGTATAACAGTTAACCAATAAAAGGTTTGTCTGTTATCGTTAAAAGAACTTAACTAAAAAATTTGCAATATACATTAGCTGTATAGGTCCTAAAAAGTGCCTTGTGAACTATATGGTGCCAAATGTGCAATTCACATTGAAAAAAGTTCTAACGGGTCTCAAAATGTTTATTAGAGTCTAATAAGTAAATAATAAAAGTATAACAGTTAACCAATAAAAGGTTTGTCTGTTATCGTTAAAAGAACTTAACTAAAAAATTTGCATTATACATTAGTTATATAGGTCCTAAAAAGTGCCTTGTGAACTATATGGTGCCAAATGTGCAATTCACATTGCAAAAAGTTCTAACGGGTCTCAAAATGTTTATTAGAGTCTAATAAGTAAATAATAAAAGTATAACAGTTAACCAATAAAAGGTTTGTCTGTTATCGTTAAAAGAACTTAACTAAAAAATTTGCACTATACATTAGTTATATAGGTCCTAAAAAGTGCCTTGTGAACTATATGGTGCCAAATGTGCAATTCACATTGCAAAAAGTTCTAACGGGTCTCAAAATGTTTATTAGAGTCTAATAAGTAAATAATAAAAGTATAACAGTTAACCAATAAAAGGTTTGTCTGTTATCGTTAAAAGAACTTAACTAAAAAATTTGCACTATACATTAGTTATATAGGTCCTAAAAAGTGCCTTGTGAACTATATGGTGCCAAATGTGCAATTCACATTGCAAAAAGTTCTAACGGGTCTCAAAATGTTTATTAGAGTCTAATAAGTAAATAATAAAAGTATAACAGTTAACCAATAAAAGGTTTGTCTGTTATCGTTAAAAGAACTTAACTAAAAAATTCCCACTATACATTAGCTATATAGGTCCTAAAAAGTGCCTTGTGAAGTATATGGTGCCAAATGTGCAATTCACATTGCAAAAAGTTCTAACGGGTCTCAAAATGTTTATTAGAGTCTAATAAGTAAATAATAAAAGTATAACAGTTAACCAATAAAAGGTTTGTCTGTTATCGTTAAAAGAACTTAACTAAAAAATTTGCACTATACATTAGCTGTATTGGTCCTAAAAAGTGCCTTGTGAACTATATGGTGCCAAATGTGCAATTCACATTGCAAAAAGTTCTAACGGGTCTCAAAAAGTTTATTAGAGTCTAATAAGTAAATAATAAAAGTATAACAGTTAACCAATAAAAGGTTTGTCTGTTATCGTTAAAAGAACTTAACTAAAAAATTTGCACTATACATTAGTTATATAGGTCCTAAAAAGTGCCTTGTGAAGTATATGGTGCCAAATGTGCAATTCACATTGCAAAAAGTTCTAACGGGTCTCAAAATGTTTATTAGAGTCTAATAAGTAAATAATAAAAGTATAACAGTTAACCAATAAAAGGTTTGTCTGTTATCGTTAAAAGAACTTAACTAAAAAATTTGCACTATACATTAGTTATATAGGTCCTAAAAAGTGCCTTGTGAAGTATATGGTGCCAAATGTGCAATTCACATTGCAAAAAGTTCTAACGGGTCTCAAAATGTTTATTAGAGTCTAATAAGTAAATAATAAAAGTATAACAGTTAACCAATAAAAGGTTTGTCTGTTATCGTTAAAAGAACTTAACTAAAAAATTTGCACTATACATTAGTTATATAGGTCCTAAAAAGTGCCTTGTGAACTATATGGTGCCAAATGTGCAATTCACATTGCAAAAAGTTCTAACGGGTCTCAAAATGTTTATTAGAGTCTAATAAGTAAATAATAAAAGTATAACAGTTAACCAATAAGAGGTTTGTCTGTTATCGTTAAAAGAACTTAACTAAAAAATTTGCACTATACATTAGTTATATAGGTCCTAAAAAGTGCCTTGTGAAGTATATGGTGCCAAATGTGCAATTCACATTGCAAAAATTTCTAACGGGTCTCAAAATGTTTATTAGAGTCTAATAAGTAAATAATAAAAGTATAACAGTTAACCAATAAAAGGTTTGTCTGTTATCGTTAAAAGAACTTAACTAAAAAATTTGCACTATACATTAGCTGTATAGGTCCTAAAAAGTGCCTTGTGAAGTATATGGTGCCAAATGTGCAATTCACATTGCAAAAAGTTCTAACGGGTCTCAAAATGTTTATTAGAGTCTAATAAGTAAATAATAAAAGTATAACAGTTAACCAATAAAAGGTTTGTCTGTTATCGTTAAAAGAACTTAACTAAAAAATTCCCACTATACATTAGCTATATAGGTCCTAAAAAGTGCCTTGTGAAGTATTTGGTGCCAAATGTGCAATTCACATTGCAAAAAGTTCTAACGGGTCTCAAAATGTTTATTAGAGTCTAATAAGTAAATAATAAAAGTATAACAGTTAACCAATAAAAGGTTTGTCTGTTATCGTTAAAAGAACTTAACTAAAAAATTTGCACTATACATTAGTTATATAGGTCCTAAAAAGTGCCTTGTGAACTATATGGTGCCAAATGTGCAATTCACATTGCAGAAAGTTCTAACGGGTCTCAAAATGTTTATTAGAGTCTAATAAGTAAATAATAAAAGTATAACAGTTAACCAATAAAAGGTTTGTCTGTTATCGTTAAAAGAACTTAACTAAAAAATTCCCACTAAACATTAGCTATATAGGTCCTAAAAAGTGCCTTGTGAAGTATATGGTGCCAAATGTGCAATTCACATTGCAAAAAGTTCTAACGGGTCTCAAAATGTTTATTAGAGTCTAATAAGTAAATAATAAAAGTATAACAGTTAACCAATAAAAGGTTTGTCTGTTATCGTTAAAAGAACTTAACTAAAAAATTTGCACTATACATTAGCTGTATAGGTCCTAAAAAGTGCTTTGTGAACTATATGGTGCCAAATGTGCAATTCACATTGCAAAAAGTTCTAACGGGTCTCAAAATGTTTATTAGAGTCTAATAAGTAAATAATAAAAGTATAACAGTTAACCAATAAAAGGTTTGTCTGTTATTGTTAAAAGAACTTAACTAAAAAATTTGCACTATACATTAGTTATATAGGTCCTAAAAAGTGCCTTGTGAAGTATATGGTGCCAAATGTGCAATTCACATTGCAAAAAGTTCTAACGGGTCTCAAAATGTTTATTAGAGTCTAATAAGTAAATAATAAAAGTATAACAGTTAACCAATAAAAGGTTTGTCTGATATCGTTAAAAGAACTTAACTAAAAAATTTGCACTATACATTAGTTATATAGGTCCTAAAAAGTGCCTTGTGAACTATATGGTGCCAAATGTGCAATTAACATTGCAAAAAGTTCTAACGGGTCTCAAAATGTTTATTAGAGTCTAATAAGTAAATAATAAATGTATAACAGTTAACCAATAAAAGGTTTGTCTGTTATCGTTAAAAGAACTTAACTAAAAAATTCCCACTATACATTAGCTGTATAGGTCCTAAAAAGTGCCCTGTGAACTATATGGTGCCAAATGTGCAATTCACATTGCAAAAAGTTCTAACGGGTCTCAAAATGTTTATTAGAGTCTAATAAGTAAATAATAAAAGTATAACAGTTAACCAATAAAAGGTTTGTCTGTTATCGTTAAAAGAACTTAACTAAAAAATTTGCACTATACATTAGCTGTGTAGGTCCTAAAAAGTGCCTTGTGAACTATATGGTGCCAAATGTGCAATTCACATTGAAAAAAGTTCTAACGGGTCTCAAAATGTTTATTAGAGTCTAATAAGTAAATAATAAAAGTATAACAGTTAACCAATAAAAGGTTTGTCTGTTATCGTTAAAAGAACTTAACTAAAAAATTTGCACTTTACATTAGTTATATAGGTCCTAAAAAGTGTCTTGTGAACTATATGGTGCCAAATGTGCAATTCACATTGCAAAAAGTTCTAACGGGTCTCAAAATGTTTATTAGAGTCTAAAAAGTAAATAATAAAAGTATAACAGTTAACCAATAAAAGGTTTGTCTGTTATCGTTAAAAGAACTTAACTAAAAAAATGGCACTATACATTAGTTATATAGGTCCTAAAAAGTGCCTTGTGAACTATATGGTGCCAAATGTGCAATTCACATTGCAAAAAGTTCTAACGGGTCTCAAAATGTTTATTAGAGTCTAATAAGTAAATAATAAAAGTATAACAGTTAACCAATAAAAGGTTTGTCTGTTATCGTTAAAAGAACTTAACTAAAAAATTTGCACTATACATTAGTTATATAGGTCCTAAAAAGTGCCTTGTGAACTATATGGTGCCAAATGTGCAATTCACATTGCAAAAAGTTCTAACGGGTCTCAAAATGTTTATTAGAGTCTAATAAGTAAATAATAAAAGTATAACAGTTAACCAATAAAAGGTTTGTCTGTTATCGTTAAAAGAACTTAACTAAAAAATTCCCACTATACATTAGCTATATAGGTCCTAAAAAGTGCCTTGTGAAGTATATGGTGCCAAATGTGCAATTCACATTGCAAAAATTTCTAACGGGTCTCAAAATGTTTATTAGAGTCTAATAAGTAAATAATAAAAGTATAACAGTTAACCAATGAAAGGTTTGTCTGTTATCGTTAAAAGAACTTAACTAAAAAATTTGCACTATACATTAGCTGTATAGGTCCTAAAAAGTGCCTTGTGAACTATATGGTGCCAAATGTGCAATTCACATTGCAAAAAGTTCTAACGGGTCTCAAAAAGTTTATTAGAGTCTAATAAGTAAATAATAAAAGTATAACAGTTAACCAATAAAAGGTTTGTCTGTTATCGTTAAAAGAACTTAACTAAAAAATTTGCACTATACATTAGTTATATAGGTCCTAAAAAGTGCCTTGTGAAGTATATGGTGCCAAATGTGCAATTCACATTGCAAAAAGTTCTAACGGGTCTCAAAATGTTTATTAGAGTCTAATAAGTAAATATTAAAAGTATAACAGTTAACCAATAAAAGGTTTGTCTGTTATCGTTAAAAGAACTTAACTAAAAAATTCCCACTATACATTAGTTATATAGGTCCTAAAAAGTGCCTTGTGAAGTATTTGGTGCCAAATGTGCAATTCACATTGCAAAAAGTTCTAACGGGTCTCAAAATGTTTATTAGAGTCTAATAAGTAAATAATAAAAGTATAACAGTTAACCAATAAAAGGTTTGTCTGTTATCGTTAAAAGAACTTAACTAAAAAATTTGCACTATACATTAGTTATATAGGTCCTAAAAAGTGCCTTGTGAACTATATGGTGCCAAATGTGCAATTCACATTGCAAAAAGTTCTAACGGGTCTCAAAATGTTTATTAGAGTCTAATAAGTAAATAATAAAAGTATAACAGTTAACCAATAAAAGGTTTGTCTGTTATCGTTAAAAGAACTTAACTAAAAAATTTGCACTATACATTAGTTATATAGGTCCTAAAAAGTGCCTTGTGAACTATATGGTGCCAAATGTGCAATTCACATTGCAAAAAGTTCTAACGGGTCTCAAAATGTTTATTAGAGTCTAATAAGTAAATAATAAAAGTATAACAGTTAACCAATAAAAGGTTTGTCTGTTATCGTTAAAAGAACTTAACTAAAAAATTCCCACTATACATTAGCTGTATAGGTCCTAAAAAGTGCCTTGTGAACTATATGGTGCCAAATGTGCAATTCACATTGCAAAAAGTACTAACGGGTCTCAAAATGTTTATTAGAGTCTAATAAGTAAATAATAAAAGTATAACAGTTAACCAATAAAAGGTTTGTCTGTTATCGTTAAAAGAACTTAACTAAAAAATTTGCACTATACATTAGCTGTATAGGTCCTAAAAAGTGCCTTGTGAACTATAAGGTGCCAAATGTGCAATTCACATTGCAAAAAGTTCTAACGGGTCTCAAAATGTTTATTAGAGTCTAATAAGTAAATAATAAAAGTATAACAGTTAACCAATAAAAGGTTTGTCTGTTATCGTTAAAAGAACTTAACTAAAAAATTTGCACTATACATTAGTTATATAGGTCCTAAAAAGTGCCTTGTGAAGTATATGGTGCCAAATGTGCAATTCACATTGCAAAAAGTTCTAACGGGTCTCAAAATGTTTATTAGAGTCTAATAAGTAAATAATAAAAGTATAACAGTTAACCAATAAAAGGTTTGTCTGTTATCGTTAAAAGAACTTAACTAAAAAATTCCCACTATACATTAGCTATATAGGTCCTAAAAAGTGCCTTGTGAAGTATTTGGTGCCAAATGTGCAATTCACATTGCAAAAAGTTCTAACGGGTCTCAAAATGTTTATTAGAGTCTAATAAGTAAATAATAAAAGTATAACAGTTAACCAATAAAAGGTTTGTCTGTTATCGTTAAAAGAACTTAACTAAAAAATTTGCACTATACATTAGCTGTATAGGTCTTAAAAAGTGCTTTGTGAACTATATGGTGCCAAATGTGTAATTCACATTGCAAAAAGTTCTAACGGGTGTCAAAATGTTTATTAGAGTCTAATAAGTAAATAATAAAAGTATAACAGTTAACCAATAAAAGGTTTGTCTGTTATCGTTAAAAGAACTTAACTAAAAAATTTGCACTATACATTAGTTATATAGGTCCTAAAAAGTGCCTTGTGAAGTATATGGTGCCAAATGTGCAATTCACATTGCAAAAAGTTCTAACGGGTCTTAAAATGTTTATTAGAGTCTAATAAGTAAATAATAAAAGTATAACAGTTAACCAATAAAAGGTTTTTCTGTTATCGTTAAAAGAACTTAACTAAAAAATTTGCACTATACATTAGTTATATAGGTCCTAAAAAGTGCCTTGTGAACTATATGGTGCCAAATGTGCAATTCAAATTGCAAAAAGTTCTAACGGGTCTCAAAATGTTTATTAGAGTCTAATAAGTAAATAATAAAAGTATAACAGTTAACCAATAAAAGGTTTGTCTGTTATCGTTAAAAGAACTTAACTAAAAAATTTGCACTATACATTAGCTGTATAGGTCCTAAAAAGTGCCTTGTGAACTATATGGTGCCAAATGTGCAATTCACATTGAAAAAAGTTCTAACGGGTCTCAAAATGTTTATTAGAGTCTAATAAGTAAATAATAAAAGTATAACAGTTAACCAATAAAAGGTTTGTCTGTTATCGTTAAAAGAACTTAACTAAAAAATTTGCACTATACATTAGTTATATAGGTCCTAAAAAGTGCCTTGTGAAGTATATGGTGCCAAATGTGCAATTAACATTGCAAAAAGTTCTAACGGGTCTCAAAATGTTTATTAGAGTCTAATAAGTAAATAATAAAAGTATAACAGTTAACCAATAAAAGGTTTGTCTGTTATCGTTAAAAGAACTTAACTAAAAAATTTGCACTATACATTAGTTATATAGGTCCTAAAAAGTGCCTTGTGAACTATATGGTGCCAAATGTGCAATTCACATTGCAAAAAGTTCTAACGGGTCTCAAAATGTTTATTAGAGTCTAATAAGTAAATAATAAAAGTATAACAGTTAACCAATAAAAGGTTTGTCTGTTATCGTTAAAAGAACTTAACTAAAAAAGCTGCACTATACATTAGCTGTATAGGTCCTAAAAAGTGCCTTGTGAACTATATGGTGCCAAATGTGCAATTCACATTGAAAAAAGTTCTAACGGGTCTCAAAATGTTTATTAGAGTCTAATAAGTAAATAATAAAAGTATAACAGTTAACCAATAAAAGGTTTGTCTGTTATCGTTAAAAGAACTTAACTAAAAAATTTGCATTATACATTAGTTATATAGGTCCTAAAAAGTGCCTTGTAAACTATATGGTGCCAAATGTGCAATTCACATTGCAAAAAGTTCTAACGGGTCTCAAAATGTTTATTAGAGTCTAATAAGTAAATAATAAAAGTATAACAGTTAACCAATAAAAGGTTTGTCTGTTATCGTTAAAAGAACTTAACTAAAAAATTTGCACTATACATTAGTTATATAGGTCCTAAAAAGTGCCTTGTGAACTATATGGTGCCAAATGTGCAATTCACATTGCAAAAAGTTCTAACGGGTCTCAAAATGTTTATTAGAGTCTAATAAGTAAATAATAAAAGTATAACAGTTAACCAATAAAAGGTTTGTCTGTTATCGTTAAAAGAACTTAACTAAAAAATTTGCACTATACATTAGTTATATAGGTCCTAAAAAGTGCCTTGTGAACTATATGGTGCCAAATGTGCAATTCACATTGCAAAAAGTTCTAACGGGTCTCAAAATGTTTATTAGAGTCTAATAAGTAAATAATAAAAGTATAACAGTTAACCAATAAAAGGTTTGTCTGTTATCGTTAAAAGAACTTAACTAAAAAATTCCCACTATACATTAGCTATATAGGTCCTAAAAAGTGCCTTGTGAAGTATATGGTGCCAAATGTGCAATTCACATTGCAAAAAGTTCTAACGGGTCTCAAAATGTTTATTAGAGTCTAATAAGTAAATAATAAAAGTATAACAGTTAACCAATAAAAGGTTTGTCTGTTATCGTTAAAAGAACTTAACTAAAAAATTTGCACTATACATTAGTTATATAGGTCCTAAAAAGTGCCTTGTGAACTATATGGTGCCAAATGTGCAATTCACATTGCAAAAAGTTCTAACGGGTCTCAAAATGTTTATTAGAGTCTAATAAGTAAATAATAAAAGTATAACAGTTAACCAATAAAAGGTTTGTCTGTTATCGTTAAAAGAACTTAACTAAAAAATTCCCACTATACATTAGCTATATAGGTCCTAAAAAGTGCCTTGTGAAGTATATGGTGCCAAATGTGCAATTCACATTGCAAAAATTTCTAACGGGTCTCAAAATGTTTATTAGAGTCTAATAAGTAAATAATAAAAGTATAACAGTTAACCAATGAAAGGTTTGTCTGTTATCGTTAAAAGAACTTAACTAAAAAATTTGCACTATACAATAGCTGTATAGGTCCTAAAAAGTGCCTTGTGAACTATATGGTGCCAAATGTGCAATTCACATTGCAAAAAGTTCTAACGGGTCTCAAAAAGTTTATTAGAGTCTAATAAGTAAATAATAAAAGTATAACAGTTAACCAATAAAAGGTTTGTCTGTTATCGTTAAAAGAACTTAACTAAAAAATTTGCACTATACATTAGTTATATAGGTCCTAAAAAGTGCCTTGTGAAGTATATGGTGCCAAATGTGCAATTCACATTGCAAAAAGTTCTAACGGGTCTCAAAATGTTTATTAGAGTCTAATAAGTAAATAATAAAAGTATAACAGTTAACCAATAAAAGGTTTGTCTGTTATCGTTAAAAGAACTTAACTAAAAAATTCCCACTATACATTAGCTATATAGGTCCTAAAAAGTGCCTTGTGAAGTATTTGGTGCCAAATGTGCAATTCACATTGCAAAAAGTTCTAACGGGTCTCAAAATGTTTATTAGAGTCTAATAAGTAAATAATAAAAGTATAACAGTTAACCAATAAAAGGTTTGTCTGTTATCGTTAAAAGAACTTAACTAAAAAATTTGCACTATACATTAGTTATATAGGTCCTAAAAAGTGCCTTGTGAACTATATGGTGCCAAATGTGCAATTCACATTGCAAAAAGTTCTAACGGGTCTCAAAATGTTTATTAGAGTCTAATAAGTAAATAATAAAAGTATAACAGTTAACCAATAAAAGGTTTGTCTGTTATCGTTAAAAGAACTTAACTAAAAAATTTGCACTATACATTAGTTATATAGGTCCTAAAAAGTGCCTTGTGAACTATATGGTGCCAAATGTGCAATTCCCATTGCAAAAAGTTCTAACGGGTCTCAAAATGTTTATTAGAGTCTAATAAGTAAATAATAAAAGTATAACAGTTAACCAATAAAAGGTTTGTCTGTTATCGTTAAAAGAACTTAACTAAAAAATTCCCACTATACATTAGCTGTATAGGTCCTAAAAAGTGCCTTGTGAACTATATGGTGCCAAATGTGCAATTCACATTGCAAAAAGTTCTAACGGGTCTCAAAATGTTTATTAGAGTCTAATAAGTAAATAATAAAAGTATAACAGTTAACCAATAAAAGGTTTGTCTGTTATCGTTAAAAGAACTTAACTAAAAAATTTGCACTATACATTAGCTGTATAGGTCCTAAAAAGTGCCTTGTGAACTATAAGGTGCCAAATGTGCAATTCACATTGCAAAAAGTTCTAACGGGTCTCAAAATGTTTATTAGAGTCTAATAAGTAAATAATAAAAGTATAACAGTTAACCAATAAAAGGTTTGTCTGTTATCGTTAAAAGAACTTAACTAAAAAATTTGCACTATACATTAGTTATATAGGTCCTAAAAAGTGCCTTGTGAAGTATATGGTGCCAAATGTGCAATTCACATTGCAAAAAGTTCTAACGGGTCTCAAAATGTTTATTAGAGTCTAATAAGTAAATAATAAAAGTATAACAGTTAACCAATAAAAGGTTTGTCTGTTATCGTTAAAAGAACTTAACTAAAAAATTCCCACTATACATTAGCTATATAGGTCCTAAAAAGTGCCTTGTGAAGTATTTGGTGCCAAATGTGCAATTCACATTGCAAAAAGTTCTAACGGGTCTCAAAATGTTTATTAGAGTCTAATAAGTAAATAATAAAAGTATAACAGTTAACCAATAAAAGGTTTGTCTGTTATCGTTAAAAGAACTTAACTAAAAAATTTGCACTATACATTAGCTGTATAGGTCTTAAAAAGTGCTTTGTGAACTATATGGTGCCAAATGTGTAATTCACATTGCAAAAAGTTCTAACGGGTGTCAAAATGTTTATTAGAGTCTAATAAGTAAATAATAAAAGTATAACAGTTAACCAATAAAAGGTTTGTCTGTTATCGTTAAAAGAACTTAACTAAAAAATTTGCACTATACATTAGTTATATAGGTCCTAAAAAGTGCCTTGTGAAGTATATGGTGCCAAATGTGCAATTCACATTGCAAAAAGTTCTAACGGGTCTTAAAATGTTTATTAGAGTCTAATAAGTAAATAATAAAAGTATAACAGTTAACCAATAAAAGGTTTTTCTGTTATCGTTAAAAGAACTTAACTAAAAAATTTGCACTATACATTAGTTATATAGGTCCTAAAAAGTGCCTTGTGAACTATATGGTGCCAAATGTGCAATTCAAATTGCAAAAAGTTCTAACGGGTCTCAAAATGTTTATTAGAGTCTAATAAGTAAATAATAAAAGTATAACAGTTAACCAATAAAAGGTTTGTCTGTTATCGTTAAAAGAACTTAACTAAAAAATTTGCACTATACATTAGCTGTATAGGTCCTAAAAAGTGCCTTGTGAACTATATGGTGCCAAATGTGCAATTCACATTGAAAAAAGTTCTAACGGGTCTCAAAATGTTTATTAGAGTCTAATAAGTAAATAATAAAAGTATAACAGTTAACCAATAAAAGGTTTGTCTGTTATCGTTAAAAGAACTTAACTAAAAAATTTGCACTATACATTAGTTATATAGGTCCTAAAAAGTGCCTTGTGAACTATATGGTGCCAAATGTGCAATTAACATTGCAAAAAGTTCTAACGGGTCTCAAAATGTTTATTAGAGTCTAATAAGTAAATAATAAAAGTATAACAGTTAACCAATAAAAGGTTTGTCTGTTATCGTTAAAAGAACTTAACTAAAAAATTTGCACTATACATTAGTTATATAGGTCCTAAAAAGTGCCTTGTGAACTATATGGTGCCAAATGTGCAATTCACATTGCAAAAAGTTCTAACGGGTCTCAAAATGTTTATTAGAGTCTAATAAGTAAATAATAAAAGTATAACAGTTAACCAATAAAAGGTTTGTCTGTTATCGTTAAAAGAACTTAACTAAAAAAGCTGCACTATACATTAGCTGTATAGGTCCTAAAAAGTGCCTTGTGAACTATATGGTGCCAAATGTGCAATTCACATTGAAAAAAGTTCTAACGGGTCTCAAAATGTTTATTAGAGTCTAATAAGTAAATAATAAAAGTATAACAGTTAACCAATAAAAGGTTTGTCTGTTATCGTTAAAAGAACTTAACTAAAAAATTTGCATTATACATTAGTTATATAGGTCCTAAAAAGTGCCTTGTGAACTATATGGTGCCAAATGTGCAATTCACATTGCAAAAAGTTCTAACGGGTCTCAAAATGTTTATTAGAGTCTAATAAGTAAATAATAAAAGTATAACAGTTAACCAATAAAAGGTTTGTCTGTTATCGTTAAAAGAACTTAACTAAAAAATTTGCACTATACATTAGTTATATAGGTCCTAAAAAGTGCCTTGTGAACTATATGGTGCCAAATGTGCAATTCACATTGCAAAAAGTTCTAACGGGTCTCAAAATGTTTATTAGAGTCTAATAAGTAAATAATAAAAGTATAACAGTTAACCAATAAAAGGTTTGTCTGTTATCGTTAAAAGAACTTAACTAAAAAATTTGCACTATACATTAGTTATATAGGTCCTAAAAAGTGCCTTGTGAACTATATGGTGCCAAATGTGCAATTCACATTGCAAAAAGTTCTAACGGGTCTCAAAATGTTTATTAGAGTCTAATAAGTAAATAATAAAAGTATAACAGTTAACCAATAAAAGGTTTGTCTGTTATCGTTAAAAGAACTTAACTAAAAAATTCCCACTATACATTAGCTATATAGGTCCTAAAAAGTGCCTTGTGAAGTATATGGTGCCAAATGTGCAATTCACATTGCAAAAAGTTCTAACGGGTCTCAAAATGTTTATTAGAGTCTAATAAGTAAATAATAAAAGTATAACAGTTAACCAATAAAAGGTTTGTCTGTTATCGTTAAAAGAACTTAACTAAAAAATTTGCACTATACATTAGCTGTATAGGTCCTAAAAAGTGCCTTGTGAACTATATGGTGCCAAATGTGCAATTCACATTGCAAAAAGTTCTAACGGGTCTCAAAATGTTTATTAGAGTCTAATAAGTAAATAATAAAAGTATAACAGTTAACCAATAAAAGGTTTGTCTGTTATCGTTAAAAGAACTTAACTAAAAAATTTGCACTATACATTAGTTATATAGGTCCTAAAAAGTGCCTTGTGAACTATATGGTGCCAAATGTGCAATTCACATTGCAAAAAGTTCTAACGGGTCTCAAAATGTTTATTAGAGTCTAATAAGTAAATAATAAAAGTATAACAGTTAACCAATAAGAGGTTTGTCTGTTATCGTTAAAAGAACTTAACTAAAAAATTTGCACTATACATTAGCTATATAGGTCCTAAAAAGAGCCTTGTGAAGTATATGGTGCCAAATGTGCAATTCACATTGCAAAAAGTTCTAACGGGTCTCAAAATGTTTATTAGAGTCTAATAAGTAAATAATAAAAGTATAACAGTTAACCAATAAAAGGTTTGTCTGTTATCGTTAAAAGAACTTAACTAAAAAATTTGCACTATACATTAGCTGTATAGGTCCTAAAAAGTGCCTTGTGAACTATATGGTGCCAAATGTGCAATTCACATTGCAAAAAGTTCTAACGGGTCTCAAAAAGTTTATTAGAGTCTAATAAGTAAATAATAAAAGTATAACAGTTAACCAATAAAAGGTTTGTCTGTTATCGTTAAAAGAACTTAACTAAAAAATTCCCACTATACATTAGCTATATAGGTCCTAAAAAGTGCCTTGTGAAGTATTTGGTGCCAAATGTGCAATTCACATTGCAAAAAGTTCTAACGGGTCTCAAAATGTTTATTAGAGTCTAATAAGTAAATAATAAAAGTATAACAGTTAACCAATAAAAGGTTTGTCTGTTATCGTTAAAAGAACTTAACTAAAAAATTCCCACTATACATTAGTTATATAGGTCCTAAAAAGTGCCTTGTGAACTATATGGTGCCAAATGTGCAATTCACATTGCAAAAAGTTCTAACGGGTCTCAAAATGTTTATTAGAGTCTAATAAGTAAATAATAAAAGTATAACAGTTAACCAATAAAAGGTTTGTCTGTTATCGTTAAAAGAACTTAACTAAAAAATTTGCACTATACATTAGTTATATAGGTCCTAAAAAGTGCCTTGTGAACTATATGGTGCCAAATGTGCAATTCACATTGCAAAAAGTTCTAACGGGTCTCAAAATGTTTATTAGAGTCTAATAAGTAAATAATAAAAGTATAACAGTTAACCAATAAAAGGTTTGTCTGTTATCGTTAAAAGAACTTAACTAAAAAATTCCCACTATACATTAGCTATATAGGTCCTAAAAAGTGCCTTGTGAAGTATATGGTGCCAAATGTGCAATTCACATTGCAAAAAGTTCTAACGGGTCTCAAAATGTTTATTAGAGTCTAATAAGTAAATAATAAAAGTATAACAGTTAACCAATAAAAGGTTTGTCTGTTATCGTTAAAAGAACTTAACTAAAAAATTTGCACTATACATTAGCTGTATAGGTCCTAAAAAGTGCCTTGTGAACTATATGGTGCCAAATGTGCAATTCACATTGCAAAAAGTTCTAACGGGTCTCAAAAAGTTTATTAGAGTCTAATAAGTAAATAATAAAAGTATAACAGTTAACCAATAAAAGGTTTGTCTGTTATCGTTAAAAAAACTTAACTAAAAAATTTGCACTATACATTAGTTATATAGGTCCTAAAAAGTGCCTTGTGAAGTATATGGTGCCAAATGTGCAATTCACATTGCAAAAAGTTCTAACGGGTCTCAAAATGTTTATTAGAGTCTAATAAGTAAATAATAAAAGTATAACAGTTAACCAATAAAAGGTTTGTCTGTTATCGTTAAAAGAACTTAACTAAAAAATTCCCACTATACATTAGCTATATAGGTCCTAAAAAGTGCCTTGTGAAGTATTTGGTGCCAAATGTGCAATTCACATTGCAAAAAGTTCTAACGGGTCTCAAAATGTTTATTAGAGTCTAATAAGTAAATAATAAAAGTATAACAGTTAACCAATAAAAGGTTTGTCTGTTATCGTTAAAAGAACTTAACTAAAAAATTCCCACTATACATTAGCTATATAGGTCCTAAAAAGTGCCTTGTGAACTATATGGTGCCAAATGTGCAATTCACATTGCAAAAAGTTCTAACGGGTCTCAAAATGTTTATTAGAGTCTAATAAGTAAATAATAAAAGTATAACAGTTAACCAATAAAAGGTTTGTCTGTTATCGTTAAAAGAACTTAACTAAAAAATTTGCACTATATATTAGCTGTATAGGTCCTAAAAAGTGCTTTGTGAACTATATGGTGCCAAATGTGTAATTCACATTGCAAAAAGTTCTAACGGGTGTCAAAATGTTTATTAGAGTCTAATAAGTAAATAATAAAAGTATAACAGTTAACCAATAAAAGGTTTGTCTGTTATCGTTAAAAGAACTTAACTAAAAAATTTGCACTATACATTAGTTATATAGGTCCTAAAAAGTGCCTTGTGAACTATATGGTGCCAAATGTGCAATTCACATTGCAAAAAGTTCTAACGGGTGTCAAAATGTTTATTAGAGTCTAATAAGTAAATAATAAAAGTATAACAGTTAACCAATAAAAGGTTTGTCTGTTATCGTTAAAAGAACTTAACTAAAAAATTCCCACTATACATTAGCTATATAGGTCCTAAAAAGTGCCTTGTGAAGTATATGGTGCCAAATGTGCAATTCACATTGCAAAAAGTTCTAACGGGTCTCAAAATGTTTATTAGAGTCTAATAAGTAAATAATAAAAGTATAACAGTTAACCAATAAAAGGTTTGTCTGTTATCGTTAAAAGAACTTAACTAAAAAATTTGCACTATACATTAGCTGTATAGGTCCTAAAAAGTGCCTTGTGAACTATATGGTGCCAAATGTGCAATTCACATTGCAAAAAGTTCTAACGGGTCTCAAAAAGTTTATTAGAGTCTAATAAGTAAATAATAAAAGTATAACAGTTAACCAATAAAAGGTTTGTCTGTTATCGTTAAAAAAACTTAACTAAAAAATTTGCACTATACATTAGTTATATAGGTCCTAAAAAGTGCCTTGTGAAGTATATGGTGCCAAATGTGCAATTCACATTGCAAAAAGTTCTAACGGGTCTCAAAATGTTTATTAGAGTCTAATAAGTAAATAATAAAAGTATAACAGTTAACCAATAAAAGGTTTGTCTGTTATCGTTAAAAGAACTTAACTAAAAAATTCCCACTATACATTAGCTATATAGGTCCTAAAAAGTGCCTTGTGAAGTATTTGGTGCCAAATGTGCAATTCACATTGCAAAAAGTTTTAACGGGTCTCAAAATGTTTATTAGAGTCTAATAAGTAAATAATAAAAGTATAACAGTTAACCAATAAAAGGTTTGTCTGTTATCGTTAAAAGAACTTAACTAAAAAATTCCCACTATACATTAGCTATATAGGTCCTAAAAAGTGCCTTGTGAACTATATGGTGCCAAATGTGCAATTCACATTGCAAAAAGTTCTAACGGGTCTCAAAATGTTTATTAGAGTCTAATAAGTAAATAATAAAAGTATAACAGTTAACCAATAAAAGGTTTGTCTGTTATGGTTAAAAGAACTTAACTAAAAAATTTGCACTATATATTAGCTGTATAGGTCCTAAAAAGTGCTTTGTGAACTATATGGTGCCAAATGTGTAATTCACATTGCAAAAAGTTCTAACGGGTGTCAAAATGTTTATTAGAGTCTAATAAGTAAATAATAAAAGTATAACAGTTAACCAATAAAAGGTTTGTCTGTTATCGTTAAAAGAACTTAACTAAAAAATTTGCACTATACATTAGTTATATAGGTCCTAAAAAGTGCCTTGTGAACTATATGGTGCCAAATGTGCAATTCACATTGCAAAAAATTCTAACGGGTCTTAAAATGTTTATTAGAGTCTAATAAGTAAATAATAAAAGTATAACAGTTAACCAATAAAAGGTTTTTCTGTTATCGTTAAAAGAACTTAACTAAAAAATTTGCACTATACATTAGTTATATAGGTCCTAAAAAGTGCCTTGTCAACTATATGGTGCCAAATGTGCAATTCACATTGCAAAAAGTTCTAACGGGTCTCAAAATGTTTATTAGAGTCTAATAAGTAAATAATAAAAGTATAACAGTTAACCAATAAAAGGTTTGTCTGTTATCGTTAAAAGAACTTAACTAAAAAATTTGCACTATACATTAGTTATATAGGTCCTAAAAAGTGCCTTGTGAAGTATATGGTGCCAAATGTGCAATTCACATTGCAAAAAGTTCTAACGGGTCTCAAAATGTTTATTAGAGTCTAATAAGTAAATAATAAAAGTATAACAGTTAACCAATAAAAGGTTTGTCTGTTATCGTTAAAAGAACTTAACTAAAAAATTCCCACTATACATTAGCTATATAGGTCCTAAAAAGTGCCTTGTGAAGTATTTGGTGCCAAATGTGCAATTCACATTGCAAAAAGTTCTAACGGGTCTCAAATTGTTTATTAGAGTCTAATAAGTAAATAATAAAAGTATAACAGTTAACCAATAAAAGGTTTGTCTGTTATCGTTAAAAGAACTTAACTAAAAAATTTGCACTATACATTAGTTATATAGGTCCTAAAAAGTGCCTTGTGAACTATATGGTGCCAAATGTGCAATTCACATTGCAAAAAGTTCTAACGGGTCTCAAAATGTTTATTAGAGTCTAATAAGTAAATAATAAAAGTATAACAGTTAACCAATAAAAGGTTTGTCTGTTATCGTTAAAAGAACTTAACTAAAAAATTTGCACTATACATTAGTTATATAGGTCCTAAAAAGTGCCTTGTGAACTATATGGTGCCAAATGTGCAATTCCCATTGCAAAAAGTTCTAACGGGTCTCAAAATGTTTATTAGAGTCTAATAAGTAAATAATAAAAGTATAACAGTTAACCAATAAAAGGTTTGTCTGTTATCGTTAAAAGAACTTAACTAAAAAATTCCCACTATACATTAGCTATATAGGTCCTAAAAAGTGCCTTGTGAACTATATGGTGCCAAATGTGCAATTCACATTGCAAAAAGTTCTAACGGGTCTCAAAATGTTTATTAGAGTCTAATAAGTAAATAATAAAAGTATAACAGTTAACCAATAAAAGGTTTGTCTGTTATCGTTAAAAGAACTTAACTAAAAAATTTGCACTATACATTAGCTGTATAGGTCCTAAAAAGTGCCTTGTGAACTATAAGGTGCCAAATGTGCAATTCACATTGCAAAAAGTTCTAACGGGTCTCAAAATGTTTATTAGAGTCTAATAAGTAAATAATAAAAGTATAACAGTTAACCAATAAAAGGTTTGTCTGTTATCGTTAAAAGAACTTAACTAAAAAATTTGCACTATACATTAGTTATATAGGTCCTAAAAAGTGCCTTGTGAAGTATATGGTGCCAAATGTGCAATTCACATTGCAAAAAGTTCTAACGGGTCTCAAAATGTTTATTAGAGTCTAATAAGTAAATAATAAAAGTATAACAGTTAACCAATAAAAGGTTTGTCTGTTATCGTTAAAAGAACTTAACTAAAAAAGCTGCACTATACATTAGCTATATAGGTCCTAAAAAGTGCCTTGTGAAGTATTTGGTGCCAAATGTGCAATTCACATTGCAAAAAGTTCTAACGGGTCTCAAAATGTTTATTAGAGTCTAATAAGTAAATAATAAAAGTATAACAGTTAACCAATAAAAGGTTTGTCTGTTATCGTTAAAAGAACTTAACTAAAAAATTTGCACTATACATTAGCTGTATAGGTCTTAAAAAGTGCTTTGTGAACTATATGGTGCCAAATGTGTAATTCACATTGCAAAAAGTTCTAACGGGTGTCAAAATGTTTATTAGAGTCTAATAAGTAAATAATAAAAGTATAACAGTTAACCAATAAAAGGTTTGTCTGTTATCGTTAAAAGAACTTAACTAAAAAATTTGCACTATACATTAGTTATATAGGTCCTAAAAAGTGCCTTGTGAAGTATATGGTGCCAAATGTGCAATTCACATTGCAAAAAGTTCTAACGGGTCTTAAAATGTTTATTAGAGTCTAATAAGTAAATAATAAAAGTATAACAGTTAACCAATAAAAGGTTTTTCTGTTATCGTTAAAAGAACTTAACTAAAAAATTTGCACTATACATTAGTTATATAGGTCCTAAAAAGTGCCTTGTGAACTATATGGTGCCAAATGTGCAATTCAAATTGCAAAAAGTTCTAACGGGTCTCAAAATGTTTATTAGAGTCTAATAAGTAAATAATAAAAGTATAACAGTTAACCAATAAAAGGTTTGTCTGTTATCGTTAAAAGAACTTAACTAAAAAATTTGCACTATACATTAGCTGTATAGGTCCTAAAAAGTGCCTTGTGAACTATATGGTGCCAAATGTGCAATTCACATTGAAAAAAGTTCTAACGGGTCTCAAAATGTTTATTAGAGTCTAATAAGTAAATAATAAAAGTATAACAGTTAACCAATAAAAGGTTTGTCTGTTATCGTTAAAAGAACTTAACTAAAAAATTTGCACTATACATTAGTTATATAGGTCCTAAAAAGTGCCTTGTGAACTATATGGTGCCAAATGTGCAATTAACATTGCAAAAAGTTCTAACGGGTCTCAAAATGTTTATTAGAGTCTAATAAGTAAATAATAAAAGTATAACAGTTAACCAATAAAAGGTTTGTCTGTTATCGTTAAAAGAACTTAACTAAAAAATTTGCACTATACATTAGTTATATAGGTCCTAAAAAGTGCCTTGTGAACTATATGGTGCCAAATGTGCAATTCACATTGCAAAAAGTTCTAACGGGTCTCAAAATGTTTATTAGAGTCTAATAAGTAAATAATAAAAGTATAACAGTTAACCAATAAAAGGTTTGTCTGTTATCGTTAAAAGAACTTAACTAAAAAAGCTGCACTATACATTAGCTGTATAGGTCCTAAAAAGTGCCTTGTGAACTATATGGTGCCAAATGTGCAATTCACATTGAAAAAAGTTCTAACGGGTCTCAAAATGTTTATTAGAGTCTAATAAGTAAATAATAAAAGTATAACAGTTAACCAATAAAAGGTTTGTCTGTTATCGTTAAAAGAACTTAACTAAAAAATTTGCATTATACATTAGTTATATAGGTCCTAAAAAGTGCCTTGTGAACTATATGGTGCCAAATGTGCAATTCTCATTGCAAAAAGTTCTAACGGGTCTCAAAATGTTTATTAGAGTCTAATAAGTAAATAATAAAAGTATAACAGTTAACCAATAAAAGGTTTGTCTGTTATCGTTAAAAGAACTTAACTAAAAAATTTGCACTATACATTAGTTATATAGGTCCTAAAAAGTGCCTTGTGAACTATATGGTGCCAAATGTGCAATTCACATTGCAAAAAGTTCTAACGGGTCTCAAAATGTTTATTAGAGTCTAATAAGTAAATAATAAAAGTATAACAGTTAACCAATAAAAGGTTTGTCTGTTATCGTTAAAAGAACTTAACTAAAAAATTTGCACTATACATTAGTTATATAGGTCCTAAAAAGTGCCTTGTGAACTATATGGTGCCAAATGTGCAATTCACATTGCAAAAAGTTCTAACGGGTCTCAAAATGTTTATTAGAGTCTAATAAGTAAATAATAAAAGTATAACAGTTAACCAATAAAAGGTTTGTCTGTTATCGTTAAAAGAACTTAACTAAAAAATTTGCACTATACATTAGTTATATAGGTCCTAAAAAGTGCCTTGTGAACTATATGGTGCCAAATGTGCAATTCCCATTGCAAAAAGTTCTAACGGGTCTCAAAATGTTTATTAGAGTCTAATAAGTAAATAATAAAAGTATAACAGTTAACCAATAAAAGGTTTGTCTGTTATCGTTAAAAGAACTTAACTAAAAAATTCCCACTATACATTAGCTATATAGGTCCTAAAAAGTGCCTTGTGAACTATATGGTGCCAAATGTGCAATTCACATTGCAAAAAGTTCTAACGGGTCTCAAAATGTTTATTAGAGTCTAATAAGTAAATAATAAAAGTATAACAGTTAACCAATAAAAGGTTTGTCTGTTATCGTTAAAAGAACTTAACTAAAAAATTTGCACTATACATTAGCTGTATAGGTCCTAAAAAGTGCCTTGTGAACTATAAGGTGCCAAATGTGCAATTCACATTGCAAAAAGTTCTAACGGGTCTCAAAATGTTTATTAGAGTCTAATAAGTAAATAATAAAAGTATAACAGTTAACCAATAAAAGGTTTGTCTGTTATCGTTAAAAGAACTTAACTAAAAAATTTGCACTATACATTAGTTATATAGGTCCTAAAAAGTGCCTTGTGAAGTATATGGTGCCAAATGTGCAATTCACATTGCAAAAAGTTCTAACGGGTCTCAAAATGTTTATTAGAGTCTAATAAGTAAATAATAAAAGTATAACAGTTAACCAATAAAAGGTTTGTCTGTTATCGTTAAAAGAACTTAACTAAAAAATTCCCACTATACATTAGCTATATAGGTCCTAAAAAGTGCCTTGTGAAGTATTTGGTGCCAAATGTGCAATTCACATTGCAAAAAGTTCTAACGGGTCTCAAAATGTTTATTAGAGTCTAATAAGTAAATAATAAAAGTATAACAGTTAACCAATAAAAGGTTTGTCTGTTATCGTTAAAAGAACTTAACTAAAAAATTTGCACTATACATTAGCTGTATAGGTCTTAAAAAGTGCTTTGTGAACTATATGGTGCCAAATGTGTAATTCACATTGCAAAAAGTTCTAACGGGTGTCAAAATGTTTATTAGAGTCTAATAAGTAAATAATAAAAGTATAACAGTTAACCAATAAAAGGTTTGTCTGTTATCGTTAAAAGAACTTAACTAAAAAATTTGCACTATACATTAGTTATATAGGTCCTAAAAAGTGCCTTGTGAAGTATATGGTGCCAAATGTGCAATTCACATTGCAAAAAGTTCTAACGGGTCTTAAAATGTTTATTAGAGTCTAATAAGTAAATAATAAAAGTATAACAGTTAACCAATAAAAGGTTTTTCTGTTATCGTTAAAAGAACTTAACTAAAAAATTTGCACTATACATTAGTTATATAGGTCCTAAAAAGTGCCTTGTGAACTATATGGTGCCAAATGTGCAATTCAAATTGCAAAAAGTTCTAACGGGTCTCAAAATGTTTATTAGAGTCTAATAAGTAAATAATAAAAGTATAACAGTTAACCAATAAAAGGTTTGTCTGTTATCGTTAAAAGAACTTAACTAAAAAATTTGCACTATACATTAGCTGTATAGGTCCTAAAAAGTGCCCTGTGAACTATATGGTGCCAAATGTGCAATTCACATTGCAAAAAGTTCTAACGGGTCTCAAAATGTTTATTAGAGTCTAATAAGTAAATAATAAAAGTATAACAGTTAACCAATAAAAGGTTTGTCTGTTATCGTTAAAAGAACTTAACTAAAAAATTTGCACTATACATTAGCTGTATAGGTCTTAAAAAGTGCTTTGTGAACTATATGGTGCCAAATGTGTAATTCACATTGCAAAAAGTTCTAACGGGTGTCAAAATGTTTATTAGAGTCTAATAAGTAAATAATAAAAGTATAACAGTTAACCAATAAAAGGTTTGTCTGTTATCGTTAAAAGAACTTAACTAAAAAATTTGCACTATACATTAGTTATATAGGTCCTAAAAAGTGCCTTGTGAAGTATATGGTGCCAAATGTGCAATTCACATTGCAAAAAGTTCTAACGGGTCTTAAAATGTTTATTAGAGTCTAATAAGTAAATAATAAAAGTATAACAGTTAACCAATAAAAGGTTTGTCTGTTATCGTTAAAAGAACTTAACTAAAAAAGCTGCACTATACATTAGCTGTATAGGTCCTAAAAAGTGCCTTGTGAACTATATGGTGCCAAATGTGCAATTCACATTGAAAAAAGTTCTAACGGGTCTCAAAATGTTTATTAGAGTCTAATAAGTAAATAATAAAAGTATAACAGTTAACCAATAAAAGGTTTGTCTGTTATCGTTAAAAGAACTTAACTAAAAAATTCCCACTATACATTAGCTATATAGGTCCTAAAAAGTGCCTTGTGAAGTATTTGGTGCCAAATGTGCAATTCACATTGCAAAAAGTTCTAACGGGTCTCAAAATGTTTATTAGAGTCTAATAAGTAAATATTAAAAGTATAACAGTTAACCAATAAAAGGTTTGTCTGTTATCGTTAAAAGAACTTAACTAAAAAATTCCCACTATACATTAGCTATATAGGTCCTAAAAAGTGCCTTGTGAACTATATGGTGCCAAATGTGCAATTCACATTGCAAAAAGTTCTAACGGGTCTCAAAATGTTTATTAGAGTCTAATAAGTAAATAATAAAAGTATAACAGTTAACCAATAAAAGGTTTGTCTGTTATCGTTAAAAGAACTTAACTAAAAAATTTGCACTATATATTAGCTGTATAGGTCCTAAAAAGTGCTTTGTGAACTATATGGTGCCAAATGTGTAATTCACATTGCAAAAAGTTCTAACGGGTGTCAAAATGTTTATTAGAGTCTAATAAGTAAATAATAAAAGTATAACAGTTAACCAATAAAAGGTTTGTCTGTTATCGTTAAAAGAACTTAACTAAAAAATTTGCACTATACATTAGTTATATAGGTCCTAAAAAGTGCCTTGTGAAGTATATGGTGCCAAATGTGCAATTCACATTGCAAAAAGTTCTAACGGGTTTTAAAATGTTTATTAGAGTCTAATAAGTAAATAATAAAAGTATAACAGTTAACCAATAAAAGGTTTTTCTGTTATCGTTAAAAGAACTTAACTAAAAAATTTGCACTATACATTAGTTCAATAGGTCCTAAAAAGTGCCTTGTGAACTATATGGTGCCAAATGTGCAATTAACATTGCAAAAAGTTCTAACGGGTCTCAAAATGTTTATTAGAGTCTAATAAGTAAATAATAAAAGTATAACAGTTAACCAATAAAAGGTTTGTCTGTTATCGTTAAAAGAACTTAACTAAAAAATTCCCACTATACATTAGTTATATAGGTCCTAAAAAGTGCCTTGTGAACTATATGGTGCCAAATGTGCAATTCACATTGCAAAAAGTTCTAACGGGTCTCAAAAAGTTTATTAGAGTCTAATAAGTAAATAATAAAAGTATAACAGTTAACCAATAAAAGGTTTGTCTGTTATCGTTAAAAGAACTTAACTAAAAAATTTCCACTATACATTAGCTATATAGGTCCTAAAAAGTGCCTTGTGAAGTATTTGGTGCCAAATGTGCAATTCACATTGCAAAAAGTTCTAACGGGTCTCAAAATGTTTATTAGAGTCTAATAAGTAAATAATAAAAGTATAACAGTTAACCAATAAAAGGTTTGTCTGTTATCGTTAAAAGAACTTAACTAAAAAATTTGCACTATACATTAGTTATATAGGTCCTAAAAAGTGCCTTGTGAACTATATGGTGCCAAATGTGCAATTCACATTGCAAAAAGTTCTAACGGGTCTCAAAATGTTTATTAGAGTCTAATAAGTAAATAATAAAAGTATAACAATTAACCAATAAAAGGTTTGTCTGTTATCGTTAAAAGAACTTAACTAAAAAATTCCCACTATACATTAGCTATATAGGTCCTAAAAAGTGCCTTGTGAAGTATATGGTGCCAAATGTGCAATTCACATTGCAAAAAGTTCTAACGGGTCTCAAAATGTTTATTAGAGTCTAATAAGTAAATAATAAAAGTATAACAGTTAACCAATAAAAGGTTTGTCTGTTATCGTTAAAAGAACTTAACTAAAAAATTTGCACTATACATTAGCTGTATAGGTCCTAAAAAGTGCCTTGTGAACTATATGGTGCCAAATGTGCAATTCACATTGCAAAAAGTTCTAACGGGTCTCAAAAAGTTTATTAGAGTCTAATAAGTAAATAATAAAAGTATAACAGTTAACCAATAAAAGGTTTGTCTGTTATCGTTAAAAAAACTTAACTAAAAAATTTGCACTATACATTAGTTATATAGGTCCTAAAAAGTGCCTTGTGAAGTATATGGTGCCAAATGTGCAATTCACATTGCAAAAAGTTCTAACGGGTCTCAAAATGTTTATTAGAGTCTAATAAGTAAATAATAAAAGTATAACAGTTAACCAATAAAAGGTTTGTCTGTTATCGTTAAAAGAACTTAACTAAAAAATTCCCACTATACATTAGCTATATAGGTCCTAAAAAGTGCCTTGTGAAGTATTTGGTGCCAAATGTGCAATTCACATTGCAAAAAGTTCTAACGGGTCTCAAAATGTTTATTAGAGTCTAATAAGTAAATATTAAAAGTATAACAGTTAACCAATAAAAGGTTTGTCTGTTATCGTTAAAAGAACTTAACTAAAAAATTCCCACTATACATTAGCTATATAGGTCCTAAAAAGTGCCTTGTGAACTATATGGTGCCAAATGTGCAATTCACATTGCAAAAAGTTCTAACGGGTCTCAAAATGTTTATTAGAGTCTAATAAGTAAATAATAAAAGTATAACAGTTAACCAATAAAAGGTTTGTCTGTTATCGTTAAAAGAACTTAACTAAAAAATTTGCACTATATATTAGCTGTATAGGTCCTAAAAAGTGCTTTGTGAACTATATGGTGCCAAATGTGTAATTCACATTGCAAAAAGTTCTAACGGGTGTCAAAATGTTTATTAGAGTCTAATAAGTAAATAATAAAAGTATAACAGTTAACCAATAAAAGGTTTGTCTGTTATCGTTAAAAGAACTTAACTAAAAAATTTGCACTATACATTAGTTATATAGGTCCTAAAAAGTGCCTTGTGAAGTATATGGTGCCAAATGTGCAATTCACATTGCAAAAAGTTCTAACGGGTCTTAAAATGTTTATTAGAGTCTAATAAGTAAATAATAAAAGTATAACAGTTAACCAATAAAAGGTTTGTCTGTTATCGTTAAAAGAACTTAACTAAAAAATTCCCACTATACATTAGTTATATAGGTCCTAAAAAGTGCCTTGTGAACTATATGGTGCCAAATGTGCAATTCACATTGCAAAAAGTTCTAACGGGTCTCAAAATGTTTATTAGAGTCTAATAAGTAAATAATAAAAGTATAACAGTTAACCAATAAAAGGTTTGTCTGTTATCGTTAAAAGAACTTAACTAAAAAATTTGCACTATACATTAGCTGTATAGGTCCTAAAAAGTGCCTTGTGAACTATATGGTGCCAAATGTGCAATTCACATTGAAAAAAGTTCTAACGGGTCTCAAAATGTTTATTAGAGTCTAATAAGTAAATAATAAAAGTATAACAGTTAACCAATAAAAGGTTTGTCTGTTATCGTTAAAAGAACTTAACTAAAAAATTTGCACTATACATTAGTTATATAGGTCCTAAAAAGTGCCTTGTGAACTATATGGTGCCAAATGTGCAATTAACATTGCAAAAAGTTCTAACGGGTCTCAAAATGTTTATTAGAGTCTAATAAGTAAATAATAAAAGTATAACAGTTAACCAATAAAAGGTTTGTCTGTTATCGTTAAAAGAACTTAACTAAAAAATTCCCACTATACATTAGCTATATAGGTCCTAAAAAGTGCTTTGTGAACTATATGGTGCCAAATGTGCAATTCACATTGCAAAAAGTTCTAACGGGTCTCAAAATGTTTATTAGAGTCTAATAAGTAAATAATAAAAGTATAACAGTTAACCAATAAAAGGTTTGTCTGTTATCGTTAAAAGAACTTAACTAAAAAGTTTGCACTATACATTAGTTATATAGGTCCTAAAAAGTGCCTTGTGAACTATATGGTGCCAAATGTGCAATTAACATTGCAAAAAGTTCTAACGGGTCTCAAAATGTTTATTAGAGTCTAATAAGTAAATATTAAAAGTATAACAGTTAACCAATAAAAGGTTTGTCTGTTATCGTTAAAAGAACTTAACTAAAAAATTTGCACTATACATTAGTTATATAGGTCCTAAAAAGTGCCTTGTGAACTATATGGTGCCAAATGTGCAATTCACATTGCAAAAAGTTCTAACGGGTCTCAAAATGTTTATTAGAGTCTAATAAGTAAATAATAAAAGTATAACAGTTAACCAATAAAAGGTTTGTCTGTTATCGTTAAAAGAACTTAACTAAAAAATTTGCAATATACATTAGCTGTATAGGTCCTAAAAAGTGCCTTGTGAACTATATGGTGCCAAATGTGCAATTCACATTGAAAAAAGTTCTAACGGGTCTCAAAATGTTTATTAGAGTCTAATAAGTAAATAATAAAAGTATAACAGTTAACCAATAAAAGGTTTGTCTGTTATCGTTAAAAGAACTTAACTAAAAAATTTGCATTATACATTAGTTATATAGGTCCTAAAAAGTGCCTTGTGAACTATATGGTGCCAAATGTGCAATTCACATTGCAAAAAGTTCTAACGGGTCTCAAAATGTTTATTAGAGTCTAATAAGTAAATAATAAAAGTATAACAGTTAACCAATAAAAGGTTTGTCTGTTATCGTTAAAAGAACTTAACTAAAAAATTTGCACTATACATTAGTTATATAGGTCCTAAAAAGTGCCTTGTGAACTATATGGTGCCAAATGTGCAATTCACATTGCAAAAAGTTCTAACGGGTCTCAAAATGTTTATTAGAGTCTAATAAGTAAATAATAAAAGTATAACAGTTAACCAATAAAAGGTTTGTCTGTTATCGTTAAAAGAACTTAACTAAAAAATTTGCACTATACATTAGTTATATAGGTCCTAAAAAGTGCCTTGTGAACTATATGGTGCCAAATGTGCAATTCACATTGCAAAAAGTTCTAACGGGTCTCAAAATGTTTATTAGAGTCTAATAAGTAAATAATAAAAGTATAACAGTTAACCAATAAAAGGTTTGTCTGTTATCGTTAAAAGAACTTAACTAAAAAATTCCCACTATACATTAGCTATATAGGTCCTAAAAAGTGCCTTGTGAAGTATATGGTGCCAAATGTGCAATTCACATTGCAAAAAGTTCTAACGGGTCTCAAAATGTTTATTAGAGTCTAATAAGTAAATAATAAAAGTATAACAGTTAACCAATAAAAGGTTTGTCTGTTATCGTTAAAAGAACTTAACTAAAAAATTTGCACTATACATTAGCTGTATTGGTCCTAAAAAGTGCCTTGTGAACTATATGGTGCCAAATGTGCAATTCACATTGCAAAAAGTTCTAACGGGTCTCAAAAAGTTTATTAGAGTCTAATAAGTAAATAATAAAAGTATAACAGTTAACCAATAAAAGGTTTGTCTGTTATCGTTAAAAGAACTTAACTAAAAAATTTGCACTATACATTAGTTATATAGGTCCTAAAAAGTGCCTTGTGAAGTATATGGTGCCAAATGTGCAATTCACATTGCAAAAAGTTCTAACGGGTCTCAAAATGTTTATTAGAGTCTAATAAGTAAATAATAAAAGTATAACAGTTAACCAATAAAAGGTTTGTCTGTTATCGTTAAAAGAACTTAACTAAAAAATTTGCACTATACATTAGTTATATAGGTCCTAAAAAGTGCCTTGTGAAGTATATGGTGCCAAATGTGCAATTCACATTGCAAAAAGTTCTAACGGGTCTCAAAATGTTTATTAGAGTCTAATAAGTAAATAATAAAAGTATAACAGTTAACCAATAAAAGGTTTGTCTGTTATCGTTAAAAGAACTTAACTAAAAAATTTGCACTATACATTAGTTATATAGGTCCTAAAAAGTGCCTTGTGAACTATATGGTGCCAAATGTGCAATTCACATTGCAAAAAGTTCTAACGGGTCTCAAAATGTTTATTAGAGTCTAATAAGTAAATAATAAAAGTATAACAGTTAACCAATAAGAGGTTTGTCTGTTATCGTTAAAAGAACTTAACTAAAAAATTTGCACTATACATTAGTTATATAGGTCCTAAAAAGTGCCTTGTGAAGTATATGGTGCCAAATGTGCAATTCACATTGCAAAAATTTCTAACGGGTCTCAAAATGTTTATTAGAGTCTAATAAGTAAATAATAAAAGTATAACAGTTAACCAATAAAAGGTTTGTCTGTTATCGTTAAAAGAACTTAACTAAAAAATTTGCACTATACATTAGCTGTATAGGTCCTAAAAAGTGCCTTGTGAAGTATATGGTGCCAAATGTGCAATTCACATTGCAAAAAGTTCTAACGGGTCTCAAAATGTTTATTAGAGTCTAATAAGTAAATAATAAAAGTATAACAGTTAACCAATAAAAGGTTTGTCTGTTATCGTTAAAAGAACTTAACTAAAAAATTCCCACTATACATTAGCTATATAGGTCCTAAAAAGTGCCTTGTGAAGTATTTGGTGCCAAATGTGCAATTCACATTGCAAAAAGTTCTAACGGGTCTCAAAATGTTTATTAGAGTCTAATAAGTAAATAATAAAAGTATAACAGTTAACCAATAAAAGGTTTGTCTGTTATCGTTAAAAGAACTTAACTAAAAAATTTGCACTATACATTAGTTATATAGGTCCTAAAAAGTGCCTTGTGAACTATATGGTGCCAAATGTGCAATTCACATTGCAGAAAGTTCTAACGGGTCTCAAAATGTTTATTAGAGTCTAATAAGTAAATAATAAAAGTATAACAGTTAACCAATAAAAGGTTTGTCTGTTATCGTTAAAAGAACTTAACTAAAAAATTCCCACTAAACATTAGCTATATAGGTCCTAAAAAGTGCCTTGTGAAGTATATGGTGCCAAATGTGCAATTCACATTGCAAAAAGTTCTAACGGGTCTCAAAATGTTTATTAGAGTCTAATAAGTAAATAATAAAAGTATAACAGTTAACCAATAAAAGGTTTGTCTGTTATCGTTAAAAGAACTTAACTAAAAAATTTGCACTATACATTAGCTGTATAGGTCCTAAAAAGTGCTTTGTGAACTATATGGTGCCAAATGTGCAATTCACATTGCAAAAAGTTCTAACGGGTCTCAAAATGTTTATTAGAGTCTAATAAGTAAATAATAAAAGTATAACAGTTAACCAATAAAAGGTTTGTCTGTTATTGTTAAAAGAACTTAACTAAAAAATTTGCACTATACATTAGTTATATAGGTCCTAAAAAGTGCCTTGTGAAGTATATGGTGCCAAATGTGCAATTCACATTGCAAAAAGTTCTAACGGGTCTCAAAATGTTTATTAGAGTCTAATAAGTAAATAATAAAAGTATAACAGTTAACCAATAAAAGGTTTGTCTGATATCGTTAAAAGAACTTAACTAAAAAATTTGCACTATACATTAGTTATATAGGTCCTAAAAAGTGCCTTGTGAACTATATGGTGCCAAATGTGCAATTAACATTGCAAAAAGTTCTAACGGGTCTCAAAATGTTTATTAGAGTCTAATAAGTAAATAATAAATGTATAACAGTTAACCAATAAAAGGTTTGTCTGTTATCGTTAAAAGAACTTAACTAAAAAATTCCCACTATACATTAGCTGTATAGGTCCTAAAAAGTGCCCTGTGAACTATATGGTGCCAAATGTGCAATTCACATTGCAAAAAGTTCTAACGGGTCTCAAAATGTTTATTAGAGTCTAATAAGTAAATAATAAAAGTATAACAGTTAACCAATAAAAGGTTTGTCTGTTATCGTTAAAAGAACTTAACTAAAAAATTTGCACTATACATTAGCTGTGTAGGTCCTAAAAAGTGCCTTGTGAACTATATGGTGCCAAATGTGCAATTCACATTGAAAAAAGTTCTAACGGGTCTCAAAATGTTTATTAGAGTCTAATAAGTAAATAATAAAAGTATAACAGTTAACCAATAAAAGGTTTGTCTGTTATCGTTAAAAGAACTTAACTAAAAAATTTGCACTTTACATTAGTTATATAGGTCCTAAAAAGTGTCTTGTGAACTATATGGTGCCAAATGTGCAATTCACATTGCAAAAAGTTCTAACGGGTCTCAAAATGTTTATTAGAGTCTAAAAAGTAAATAATAAAAGTATAACAGTTAACCAATAAAAGGTTTGTCTGTTATCGTTAAAAGAACTTAACTAAAAAAATGGCACTATACATTAGTTATATAGGTCCTAAAAAGTGCCTTGTGAACTATATGGTGCCAAATGTGCAATTCACATTGCAAAAAGTTCTAACGGGTCTCAAAATGTTTATTAGAGTCTAATAAGTAAATAATAAAAGTATAACAGTTAACCAATAAAAGGTTTGTCTGTTATCGTTAAAAGAACTTAACTAAAAAATTTGCACTATACATTAGTTATATAGGTCCTAAAAAGTGCCTTGTGAACTATATGGTGCCAAATGTGCAATTCACATTGCAAAAAGTTCTAACGGGTCTCAAAATGTTTATTAGAGTCTAATAAGTAAATAATAAAAGTATAACAGTTAACCAATAAAAGGTTTGTCTGTTATCGTTAAAAGAACTTAACTAAAAAATTCCCACTATACATTAGCTATATAGGTCCTAAAAAGTGCCTTGTGAAGTATATGGTGCCAAATGTGCAATTCACATTGCAAAAATTTCTAACGGGTCTCAAAATGTTTATTAGAGTCTAATAAGTAAATAATAAAAGTATAACAGTTAACCAATGAAAGGTTTGTCTGTTATCGTTAAAAGAACTTAACTAAAAAATTTGCACTATACATTAGCTGTATAGGTCCTAAAAAGTGCCTTGTGAACTATATGGTGCCAAATGTGCAATTCACATTGCAAAAAGTTCTAACGGGTCTCAAAAAGTTTATTAGAGTCTAATAAGTAAATAATAAAAGTATAACAGTTAACCAATAAAAGGTTTGTCTGTTATCGTTAAAAGAACTTAACTAAAAAATTTGCACTATACATTAGTTATATAGGTCCTAAAAAGTGCCTTGTGAAGTATATGGTGCCAAATGTGCAATTCACATTGCAAAAAGTTCTAACGGGTCTCAAAATGTTTATTAGAGTCTAATAAGTAAATATTAAAAGTATAACAGTTAACCAATAAAAGGTTTGTCTGTTATCGTTAAAAGAACTTAACTAAAAAATTCCCACTATACATTAGTTATATAGGTCCTAAAAAGTGCCTTGTGAAGTATTTGGTGCCAAATGTGCAATTCACATTGCAAAAAGTTCTAACGGGTCTCAAAATGTTTATTAGAGTCTAATAAGTAAATAATAAAAGTATAACAGTTAACCAATAAAAGGTTTGTCTGTTATCGTTAAAAGAACTTAACTAAAAAATTTGCACTATACATTAGTTATATAGGTCCTAAAAAGTGCCTTGTGAACTATATGGTGCCAAATGTGCAATTCACATTGCAAAAAGTTCTAACGGGTCTCAAAATGTTTATTAGAGTCTAATAAGTAAATAATAAAAGTATAACAGTTAACCAATAAAAGGTTTGTCTGTTATCGTTAAAAGAACTTAACTAAAAAATTTGCACTATACATTAGTTATATAGGTCCTAAAAAGTGCCTTGTGAACTATATGGTGCCAAATGTGCAATTCCCATTGCAAAAAGTTCTAACGGGTCTCAAAATGTTTATTAGAGTCTAATAAGTAAATAATAAAAGTATAACAGTTAACCAATAAAAGGTTTGTCTGTTATCGTTAAAAGAACTTAACTAAAAAATTCCCACTATACATTAGCTGTATAGGTCCTAAAAAGTGCCTTGTGAACTATATGGTGCCAAATGTGCAATTCACATTGCAAAAAGTACTAACGGGTCTCAAAATGTTTATTAGAGTCTAATAAGTAAATAATAAAAGTATAACAGTTAACCAATAAAAGGTTTGTCTGTTATCGTTAAAAGAACTTAACTAAAAAATTTGCACTATACATTAGCTGTATAGGTCCTAAAAAGTGCCTTGTGAACTATAAGGTGCCAAATGTGCAATTCACATTGCAAAAAGTTCTAACGGGTCTCAAAATGTTTATTAGAGTCTAATAAGTAAATAATAAAAGTATAACAGTTAACCAATAAAAGGTTTGTCTGTTATCGTTAAAAGAACTTAACTAAAAAATTTGCACTATACATTAGTTATATAGGTCCTAAAAAGTGCCTTGTGAAGTATATGGTGCCAAATGTGCAATTCACATTGCAAAAAGTTCTAACGGGTCTCAAAATGTTTATTAGAGTCTAATAAGTAAATAATAAAAGTATAACAGTTAACCAATAAAAGGTTTGTCTGTTATCGTTAAAAGAACTTAACTAAAAAATTCCCACTATACATTAGCTATATAGGTCCTAAAAAGTGCCTTGTGAAGTATTTGGTGCCAAATGTGCAATTCACATTGCAAAAAGTTCTAACGGGTCTCAAAATGTTTATTAGAGTCTAATAAGTAAATAATAAAAGTATAACAGTTAACCAATAAAAGGTTTGTCTGTTATCGTTAAAAGAACTTAACTAAAAAATTTGCACTATACATTAGCTGTATAGGTCTTAAAAAGTGCTTTGTGAACTATATGGTGCCAAATGTGTAATTCACATTGCAAAAAGTTCTAACGGGTGTCAAAATGTTTATTAGAGTCTAATAAGTAAATAATAAAAGTATAACAGTTAACCAATAAAAGGTTTGTCTGTTATCGTTAAAAGAACTTAACTAAAAAATTTGCACTATACATTAGTTATATAGGTCCTAAAAAGTGCCTTGTGAAGTATATGGTGCCAAATGTGCAATTCACATTGCAAAAAGTTCTAACGGGTCTTAAAATGTTTATTAGAGTCTAATAAGTAAATAATAAAAGTATAACAGTTAACCAATAAAAGGTTTTTCTGTTATCGTTAAAAGAACTTAACTAAAAAATTTGCACTATACATTAGTTATATAGGTCCTAAAAAGTGCCTTGTGAACTATATGGTGCCAAATGTGCAATTCAAATTGCAAAAAGTTCTAACGGGTCTCAAAATGTTTATTAGAGTCTAATAAGTAAATAATAAAAGTATAACAGTTAACCAATAAAAGGTTTGTCTGTTATCGTTAAAAGAACTTAACTAAAAAATTTGCACTATACATTAGCTGTATAGGTCCTAAAAAGTGCCTTGTGAACTATATGGTGCCAAATGTGCAATTCACATTGAAAAAAGTTCTAACGGGTCTCAAAATGTTTATTAGAGTCTAATAAGTAAATAATAAAAGTATAACAGTTAACCAATAAAAGGTTTGTCTGTTATCGTTAAAAGAACTTAACTAAAAAATTTGCACTATACATTAGTTATATAGGTCCTAAAAAGTGCCTTGTGAAGTATATGGTGCCAAATGTGCAATTAACATTGCAAAAAGTTCTAACGGGTCTCAAAATGTTTATTAGAGTCTAATAAGTAAATAATAAAAGTATAACAGTTAACCAATAAAAGGTTTGTCTGTTATCGTTAAAAGAACTTAACTAAAAAATTTGCACTATACATTAGTTATATAGGTCCTAAAAAGTGCCTTGTGAACTATATGGTGCCAAATGTGCAATTCACATTGCAAAAAGTTCTAACGGGTCTCAAAATGTTTATTAGAGTCTAATAAGTAAATAATAAAAGTATAACAGTTAACCAATAAAAGGTTTGTCTGTTATCGTTAAAAGAACTTAACTAAAAAAGCTGCACTATACATTAGCTGTATAGGTCCTAAAAAGTGCCTTGTGAACTATATGGTGCCAAATGTGCAATTCACATTGAAAAAAGTTCTAACGGGTCTCAAAATGTTTATTAGAGTCTAATAAGTAAATAATAAAAGTATAACAGTTAACCAATAAAAGGTTTGTCTGTTATCGTTAAAAGAACTTAACTAAAAAATTTGCATTATACATTAGTTATATAGGTCCTAAAAAGTGCCTTGTAAACTATATGGTGCCAAATGTGCAATTCACATTGCAAAAAGTTCTAACGGGTCTCAAAATGTTTATTAGAGTCTAATAAGTAAATAATAAAAGTATAACAGTTAACCAATAAAAGGTTTGTCTGTTATCGTTAAAAGAACTTAACTAAAAAATTTGCACTATACATTAGTTATATAGGTCCTAAAAAGTGCCTTGTGAACTATATGGTGCCAAATGTGCAATTCACATTGCAAAAAGTTCTAACGGGTCTCAAAATGTTTATTAGAGTCTAATAAGTAAATAATAAAAGTATAACAGTTAACCAATAAAAGGTTTGTCTGTTATCGTTAAAAGAACTTAACTAAAAAATTTGCACTATACATTAGTTATATAGGTCCTAAAAAGTGCCTTGTGAACTATATGGTGCCAAATGTGCAATTCACATTGCAAAAAGTTCTAACGGGTCTCAAAATGTTTATTAGAGTCTAATAAGTAAATAATAAAAGTATAACAGTTAACCAATAAAAGGTTTGTCTGTTATCGTTAAAAGAACTTAACTAAAAAATTCCCACTATACATTAGCTATATAGGTCCTAAAAAGTGCCTTGTGAAGTATATGGTGCCAAATGTGCAATTCACATTGCAAAAAGTTCTAACGGGTCTCAAAATGTTTATTAGAGTCTAATAAGTAAATAATAAAAGTATAACAGTTAACCAATAAAAGGTTTGTCTGTTATCGTTAAAAGAACTTAACTAAAAAATTTGCACTATACATTAGTTATATAGGTCCTAAAAAGTGCCTTGTGAACTATATGGTGCCAAATGTGCAATTCACATTGCAAAAAGTTCTAACGGGTCTCAAAATGTTTATTAGAGTCTAATAAGTAAATAATAAAAGTATAACAGTTAACCAATAAAAGGTTTGTCTGTTATCGTTAAAAGAACTTAACTAAAAAATTCCCACTATACATTAGCTATATAGGTCCTAAAAAGTGCCTTGTGAAGTATATGGTGCCAAATGTGCAATTCACATTGCAAAAATTTCTAACGGGTCTCAAAATGTTTATTAGAGTCTAATAAGTAAATAATAAAAGTATAACAGTTAACCAATGAAAGGTTTGTCTGTTATCGTTAAAAGAACTTAACTAAAAAATTTGCACTATACAATAGCTGTATAGGTCCTAAAAAGTGCCTTGTGAACTATATGGTGCCAAATGTGCAATTCACATTGCAAAAAGTTCTAACGGGTCTCAAAAAGTTTATTAGAGTCTAATAAGTAAATAATAAAAGTATAACAGTTAACCAATAAAAGGTTTGTCTGTTATCGTTAAAAGAACTTAACTAAAAAATTTGCACTATACATTAGTTATATAGGTCCTAAAAAGTGCCTTGTGAAGTATATGGTGCCAAATGTGCAATTCACATTGCAAAAAGTTCTAACGGGTCTCAAAATGTTTATTAGAGTCTAATAAGTAAATAATAAAAGTATAACAGTTAACCAATAAAAGGTTTGTCTGTTATCGTTAAAAGAACTTAACTAAAAAATTCCCACTATACATTAGCTATATAGGTCCTAAAAAGTGCCTTGTGAAGTATTTGGTGCCAAATGTGCAATTCACATTGCAAAAAGTTCTAACGGGTCTCAAAATGTTTATTAGAGTCTAATAAGTAAATAATAAAAGTATAACAGTTAACCAATAAAAGGTTTGTCTGTTATCGTTAAAAGAACTTAACTAAAAAATTTGCACTATACATTAGTTATATAGGTCCTAAAAAGTGCCTTGTGAACTATATGGTGCCAAATGTGCAATTCACATTGCAAAAAGTTCTAACGGGTCTCAAAATGTTTATTAGAGTCTAATAAGTAAATAATAAAAGTATAACAGTTAACCAATAAAAGGTTTGTCTGTTATCGTTAAAAGAACTTAACTAAAAAATTTGCACTATACATTAGTTATATAGGTCCTAAAAAGTGCCTTGTGAACTATATGGTGCCAAATGTGCAATTCCCATTGCAAAAAGTTCTAACGGGTCTCAAAATGTTTATTAGAGTCTAATAAGTAAATAATAAAAGTATAACAGTTAACCAATAAAAGGTTTGTCTGTTATCGTTAAAAGAACTTAACTAAAAAATTCCCACTATACATTAGCTGTATAGGTCCTAAAAAGTGCCTTGTGAACTATATGGTGCCAAATGTGCAATTCACATTGCAAAAAGTTCTAACGGGTCTCAAAATGTTTATTAGAGTCTAATAAGTAAATAATAAAAGTATAACAGTTAACCAATAAAAGGTTTGTCTGTTATCGTTAAAAGAACTTAACTAAAAAATTTGCACTATACATTAGCTGTATAGGTCCTAAAAAGTGCCTTGTGAACTATAAGGTGCCAAATGTGCAATTCACATTGCAAAAAGTTCTAACGGGTCTCAAAATGTTTATTAGAGTCTAATAAGTAAATAATAAAAGTATAACAGTTAACCAATAAAAGGTTTGTCTGTTATCGTTAAAAGAACTTAACTAAAAAATTTGCACTATACATTAGTTATATAGGTCCTAAAAAGTGCCTTGTGAAGTATATGGTGCCAAATGTGCAATTCACATTGCAAAAAGTTCTAACGGGTCTCAAAATGTTTATTAGAGTCTAATAAGTAAATAATAAAAGTATAACAGTTAACCAATAAAAGGTTTGTCTGTTATCGTTAAAAGAACTTAACTAAAAAATTCCCACTATACATTAGCTATATAGGTCCTAAAAAGTGCCTTGTGAAGTATTTGGTGCCAAATGTGCAATTCACATTGCAAAAAGTTCTAACGGGTCTCAAAATGTTTATTAGAGTCTAATAAGTAAATAATAAAAGTATAACAGTTAACCAATAAAAGGTTTGTCTGTTATCGTTAAAAGAACTTAACTAAAAAATTTGCACTATACATTAGCTGTATAGGTCTTAAAAAGTGCTTTGTGAACTATATGGTGCCAAATGTGTAATTCACATTGCAAAAAGTTCTAACGGGTGTCAAAATGTTTATTAGAGTCTAATAAGTAAATAATAAAAGTATAACAGTTAACCAATAAAAGGTTTGTCTGTTATCGTTAAAAGAACTTAACTAAAAAATTTGCACTATACATTAGTTATATAGGTCCTAAAAAGTGCCTTGTGAAGTATATGGTGCCAAATGTGCAATTCACATTGCAAAAAGTTCTAACGGGTCTTAAAATGTTTATTAGAGTCTAATAAGTAAATAATAAAAGTATAACAGTTAACCAATAAAAGGTTTTTCTGTTATCGTTAAAAGAACTTAACTAAAAAATTTGCACTATACATTAGTTATATGGGTCCTAAAAAGTGCCTTGTGAACTATATGGTGCCAAATGTGCAATTCAAATTGCAAAAAGTTCTAACGGGTCTCAAAATGTTTATTAGAGTCTAATAAGTAAATAATAAAAGTATAACAGTTAACCAATAAAAGGTTTGTCTGTTATCGTTAAAAGAACTTAACTAAAAAATTTGCACTATACATTAGCTGTATAGGTCCTAAAAAGTGCCTTGTGAACTATATGGTGCCAAATGTGCAATTCACATTGAAAAAAGTTCTAACGGGTCTCAAAATGTTTATTAGAGTCTAATAAGTAAATAATAAAAGTATAACAGTTAACCAATAAAAGGTTTGTCTGTTATCGTTAAAAGAACTTAACTAAAAAATTTGCACTATACATTAGTTATATAGGTCCTAAAAAGTGCCTTGTGAACTATATGGTGCCAAATGTGCAATTAACATTGCAAAAAGTTCTAACGGGTCTCAAAATGTTTATTAGAGTCTAATAAGTAAATAATAAAACTATAACAGCTAACCAATAAAAGGTTTGTCTGTTATCGTTAAAAGAACTTAACTAAAAAATTTGCACTATACATTAGTTATATAGGTCCTAAAAAGTGCCTTGTGAACTATATGGTGCCAAATGTGCAATTCACATTGCAAAAAGTTCTAACGGGTCTCAAAATGTTTATTAGAGTCTAATAAGTAAATAATAAAAGTATAACAGTTAACCAATAAAAGGTTTGTCTGTTATCGTTAAAAGAACTTAACTAAAAAAGCTGCACTATACATTAGCTGTATAGGTCCTAAAAAGTGCCTTGTGAACTATATGGTGCCAAATGTGCAATTCACATTGAAAAAAGTTCTAACGGGTCTCAAAATGTTTATTAGAGTCTAATAAGTAAATAATAAAAGTATAACAGTTAACCAATAAAAGGTTTGTCTGTTATCGTTAAAAGAACTTAACTAAAAAATTTGCATTATACATTAGTTATATAGGTCCTAAAAAGTGCCTTGTGAACTATATGGTGCCAAATGTGCAATTCACATTGCAAAAAGTTCTAACGGGTCTCAAAATGTTTATTAGAGTCTAATAAGTAAATAATAAAAGTATAACAGTTAACCAATAAAAGGTTTGTCTGTTATCGTTAAAAGAACTTAACTAAAAAATTTGCACTATACATTAGTTATATAGGTCCTAAAAAGTGCCTTGTGAACTATATGGTGCCAAATGTGCAATTCACATTGCAAAAAGTTCTAACGGGTCTCAAAATGTTTATTAGAGTCTAATAAGTAAATAATAAAAGTATAACAGTTAACCAATAAAAGGTTTGTCTGTTATCGTTAAAAGAACTTAACTAAAAAATTTGCACTATACATTAGTTATATAGGTCCTAAAAAGTGCCTTGTGAACTATATGGTGCCAAATGTGCAATTCACATTGCAAAAAGTTCTAACGGGTCTCAAAATGTTTATTAGAGTCTAATAAGTAAATAATAAAAGTATAACAGTTAACCAATAAAAGGTTTGTCTGTTATCGTTAAAAGAACTTAACTAAAAAATTTGCACTATACATTAGCTGTATAGGTCCTAAAAAGTGCCTTGTGAACTATATGGTGCCAAATGTGCAATTCACATTGCAAAAAGTTCTAACGGGTCTCAAAATGTTTATTAGAGTCTAATAAGTAAATAATAAAAGTATAACAGTTAACCAATAAAAGGTTTGTCTGTTATCGTTAAAAGAACTTAACTAAAAAATTTGCACTATACATTAGTTATATAGGTCCTAAAAAGTGCCTTGTGAACTATATGGTGCCAAATGTGCAATTCACATTGCAAAAAGTTCTAACGGGTCTCAAAATGTTTATTAGAGTCTAATAAGTAAATAATAAAAGTATAACAGTTAACCAATAAGAGGTTTGTCTGTTATCGTTAAAAGAACTTAACTAAAAAATTTGCACTATACATTAGCTATATAAGTCCTAAAAAGAGCCTTGTGAAGTATATGGTGCCAAATGTGCAATTCACATTGCAAAAAGTTCTAACGGGTCTCAAAATGTTTATTAGAGTCTAATAAGTAAATAATAAAAGTATAACAGTTAACCAATAAAAGGTTTGTCTGTTATCGTTAAAAGAACTTAACTAAAAAATTTGCACTATACATTAGCTGTATAGGTCCTAAAAAGTGCCTTGTGAACTATATGGTGCCAAATGTGCAATTCACATTGCAAAAAGTTCTAACGGGTCTCAAAAAGTTTATTAGAGTCTAATAAGTAAATAATAAAAGTATAACAGTTAACCAATAAAAGGTTTGTCTGTTATCGTTAAAAGAACTTAACTAAAAAATTCCCACTATACATTAGCTATATAGGTCCTAAAAAGTGCCTTGTGAAGTATTTGGTGCCAAATGTGCAATTCACATTGCAAAAAGTTCTAACGGGTCTCAAAATGTTTATTAGAGTCTAATAAGTAAATAATAAAAGTATAACAGTTAACCAATAAAAGGTTTGTCTGTTATCGTTAAAAGAACTTAACTAAAAAATTCCCACTATACATTAGTTATATAGGTCCTAAAAAGTGCCTTGTGAACTATATGGTGCCAAATGTGCAATTCACATTGCAAAAAGTTCTAACGGGTCTCAAAATGTTTATTAGAGTCTAATAAGTAAATAATAAAAGTATAACAGTTAACCAATAAAAGGTTTGTCTGTTATCGTTAAAAGAACTTAACTAAAAAATTTGCACTATACATTAGTTATATAGGTCCTAAAAAGTGCCTTGTGAACTATATGGTGCCAAATGTGCAATTCACATTGCAAAAAGTTCTAACGGGTCTCAAAATGTTTATTAGAGTCTAATAAGTAAATAATAAAAGTATAACAGTTAACCAATAAAAGGTTTGTCTGTTATCGTTAAAAGAACTTAACTAAAAAATTCCCACTATACATTAGCTATATAGGTCCTAAAAAGTGCCTTGTGAACTATATGGTGCCAAATGTGCAATTCACATTGCAAAAAGTTCTAACGGGTCTCAAAATGTTTATTAGAGTCTAATAAGTAAATAATAAAAGTATAACAGTTAACCAATAAAAGGTTTGTCTGTTATCGTTAAAAGAACTTAACTAAAAAATTTGCACTATACATTAGCTGTATAGGTCCTAAAAAGTGCCTTGTGAACTATATGGTGCCAAATGTGCAATTCACATTGCAAAAAGTTCTAACGGGTCTCAAAAAGTTTATTAGAGTCTAATAAGTAAATAATAAAAGTATAACAGTTAACCAATAAAAGGTTTGTCTGTTATCGTTAAAAAAACTTAACTAAAAAATTTGCACTATACATTAGTTATATAGGTCCTAAAAAGTGCCTTGTGAAGTATATGGTGCCAAATGTGCAATTCACATTGCAAAAAGTTCTAACGGGTCTCAAAATGTTTATTAGAGTCTAATAAGTAAATAATAAAAGTATAACAGTTAACCAATAAAAGGTTTGTCTGTTATCGTTAAAAGAACTTAACTAAAAAATTCCCACTATACATTAGCTATATAGGTCCTAAAAAGTGCCTTGTGAAGTATTTGGTGCCAAATGTGCAATTCACATTGCAAAAAGTTCTAACGGGTCTCAAAATGTTTATTAGAGTCTAATAAGTAAATATTAAAAGTATAACAGTTAACCAATAAAAGGTTTGTCTGTTATCGTTAAAAGAACTTAACTAAAAAATTCCCACTATACATTAGTTATATAGGTCCTAAAAAGTGCCTTGTGAACTATATGGTGCCAAATGTGCAATTCACATTGCAAAAAGTTCTAACGGGTCTCAAAATGTTTATTAGAGTCTAATAAGTAAATAATAAAAGTATAACAGTTAACCAATAAAAGGTTTGTCTGTTATCGTTAAAAGAACTTAACTAAAAAATTTGCACTATATATTAGCTGTATAGGTCCTAAAAAGTGCTTTGTGAACTATATGGTGCCAAATGTGTAATTCACATTGCAAAAAGTTCTAACGGGTGTCAAAATGTTTATTAGAGTCTAATAAGTAAATAATAAAAGTATAACAGTTAACCAATAAAAGGTTTGTCTGTTATCGTTAAAAGAACTTAACTAAAAAATTTGCACTATACATTAGTTATATAGGTCCTAAAAAGTGCCTTGTGAACTATATGGTGCCAAATGTGCAATTCACATTGCAAAAAGTTCTAACGGGTCTCAAAATGTTTATTAGAGTCTAATAAGTAAATAATAAAAGTATAACAGTTAACCAATAAAAGGTTTGTCTGTTATCGTTAAAAGAACTTAACTAAAAAATTCCCACTATACATTAGCTATATAGGTCCTAAAAAGTGCCTTGTGAAGTATATGGTGCCAAATGTGCAATTCACATTGCAAAAAGTTCTAACGGGTCTCAAAATGTTTATTAGAGTCTAATAAGTAAATAATAAAAGTATAACAGTTAACCAATAAAAGGTTTGTCTGTTATCGTTAAAAGAACTTAACTAAAAAATTTGCACTATACATTAGCTGTATAGGTCCTAAAAAGTGCCTTGTGAACTATATGGTGCCAAATGTGCAATTCACATTGCAAAAAGTTCTAACGGGTCTCAAAAAGTTTATTAGAGTCTAATAAGTAAATAATAAAAGTATAACAGTTAACCAATAAAAGGTTTGTCTGTTATCGTTAAAAAAACTTAACTAAAAAATTTGCACTATACATTAGTTATATAGGTCCTAAAAAGTGCCTTGTGAAGTATATGGTGCCAAATGTGCAATTCACATTGCAAAAAGTTCTAACGGGTCTCAAAATGTTTATTAGAGTCTAATAAGTAAATAATAAAAGTATAACAGTTAACCAATAAAAGGTTTGTCTGTTATCGTTAAAAGAACTTAACTAAAAAATTCCCACTATACATTAGCTATATAGGTCCTAAAAAGTGCCTTGTGAAGTATTTGGTGCCAAATGTGCAATTCACATTGCAAAAAGTTTTAACGGGTCTCAAAATGTTTATTAGAGTCTAATAAGTAAATAATAAAAGTATAACAGTTAACCAATAAAAGGTTTGTCTGTTATCGTTAAAAGAACTTAACTAAAAAATTCCCACTATACATTAGCTATATAGGTCCTAAAAAGTGCCTTGTGAACTATATGGTGCCAAATGTGCAATTCACATTGCAAAAAGTTCTAACGGGTCTCAAAATGTTTATTAGAGTCTAATAAGTAAATAATAAAAGTATAACAGTTAACCAATAAAAGGTTTGTCTGTTATGGTTAAAAGAACTTAACTAAAAAATTTGCACTATATATTAGCTGTATAGGTCCTAAAAAGTGCTTTGTGAACTATATGGTGCCAAATGTGTAATTCACATTGCAAAAAGTTCTAACGGGTGTCAAAATGTTTATTAGAGTCTAATAAGTAAATAATAAAAGTATAACAGTTAACCAATAAAAGGTTTGTCTGTTATCGTTAAAAGAACTTAACTAAAAAATTTGCACTATACATTAGTTATATAGGTCCTAAAAAGTGCCTTGTGAACTATATGGTGCCAAATGTGCAATTCACATTGCAAAAAATTCTAACGGGTCTTAAAATGTTTATTAGAGTCTAATAAGTAAATAATAAAAGTATAACAGTTAACCAATAAAAGGTTTTTCTGTTATCGTTAAAAGAACTTAACTAAAAAATTTGCACTATACATTAGTTATATAGGTCCTAAAAAGTGCCTTGTCAACTATATGGTGCCAAATGTCAATTAACATTGCAAAAAGTTCTAACGGGTCTCAAAATGTTTATTAGAGTCTAATAAGTAAATAATAAAAGTATAACAGTTAACCAATAAAAGGTTTGTCTGTTATCGTTAAAAGAACTTAACTAAAAAATTCCCACTATACATTAGTTATATAGGTCCTAAAAAGTGCCTTGTGAACTATATGGTGCCAAATGTGCAATTCACATTGCAAAAAGTTCTAACGGGTCTCAAAATGTTTATTAGAGTCTAATAAGTAAATAATAAAAGTATAACAGTTAACCAATAAAAGGTTTGTCTGTTATCGTTAAAAGAACTTAACTAAAAAATTTGCACTATACATTAGCTGTATATGTCCTAAAAAGTGCCTTGTGAACTATATGGTGCCAAATGTGCAATTCACATTGAAAAAAGTTCTAACGGGTCTCAAAATGTTTATTAGAGTCTAATAAGTAAATAATAAAAGTATAACAGTTAACCAATAAAAGGTTTGTCTGTTATCGTTAAAAGAACTTAACTAAAAAATTTGCACTATACATTAGTTATATAGGTCCTAAAAAGTGCCTTGTGAACTATATGGTGCCAAATGTGCAATTAACATTGCAAAAAGTTCTAACGGGTCTCAAAATGTTTATTAGAGTCTAATAAGTAAATAATAAAAGTATAACAGTTAACCAATAAAAGGTTTGTCTGTTATCGTTAAAAGAACTTAACTAAAAAATTTGCACTATACATTAGTTATATAGGTCCTAAAAAGTGCCTTGTGAACTATATGGTGCCAAATGTGCAATTCACATTGCAAAAAGTTCTAACGGGTCTCAAAATGTTTATTAGAGTCTAATAAGTAAATAATAAAAGTATAACAGTTAACCAATAAAAGGTTTGTCTGTTATCGTTAAAAGAACTTAACTAAAAAATTTGCACTATACATTAGTTATATAGGTCCTAAAAAGTGCCTTGTGAACTATATGGTGCCAAATGTGCAATTAACATTGCAAAAAGTTCTAACGGGTCTCAAAATGTTTATTAGAGTCTAATAAGTAAATAATAAAAGTATAACAGTTAACCAATAAAAGGTTTGTCTGTTATCGTTAAAAGAACTTAACTAAAAAATTTGCACTATACATTAGTTATATAGGTCCTAAAAAGTGCCTTGTGAACTATATGGTGCCAAATGTGCAATTCACATTGCAAAAAGTTCTAACGGGTCTCAAAATGTTTATTAGAGTCTAATAAGTAAATAATAAAAGTATAACAGTTAACCAATAAAAGGTTTGTCTGTTATCGTTAAAAGAACTTAACTAAAAAATTTGCACTATACATTAGTTATATAGGTCCTAAAAAGTGCCTTGTGAACTATATGGTGCCAAATGTGCAATTCACATTGCAAAAAGTTCTAACGGGTCTCAAAATGTTTATTAGAGTCTAATAAGTAAATAATAAAAGTATAACAGTTAACCAATAAAAGGTTTGTCTGTTATCGTTAAAAGAACTTAACTAAAAAAGCTGCACTATACATTAGCTGTATAGGTCCTAAAAAGTGCCTTGTGAACTATATGGTGCCAAATGTGCAATTCACATTGAAAAAAGTTCTAACGGGTCTCAAAATGTTTATTAGAGTCTAATAAGTAAATAATAAAAGTATAACAGTTAACCAATAAAAGGTTTGTCTGTTATCGTTAAAAGAACTTAACTAAAAAATTTGCATTATACATTAGTTATATAGGTCCTAAAAAGTGCCTTGTGAACTATATGGTGCCAAATGTGCAATTCACATTGCAAAAAGTTCTAACGGGTCTCAAAATGTTTATTAGAGTCTAATAAGTAAATAATAAAAGTATAACAGTTAACCAATAAAAGGTTTGTCTGTTATCGTTAAAAAAACTTAACTAAAAAATTTGCACTATACATTAGTTATATAGGTCCTAAAAAGTGCCTTGTGAACTATATGGTGCCAAATGTGCAATTCACATTGCAAAAAGTTCTAACGGGTCTCAAAATGTTTATTAGAGTCTAATAAGTAAATAATAAAAGTATAACAGTTAACCAATAAAAGGTTTGTCTGTTATCGTTAAAAGAACTTAACTAAAAAATTTGCACTATACATTAGTTATATAGGTCCTAAAAAGTGCCTTGTGAACTATATGGTGCCAAATGTGCAATTCACATTGCAAAAAGTTCTAACGGGTCTCAAAATGTTTATTAGAGTCTAATAAGTAAATAATAAAAGTATAACAGTTAACCAATAAAAGGTTTGTCTGTTATCGTTAAAAGAACTTAACTAAAAAATTTGCATTATACATTAGTTATATAGGTCCTAAAAAGTGCCTTGTGAACTATATGGTGCCAAATGTGCAATTCACATTGCAAAAAGTTCTAACGGGTCTCAAAATGTTTATTAGAGTCTAATAAGTAAATAATAAAAGTATAACAGTTAACCAATAAAAGGTTTGTCTGTTATCGTTAAAAAAACTTAACTAAAAAATTTGCACTATACATTAGTTATATAGGTCCTAAAAAGTGCCTTGTGAACTATATGGTGCCAAATGTGCAATTCACATTGCAAAAAGTTCTAACGGGTCTCAAAATGTTTATTAGAGTCTAATAAGTAAATAATAAAAGTATAACAGTTAACCAATAAAAGGTTTGTCTGTTATCGTTAAAAGAACTTAACTAAAAAATTTGCACTATACATTAGTTATATAGGTCCTAAAAAGTGCCTTGTGAACTATATGGTGCCAAATGTGCAATTCACATTGCAAAAAGTTCTAACGGGTCTCAAAATGTTTATTAGAGTCTAATAAGTAAATAATAAAAGTATAACAGTTAACCAATAAAAGGTTTGTCTGTTATCGTTAAAAGAACTTAACTAAAAAATTCCCACTATACATTAGCTATATAGGTCCTAAAAAGTGCCTTGTGAAGTATATGGTGCCAAATGTGCAATTCACATTGCAAAAAGTTCTAACGGGTCTCAAAATGTTTATTAGAGTCTAATAAGTAAATAATAAAAGTATAACAGTTAACCAATAAAAGGTTTGTCTGTTATCGTTAAAAGAACTTAACTAAAAAATTTGCACTATACATTAGTTATATAGGTCCTAAAAAGTGCCTTGTGAACTATATGGTGCCAAATGTGCAATTCACATTGCAAAAAGTTCTAACGGGTCTCAAAATGTTTATTAGAGTCTAATAAGTAAATAATAAAAGTATAACAGTTAACCAATAAGAGGTTTGTCTGTTATCGTTAAAAGAACTTAACTAAAAAATTTGCACTATACATTAGCTATATAGGTCCTAAAAAGTGCCTTGTGAAGTATATGGTGCCAAATGTGCAATTCACATTGCAAAAATTTCTAACGGGTCTCAAAATGTTTATTAGAGTCTAATAAGTAAATAATAAAAGTATAACAGTTAACCAATAAAAGGTTTGTCTGTTATCGTTAAAAGAACTTAACTAAAAAATTTGCACTATACATTAGCTGTATAGGTCCTAAAAAGTGCCTTGTGAACTATATGGTGCCAAATGTGCAATTCACATTGCAAAAAGTTCTAACGGGTCTCAAAATGTTTATTAGAGTCTAATAAGTAAATAATAAAAGTATAACAGTTAACCAATAAAAGGTTTGTCTGTTATCGTTAAAAGAACTTAACTAAAAAATTACCACTATACATTAGCTATATAGGTCCTAAAAAGTGCCTTGTGAAGTATTTGGTGCCAAATGTGCAATTCACATTGCAAAAAGTTCTAACGGGTCTCAAAATGTTTATTAGAGTCTAATAAGTAAATATTAAAAGTATAACAGTTAACCAATAAAAGGTTTGTCTGTTATCGTTAAAAGAACTTAACTAAAAAATTCCCACTATACATTAGTTATATAGGTCCTAAAAAGTGCCTTGTGAACTATATGGTGCCAAATGTGCAATTCACATTGCAAAAAGTTCTAACGGGTCTCAAAATGTTTATTAGAGTCTAATAAGTAAATAATAAAAGTATAACAGTTAACCAATAAAAGGTTTGTCTGTTATCGTTAAAAGAACTTAACTAAAAAATTTGCACTATACATTAGTTAAATAGGTCCTAAAAAGTGCCTTGTGAACTATATGGTGCCAAATGTGCAATTCACATTGCAAAAAGTTCTAACGGGTCTCAAAATGTTTATTAGAGTCTAATAAGTAAATAATAAAAGTATAACAGTTAACCAATAAAAGGTTTGTCTGTTATCGTTAAAAGAACTTAACTAAAAAATTTGCACTATACATTAGTTATATAGGTCCTAAAAAGTGCCTTGTGAAGTATATGGTGCCAAATGTGCAATTCACATTGCAAAAAGTTCTAACGGGTCTCAAAATGTTTATTAGAGTCTAATAAGTAAATAATAAAAGTATAACAGTTAACCAATAAAAGGTTTGTCTGTTATCGTTAAAAGAACTTAACTAAAAAATTCCCACTATACATTAGCTATATAGGTCCTAAAAAGTGCCTTGTGAAGTATTTGGTGCCAAATGTGCAATTCACATTGCAAAAAGTTCTAACGGGTCTCAAAATGTTTATTAGAGTCTAATAAGTAAATATTAAAAGTATAACAGTTAACCAATAAAAGGTTTGTCTGTTATCGTTAAAAGAACTTAACTAAAAAATTCCCACTATACATTAGCTATATAGGTCCTAAAAAGTGCCTTGTGAAGTATATGGTGCCAAATGTGCAATTCACATTGCAAAAAGTTCTAACGGGTCTCAAAATGTTTATTAGAGTCTAATAAGTAAATAATAAAAGTATAACAGTTAACCAATAAAAGGTTTGTCTGTTATCGTTAAAAGAACTTAACTAAAAAATTTGCACTATACATTAGCTGTATAGGTCCTAAAAAGTGCTTTGTGAACTATATGGTGCCAAATGTGTAATTCACATTGCAAAAAGTTCTAACGGGTCTCAAAATGTTTATTAGAGTCTAATAAGTAAATAATAAAAGTATAACAGTTAACCAATAAAAGGTTTGTCTGTTATCGTTAAAAGAACTTAACTAAAAAATTTGCACTATACATTAGTTATATAGGTCCTAAAAAGTGCCTTGTGAACTATATGGTGCCAAATGTGCAATTCACATTGCAAAAAGTTCTAACGGGTCTTAAAATGTTTATTAGAGTCTAATAAGTAAATAATAAAAGTATAACAGTTAACCAATAAAAGGTTTTTCTGTTATCGTTAAAAGAACTTAACTAAAAAATTTGCACTATACATTAGTTATATAGGTCCTAAAAAGTGCCTTGTGAACTATATGGTGCCAAATGTGCAATTAACATTGCAAAAAGTTCTAACGGGTCTCAAAATGTTTATTAGAGTCTAATAAGTAAATAATAAAAGTATAACAGTTAACCAATAAAAGGTTTGTCTGTTATCGTTAAAAGAACTTAACTAAAAAATTCCCACTATACATTAGTTATATAGGTCCTAAAAAGTGCCTTGTGAACTATATGGTGCCAAATGTGCAATTCACATTGCAAAAAGTTCTAACGGGTCTCAAAATGTTTATTAGAGTCTAATAAGTAAATAATAAACGTATAACAGTTAACCAATAAAAGGTTTGTCTGTTATCGTTAAAAGAACTTAACTAAAAAATTTGCACTATACATTAGCTGTATAGGTCCTAAAAAGTGCCTTGTGAACTATATGGTGCCAAATGTGCAATTCACATTGAAAAAAGTTCTAACGGGTCTCAAAATGTTTATTAGAGTCTAATAAGTAAATAATAAAAGTATAACAGTTAACCAATAAAAGGTTTGTCTGTTATCGTTAAAAGAACTTAACTAAAAAATTTGCACTATACATTAGTTATATAGGTCCTAAAAAGTGCCTTGTGAACTATATGGTGCCAAATGTGCAATTAACATTGCAAAAAGTTCTAACGGGTCTCAAAATGTTTATTAGAGTCTAATAAGTAAATAATAAAAGTATAACAGTTAACCAATAAAAGGTTTGTCTGTTATCGTTAAAAGAACTTAACTAAAAAATTTGCACTATACATTAGTTATATAGGTCCTAAAAAGTGCCTTGTGAACTATATGGTGCCAAATGTGCAATTCACATTGCAAAAAGTTCTAACGGCTGTCAAAATGTTTATTAGAGTCTAATAAGTAAATAATAAAAGTATAACAGTTAACCAATAAAAGGTTTGTCTGTTATCGTTAAAAGAACTCAACTAAAAAAGTTGCACTATACATTAGCTGTATAGGTCCTAAAAAGTGCCTTGTGAACTATATGGTGCCAAATGTGCAATTCACATTGCAAAAAGTTCTAACGGGTCTCAAAATGTTTATTAGAGTCTAATAAGTAAATAATAAAAGTATAACAGTTAACCAATAAAAGGTTTGTCTGTTATCGTTAAAAGAACTCAACTAAAAAATTTGCACTATACATTAGTTATATAGGTCCTAAAAAGTGCCTTGTGAACTATATGGTGCCAAATGTGCAATTCACATTGCAAAAAGTTCTAACGGGTCTCAAAATGTTTATTAGAGTCTAATAAGTAAATAATAAAAGTATAACAGTTAACCAATAAAAGGTTTGTCTGTTATCGTTAAAAGAACTTAACTAAAAAATTCCCACTATACATTAGCTATATAGGTCCTAAAAAGTGCCTTGTGAACTATATGGTGCCAAATGTGCAATTCACATTGCAAAAAGTTCTAACGGGTCTCAAAATGTTTATTAGAGTCTAATAAGTAAATAATAAAAGTATAACAGTTAACCAATAAAAGGTTTGTCTGTTATCGTTAAAAGAACTTAACTAAAAAATTTGCACTATACATTAGTTATATAGGTCCTAAAAAGTGCCTTGTGAAGTATATGGTGCCAAATGTGCAATTCACATTGCAAAAAGTTCTAACGGGTCTTAAAAAGTTTATTGGAGTCTAATAAGTAAATAATAAAAGTATAACAGTTAACCAATAAAAGGTTTTTCTGTTATCGTTAAAAGAACTTAACTAAAAAATTTGCACTATATATTAGTTATATAGGTCCTAAAAAGTGCCTTGTGAACTATATGGTGCCAAATGTGCAATTCACATTGCAAAAAGTTCTAACGGGTCTCAAAATGTTTATTAGAGTCTAATAAGTAAATAATAAAAGTATAACAGTTAACCAATAAAAGGTTTGTCTGTTATCGTTAAAAGAACTTAACTAAAAAATTTGCACTATACATTAGTTATATAGGTCCTAAAAAGTGCCTTGTGAACTATATGGTGCCAAATGTGCAATTCACATTGCAAAAAGTTCTAACGGGTCTCAAAATGTTTATTAGAGTCTAATAAGTAAATAATAAAAGTATAACAGTTAACCAATAAAAGGTTTGTATGTTATCGTTAAAAGAACTTAACTAAAAAATTTGCATTATACATTAGTTATATAGGTCCTAAAAAGTGCCTTGTGAACTATATGGTGCCAAATGTGCAATTCACATTGCAAAAAGTTCTAACGGGTCTCAAAATGTTTATTAGAGTCTAATAAGTAAATAATAAAAGTATAACAGTTAACCAATAAAAGGTTTGTCTGTTATCGTTAAAAGAACTTAACTAAAAAATTTGCACTATACATTAGCTCTATAGGTCCTAAAAAGTGCCTTGTGAACTATATGGTGCCAAATGTGCAATTCACATTGAAAAAAGTTCTAACGGGTCTCAAAATGTTTATTAGAGTCTAATAAGTAAATAATAAAAGTATAACAGTTAACCAATAAAAGGTTTGTCTGTTATCGTTAAAAGAACTTAACTAAAAAATTTGCACTATACATTAGTTATATAGGTCCTAAAAAGTGCCTTGTGAACTATATGGTGCCAAATGTGCAATTAACATTGCAAAAAGTTCTAACGGGTCTCAAAATGTTTATTAGAGTCTAATAAGTAAATAATAAAAGTATAACAGTTAACCAATAAAAGGTTTGTCTGTTATCGTTAAAAGAACTTAACTAAAAAATTTGCACTATACATTAGTTATATAGGTCCTAAAAAGTGCCTTGTGAACTATATGGTGCCAAATGTGCAATTCACATTGCAAAAAGTTCTAACGAGTCTCAAAATGTTTATTAGAGTCTAATAAGTAAATAATAAAAGTATAACAGTTAACCAATAAAAGGTTTGTCTGTTATCGTTAAAAGAACTTAACTAAAAAATTTGCACTATACATTAGTTATATAGGTCCTAAAAAGTGCCTTGTGAACTATATGGTGCCAAATGTGCAATTCACATTGCAAAAAGTTCTAACGGCTGTCAAAATGTTTATTAGAGTCTAATAAGTAAATAATAAAAGTATAACAGTTAACCAATAAAAGGTTTGTCTGTTATCGTTAAAAGAACTCAACTAAAAAAGTTGCACTATACATTAGCTGTATAGGTCCTAAAAAGTGCCTTGTGAACTATATGGTGCCAAATGTGCAATTCACATTGAAAAAAGTTCTAACGGGTCTCAAAATGTTTATTAGAGTCTAATAAGTAAATAATAAAAGTATAACAGTTAACCAATAAAAGGTTTGTCTGTTATCGTTAAAAGAACTTAACTAAAAAATTTGCACTATACATTAGTTATATAGGTCCTAAAAAGTGCCTTGTGAACTATATGGTGCCAAATGTGCAATTCACATTGCAAAAAGTTCTAACGGGTCTCAAAATGTTTATTAGAGTCTAATAAGTAAATAATAAAAGTATAACAGTTAACCAATAAAAGGTTTGTCTGTTATCGTTAAAAGAACTTAACTAAAAAATTCCCACTATACATTAGCTATATAGGTCCTAAAAAGTGCCTTGTGAAGTATATGGTGCCAAATGTGCAATTCACATTGCAAAAAGTTCTAACGGGTCTCAAAATGTTTATTAGAGTCTAATAAGTAAATAATAAAAGTATAACAGTTAACCAATAAAAGGTTTGTCTGATATCGTTAAAAGAACTTAACTAAAAAATTTGCACTATACATTAGCTGTATAGGTCCTAAAAAGTGCCTTGTGAACTATATGGTGCCAAATGTGCAATTCACATTGCAAAAAGTTCTAACGGGTCTCAAAAAGTTTATTAGAGTCTAATAAGTAAATAATAAAAGTATAACAGTTAACCAATAAAAGGTTTGTCTGTTATCGTTAAAAGAACTTAACTAAAAAATTTGCACTATACATTAGTTATATAGGTCCTAAAAAGTGCCTTGTGAAGTATATGGTGCCAAATGTGCAATTCACATTGCAAAAAGTTCTAACGGGTCTCAAAATGTTTATTAGAGTCTAATAAGTAAATAATAAAAGTATAACAGTTAACCAATAAAAGGTTTGTCTGTTATCGTTAAAAGAACTTAACTAAAAAATTCCCACTATACATTAGCTATATAGGTCCTAAAAAGTGCCTTGTGAAGTATTTGGTGCCAAATGTGCAATTCACATTGCAAAAAGTTCTAACGGGTCTCAAAATGTTTATTAGAGTCTAATAAGTAAATATTAAAAGTATAACAGTTAACCAATAAAAGGTTTGTCTGTTATCGTTAAAAGAACTTAACTAAAAAATTCCCACTATACATTAGTTATATAGGTCCTAAAAAGTGCCTTGTGAACTATATGGTGCCAAATGTGCAATTCACATTGCAAAAAGTTCTAACGGGTCTCAAAATGTTTATTAGAGTCTAATAAGTAAATAATAAAAGTATAACAGTTAACCAATAAAAGGTTTGTCTGTTATCGTTAAAAGAACTTAACTAAAAAATTTGCACTATACATTAGCTGTATAGGTCCTAAAAAGTGCCTTGTGAACTATATGGTGCCAAATGTGCAATTCACATTGAAAAAAGTTCTAACGGGTCTCAAAATGTTTATTAGAGTCTAATAAGTAAATATTAAAAGTATAACAGTTAACCAATAAGGGGTTTGTCTGTTATCGTTAAAAGAACTTAACTAAAAAATTTGCACTATACATTAGCTGTATAGGTCCTAAAAAGTGCTTTGTGAACTATATGGTGCCAAATGTGTAATTCACATTGCAAAAAGTTCTAACGGGTCTCAAAATGTTTATTAGAGTCTAATAAGTAAATAATAAAAGTATAACAGTTAACCAATAAAAGGTTTGTCTGTTATCGTTAAAAGAACTTAACTAAAAAATTTGCACTATACATTAGTTATATAGGTCCTAAAAAGTGCCTTGTGAAGTATATGGTGCCAAATGTGCAATTCACATTGCAAAAAGTTCTAACGGGTCTTAAAATGTTTATTAGAGTCTAATAAGTAAATAATAAAAGTATAACAGTTAACCAATAAAAGGTTTTTCTGTTATCGTTAAAAGAACTTAACTAAAAAATTTGCACTATACATTAGTTATATAGGTCCTAAAAAGTGCCTTGTGAACTATATGGTGCCAAATGTGCAATTAACATTGCAAAAAGTTCTAACGGGTCTCAAAATGTTTATTAGAGTCTAATAAGTAAATAATAAAAGTATAACAGTTAACCAATAAAAGGTTTGTCTGTTATCGTTAAAAGAACTTAACTAAAAAATTCCCACTATACATTAGTTATATAGGTCCTAAAAAGTGCCTTGTGAACTATATGGTGCCAAATGTGCAATTCACATTGCAAAAAGTTCTAACGGGTCTCAAAATGTTTATTAGAGTCTAATAAGTAAATAATAAAAGTATAACAGTTAACCAATAAAAGGTTTGTCTGTTATCGTTAAAAGAACTTAACTAAAAAATTTGCATTATACATTAGTTGTATAGGTCCTAAAAAGTGCCTTGTGAACTATATGGTGCCAAATGTGCAATTCACATTGCAAAAAGTTCTAACGGGTCTCAAAATGTTTATTAGAGTCTAATAAGTAAATATTAAAAGTATAACATTTAACCAATAAAAGGTTTGTCTGTTATCGGTAAAAGAACTTAACTAAAAATTTGCACTATACATTAGTTATATAGGTCCTAAAAAGTGCCTTGTGAACTATATGGTGCCAAATGTGCAATTCACATTGCAAAAAGTTCTAACGGGTCTCAAAATGTTTATTAGAGTCTAATAAGTAAATAATAAAAGTATAACAGTTAACCAATAAAAGGTTTGTCTGTTATCGTTAAAAGAACTTAACTAAAAAATTTGCACTATACATTAGCTCTATAGGTCCTAAAAAGTGCCTTGTGAACTATATGGTGCCAAATGTGCAATTCACATTGAAAAAAGTTCTAACGGGTCTCAAAATGTTTATTAGAGTCTAATAAGTAAATAATAAAAGTATAACAGTTAACCAATAAAAGGTTTGTCTGTTATCGTTAAAAGAACTTAACTAAAAAATTTGCACTATACATTAGTTATATAGGTCCTAAAAAGTGCCTTGTGAAGTATATGGTGCCAAATGTGCAATTAACATTGCAAAAAGTTCTAACGGGTCTCAAAATGTTTATTAGAGTCTAATAAGTAAATAATAAAAGTATAACAGTTAACCAATAAAAGGTTTGTCTGTTATCGTTAAAAGAACTTAACTAAAAAATTTGCACTATACATTAGTTATATAGGTCCTAAAAAGTGCCTTGTGAACTATATGGTGCCAAATGTGCAATTCACATTGCAAAAAGTTCTAACGGGTCTCAAAATGTTTATTAGAGTCTAATAAGTAAATAATAAAAGTATAACAGTTAACCAATAAAAGGTTTGTCTGTTATCGTTAAAAGAACTTAACTAAAAAATTTGCACTATACATTAGTTATATAGGTCCTAAAAAGTGCCTTGTGAACTATATGGTGCCAAATGTGCAATTCACATTGCAAAAAGTTCTAACGGTTGTCAAAATGTTTATTAGAGTCTAATAAGTAAATAATAAAAGTATAACAGTTAACCAATAAAAGGTTTGTCTGTTATCGTTAAACGAACTCAACTAAAAAAGTTGCACTATACATTAGCTGTATAGGTCCTAAAAAGTGCCTTGTGAACTATATGGTGCCAAATGTGCAATTCACATTGAAAAAAGTTCTAACGGGTCTCAAAATGTTTATTAGAGTCTAATAAGTAAATAATAAAAGTATAACAGTTAACCAATAAAAGGTTTGTCTGTTATCGTTAAAAGAACTTAACTAAAAAATTTGCACTATACATTAGTTATATAGGTCCTAAAAAGTGCCTTGTGAACTATATGGTGCCAAATGTGCAATTCACATTGCAAAAAGTTCTAACGGGTCTCAAAATGTTTATTAGAGTCTAATAAGTAAATAATAAAAGTATAACAGTTAACCAATAAAAGGTTTGTCTGTTATCGTTAAAAGAACTTAACTAAAAAATTCCCACTATACATTAGCTATATAGGTCCTAAAAAGTGCCTTGTGAAGTATATGGTGCCAAATGTGCAATTCACATTGCAAAAAGTTCTAACGGGTCTTAAAATGTTTATTAGAGTCTAATAAGTAAATATTAAAAGTATAACAGTTAACCAATAAAAGGTTTTTCTGTTATCGTTAAAAGAACTTAACTAAAACATTTGCACTATACATTAGTTATATAGGTCCTAAAAAGTGCCTTGTGAACTATATGGTGCCAAATGTGCAATTAACATTGCAAAAAGTTCTAACGGGTCTCAAAATGTTTATTAGAGTCTAATAAGTAAATAATAAAAGTATAACAGTTAACCAATAAAAGGTTTGTCTGTTATCGTTAAAAGAACTTAACTAAAAAATTCCCACTATACATTAGTTATATAGGTCCTAAAAAGTGCCTTGTGAACTATATGGTGCCAAATGTGCAATTCACATTGCAAAAAGTTCTAACGGGTCTCAAAATGTTTATTAGAGTCTAATAAGTAAATAATAAAAGTATAACAGTTAACCAATAAAAGGTTTGTCTGTTATCGTTAAAAGAACTTAACTAAAAAATTTGCATTATACATTAGTTATATAGGTCCTAAAAAGTGCCTTGTGAACTATATGGTGCCAAATGTGCAATTCACATTGAAAAAAGTTCTAACGGGTCTCAAAATGTTTATTAGAGTCTAATAAGTAAATAATAAAAGTATAACATTTAACCAATAAAAGGTTTGTCTGTTATCGGTAAAAGAACTTAACTAAAAAATTTGCACTATACATTAGTTATATAGGTCCTAAAAAGTGCCTTGTGAACTATATGGTGCCAAATGTGCAATTCACATTGCAAAAAGTTCTAACGGGTGTCAAAATGTTTATTAGAGTCTAATAAGTAAATAATAAAAGTATAACAGTTAACCAATAAAAGGTTTTTCTTTTATCGTTAAAAGAACTTAACTAAAAAATTTGCACTATACATTAGTTATATAGGTCCTAAAAAGTGCCTTGTGAACTATATGGTGCCAAATGTGCAATTAACATTGCAAAAAGTTCTAACGGGTCTCAAAATGTTTATTAGAGTCTAATAAGTAAATAATAAAAGTATAACAGTTAACCAATAAAAGGTTTGTCTGTTATCGTTAAAAGAACTTAACTAAAAAATTCCCACTATACATTAGTTATATAGGTCCTAAAAAGTGCCTTGTGAACTATATGGTGCCAAATGTGCAATTCACATTGCAAAAAGTTCTAACGGGTCTCAAACTGTTTATTAGAGTCTAATAAGTAAATAATAAAAGTATAACAGTTAACCAATAAAAGGTTTGTCTGTTATCGTTAAAAGAACTTAACTAAAAAATTTGCACTATACATTAGTTATATAGGTCCTAAAAAGTGCCTTGTGAACTATATGGTGCCAAATGTGCAATTCACATTGAAAAAAGTTCTAACGGGTCTCAAAATGTTTATTAGAGTCTAATAAGTAAATAATAAAAGTATAACAGTTAACCAATAAAAGGTTTGTCTGTTATCGTTAAAAGAACTTAACTAAAAAATTTGCACTATACATTAGCTGTTTAGGTCCTAAAAAGTGCCCTGTGAACTATATGGTGCCAAATGTGCAATTCACATTGAAAAAAGTTCTAACGGGTCTCAAAATGTTTATTAGAGTCTAATAAGTAAATAATAAAAGTATAACAGTTAACCAATAAAAGGTTTGTCTGTTATCGTTAAAAGAACTTAACTAAAAAATTTGCACTATACATTAGTTATATAGGTCCTAAAAAGTGCCTTGTGAACTATATGGTGCCAAATGTGCAATTAACATTGCGAAAAGTTCTAACGGGTCTCAAAATGTTTATTAGAGTCTAATAAGTAAATAATAAAAGTATAACAGTTAACCAATAAAAGGTTTGTCTGTTATCGTTAAAAGAACTTAACTAAAAAATTTGCACTATACATTAGTTATATAGGTCCTAAAAAGTGCCTTGTGAACTATATGGTGCCAAATGTGCAATTCACATTGCAAAAAGTTCTAACGGGTCTCAAAATGTTTATTAGAGTCTAATAAGTAAATAATAAAAGTATAACAGTTAACCAATAAAAGGTTTGTCTGTTATCGTTAAAAGAACTTAACTAAAAAATTTGCACTATACATTAGTTATATAGGTCCTAAAAAGTGCCTTGTGAACTATATGGTGCCAAATGTGCAATTCACATTGCAAAAAGTTCTAACGGGTGTCAAAATGTTTATTAGAGTCTAATAAGTAAATAATAAAAGTATAACAGTTAACCAATAAAAGGTTTGTCTGTTATCGTTAAAAGAACTTAACTAAAAAATTTGCACTATACATTAGTTATATAGGTCCTAAAAAGTGCCTTGTGAAGTATATGGTGCCAAATGTGCAATTCACATTGCAAAAAGTTCTAACGGGTCTCAAAATGTTTATTAGAGTCTAATAAGTAAATAATAAAAGTATAACAGTTAACCAATAAAAGGTTTGTCTGTTATCGTTAAAAGAACTTAACTAAAAAATTTGCACTATACATTAGCTGTATAGGTCTTAAAAAGTGCCTTGTGAACTATATGGTGCCAAATGTGCAATTCACATTGAAAAAAGTTCTAACGGGTCTCAAAATGTTTATTAGAGTCTAATAAGTAAATAATAAAAGTATAACAGTTAACCAATAAAAGGTTTGTCTGTTATCGTTAAAAGAACTTAACTAAAAAATTTGCACTATACATTAGTTATATAGGTCCTAAAAAGTGCCTTGTGAACTATATGGTGCCAAATGTGCAATTAACATTGCAAAAAGTTCTAACGGGTCTCAAAATGTTTATTAGAGTCTAATAAGTAAATAATAAAAGTATAACAGTTAACCAATAAAAGGTTTGTCTGTTATCGTTAAAAGAACTTAACTAAAAAATTTGCACTATACATTAGTTATATAGGTCCTAAAAAGTGCCTTGTGAACTATATGGTGCCAAATGTGCAATTCACATTGCAAAAAGTTCTAACGGGTCTCAAAATGTTTATTAGAGTCTAATTAGTAAATAATAAAAGTATAACAGTTAACCAATAAAAGGTTTGTCTGTTATCGTTAAAAGAACTTAACTAAAAAATTTGCACTATACATTAGCTGTATAGGTCCTAAAAAGTGCTTTGTGAACTATATGGTGCCAAATGTGCAATTCACATTGAAAAAAGTTCTAACGGGTCTCAAAATGTTTATTAGAGTCTAATAAGTAAATAATAAAAGTATAACAGTTAACCAATAAAAGGTTTGTCTGTTATCGTTAAAAGAACTTAACTAAAAAATTTGCACTATACATTAGTTATATAGGTCCTAAAAAGTGCCTTGTGAACTATATGGTGCCAAATGTGCAATTAACATTGCAAAAAGTTCTAACGGGTCTCAAAATGTTTATTAGAGTCTAATAAGTAAATAATAAAAGTATAACAGTTAACCAATAAAAGGTTTGTCTGTTATCGTTAAAAGAACTTAACTAAAAAATTTGCACTATACATTAGTTATATAGGTCCTAAAAAGTGCCTTGTGAACTATATGGTGCCAAATGTGCAATTCACATTGCAAAAAGTTCTAACGGGTCTCAAAATGTTTATTAGAGTCTAATAAGTAAATAATAAAAGTATAACAGTTAACCAATAAAAGGTTTGTCTGTTATCGTTAAAAGAACTTAACTAAAAAATTTGCACTATACATTAGCTGTATAGGTCCTAAAAAGTGCTTTGTGAACTATATGGTGCCAAATGTGCAATTCACATTGCGAAAAGTTCTAACGGGTCTCAAAATGTTTATTAGAGTCTAATAAGTAAATAATAAAAGTATAACAGTTAACCAATAAAAGGTTTGTCTGTTATCGTTAAAAGAACTTAACTAAAAAATTCCCACTATACATTAGTTATATAGGTCCTAAAAAGTGCCTTGTGAACTATATGGTGCCAAATGTGCAATTCACATTGCAAAAAGTTCTAACGGGTCTCAAAATGTTTATTAGAGTCTAATAAGTAAATAATAAAAGTATAACAGTTAACCAATAAAAGGTTTGTCTGTTATCGTTAAAAGAATTTAACTAAAAAATTTGCATTATACATTAGTTATATAGGTCCTAAAAAGTGCCTTGTGAACTATATGGTGCCAAATGTGCAATTCACATTGCAAAAAGTTCTAACGGGTCTCAAAATGTTTATTAGAGTCTAATAAGTAAATAATAAAAGTATAACAGTTAACCAATAAAAGGTTTGTCTGTTATCGTTAAAAGAACTTAACTAAAAAATTTGCATTATACATTAGTTATATAGGTCCTAAAAAGTGCCTTGTGAACTATATGGTGCCAAATGTGCAATTCACATTGCAAAAAGTTCTAACGGGTCTCAAAATGTTTATTAGAGTCTAATAAGTAAATAATAAAAGTATAACATTTAACCAATAAAAGGTTTGTCTGTTATCGGTAAAAGAACTTAACTAAAAATTTGCACTATACATTAGTTATATAGGTCCTAAAAAGTGCCTTGTGAACTATATGGTGCCAAATGTGCAATTCACATTGCAAAAAGTTCTAACGGGTGTCAAAATGTTTATTAGAGTCTAATAAGTAAATAATAAAAGTATAACAGTTAACCAATAAAAGGTTTTTCTGTTATCGTTAAAAGAACTTAACTAAAAAATTTGCACTATACATTAGTTATATAGGTCCTAAAAAGTGCCTTGTGAACTATATGGTGCCAAATGTGCAATTAACATTGCAAAAAGTTCTAACGGGTCTCAAAATGTTTATTAGAGTCTAATAAGTAAATAATAAAAGTATAACAGTTAACCAATAAAAGGTTTGTCTCTTATCGTTAAAAGAACTTAACTAAAAAATTCCCACTATACATTAGTTATATAGGTCCTAAAAAGTGCCTTGTGAACTATATGGTGCCAAATGTGCAATTCACATTGCAAAAAGTTCTAACGGGTCTCAAAATGTTTATTAGAGTCTAATAAGTAAATAATAAAAGTATAACAGTTAACCAATAAAAGGTTTGTCTGTTATCGTTAAAAGAACTTAACTAAAAAATTTGCACTATACATTAGCTGTATAGGTCCTAAAAAGTGCCTTGTGAACTATATGGTGCCAAATGTGCAATTCACATTGAAAAAAGTTCTAACGGGTCTCAAAATGTTTATTAGAGTCTAATAAGTAAATAATAAAAGTATAACAGTTAACCAATAAAAGGTTTGTCTGTTATCGTTAAAAGAACTTAACTAAAATATTTGCACTATACATTAGTTATATAGGTCCTAAAAAGTGCCTTGTGAACTATATGGTGCCAAATGTGCAATTAACATTGCAAAAAGTTCTAACGGGTCTCAAAATGTTTATTAGAGTCTAATAAGTAAATAATAAAAGTATAACAGTTAACCAATAAAAGGTTTGTCTGTTATCGTTAAAAGAACTTAACTAAAAAATTTGCACTATACATTAGTTATATAGGTCCTAAAAAGTGCCTTGTGAACTATATGGTGCCAAATGTGCAATTAACATTGCAAAAAGTTCTAACGGGTCTCAAAATGTTTATTAGAGTCTAATAAGTAAATAATAAAAGTATAACAGTTACCCAATAAAAGGTTTGTCTGTTATCGTTAAAAGAACTTAACTAAAAAATTTGCACTATACATTAGCTGTATAGGTCCTAAAAAGTGCTTTGTGAACTATATGGTGCCAAATGTGCAATTCACATTGAAAAAAGTTCTAACGGGTCTCAAAATGTTTATTAGAGTCTAATAAGTAAATAATAAAAGTATAACAGTTAACCAATAAAAGGTTTGTCTGTTATCGTTAAAAGAACTTAACTAAAAAATTTGCACTATACATTAGTTATATAGGTCCTAAAAAGTGCCTTGTGAACTATATGGTGCCAAATGTGCAATTCACATTGAAAAAAGTTCTAACGGGTCTCAAAATGTTTATTAGAGTCTAATAAGTAAATAATAAAAGTATAACAGTTAACCAATAAAAGGTTTGTCTGTTATCGTTAAAAGAACTTAACTAAAAAATTTGCACTATACATTAGTTATATAGGTCCTAAAAAGTGCCTTGTGAACTATATGGTGCCAAATGTGCAATTCACATTGCAAAAAGTTCTAACGGGTCTCAAAATGTTTATTAGAGTCTAATAAGTAAATAATAAAAGTATAACAGTTAACCAATAAAAGGTTTGTCTGTTATCGTTAAAAGAACTTAACTAAAATATTTGCACTATACATTAGTTATATAGGTCCTAAAAAGTGCCTTGTGAACTATATGGTGCCAAATGTGCAATTCACATTGCAAAAAGTTCTAACGGGTCTCAAAATGTTTATTAGAGTCTAATAAGTAAATAATAAAATTATAACAGTTAACCAATAAAAGGTTTGTCTGTTATCGTTAAAAGAACTTAACTAAAAAAATTGCACTATACATTAGTTATATAGGTCCTAAAAAGTGCCTTGTGAACTATAAGGTGCCAAATGTGCAATTCACATTGCAGAAAGTTCTAACGGGTCTCAAAATGTTTATTAGAGTCTAATAAGTAAATAATAAAAGTATAACAGTTAACCAATAAAAGGTTTGTCTGTTATCGTTAAAAGAACTTAACTAAAAAATTTGCACTATACATTAGTTATATAGGTCCTAAAAAGTGCCTTGTGAACTATATGGTGCCAAATGTGCAATTCACATTGCAAAAAGTTTTAACGGGTCTCAAAATGTTTATTAGAGTCTAATAAGTAAATAATAAAAGTATATTAGTTAACCAATAAAAGGTTTGTCTGTTATCGTTAAAAGAACTTAACTAAAAAATTTGCACTATACATTAGTTATATAGGTCCTAAAAAGTGCCTTGTGAACTATATGGTGCCAAATGTGCAATTCACATTGCAAAAAGTTCTAACGGGTCTCAAAATGTTTATTAGAGTCTAATAAGTAAATAATAAAAGTATAACAGTTAACCAATAAAAGGTTTGTCTGTTATCGTTAAAAGAACTTAACTAAAAAATTTGCACTATACATTAGTTATATAGGTCCTAAAAAGTGCCTTGTGAACTATAAGGTGCCAAATGTGCAATTCACATTGCAGAAAGTTCTAACGGGTCTCAAAATGTTTATTAGAGTCTAATAAGTAAATAATAAACGTATAACAGTTAATCAATAAAAGGTTTGTCTGTTATCGTTAAAAGAACTTAACTAAAAAATTTGCACTATACATTAGTTATATAGGTCCTAAAAAGTGCCTTGTGAACTATATGGTGCCAAATGTGCAATTCACATTGCAAAAAGTTCTAACGGGTCTCAAAATGTTTATTAGAGTCTAATAAGTAAATAATTAAAGTATAACAGTTAACCAATAAAAGGTTTGTCTGTTATCGTTAAAAGAACTTAACTAAAAAATTTGCACTATACATTAGTTAAATAGGTCCTAAAAAGTTCCTTGTGAACTATATGGTGCCAAATGTGCAATTCACATTGCAAAAAGTTTTAACGGGTCTCAAAATGTTTATTAGAGTCTAATAAGTAAATAATAAAAGTATAACAGTTAACCAATAAAAGGTTTGTCTGTTATCGTTAAAAGAACTTAACTAAAAAATTCCCACTATACATTAGTTATATAGGTCCTAAAAAGTGCCTTGTGAACTATATGGTGCCAAATGTGCAATTCACATTGCAAAAAGTTCTAACGGGTCTCAAAATGTTTATTAGAGTCTAATAAGTAAATAATAAAAGTATAACAGTTAACCAATAAAAGGTTTGTCTGTTATCGTTAAAAGAACTTAACTAAAAAATTTGCACTATACATTAGCTGTATAGGTCCTAAAAAGTGCCTTGTGAACTATATGGTGCCAAATGTGCAATTCACATTGAAAAAAGTTCTAACGGGTCTCAAAATGTTTATTAGAGTCTAATAAGTAAATAATAAAAGGTTTGTCTGTTATCGTTAAAAGAACTTAACTAAAAAATTTGCACTATACATTAGTTATATAGGTCCTAAAAAGTGCCTTGTGAACTATATGGTGCCAAATGTGCAATTCACATTGCAAAAAGTTCTAACGGGTGTCAAAATGTTTATTAGAGTCTAATAAGTAAATAAAAAAGGTATAACAGTTAAGCAATAAAAGGTTTGTCTGTTATCGTTAAAAGAACGTAACTAAAACATTTGCACTATACATTAGTTATATAGGTCCTAAAAAGTGCCTTGTGAAGTATATGGTGCCAAATGTGCAATTCACATTGCAAAAAGTTCAAACGGGTCTCAAAATGTTTATTAGAGTCTAATAAGTAAATAACAAAAGTATAACAGTTAACCAATAAAAGGTTTGTCTGTTATCGTTAAAAGAACTTAACTAAAAAATTTGCACTATACATTAGTTATATAGGTCCTAAAAAGTGCCTTGTGAACTATATGGTGCCAAATGTGCAATTCACATTGCAAAAAGTTCTAACGGGTGTCAAAATGTTTATTAGAGTCTAATAAGTAAATAATAAAAGTATAACAGTTAACCAATAAAAGGTTTGTCTGTTATCGTTAAAAGAACTTAACTAAAATAATTTGCACTATATATTAGTTATATAGGTCCTAAAAAGTGCCTTGTGAACTATATGGTGCCAAATGTGCAATTCACATTGCAAAAAGTTCTAACGGGTCTCAAAATGTTTATTAGAGTCTAATAAGTAAATAATAAAAGTATAACAGTTAACCAATAAAAGGTTTGTCTGTTATCGTTAAAAGAACTTAACTAAAAAATTTGCACTATACATTAGTTATATAGGTCCTAAAAAGTGCCTTGTGAACTATATGGTGCCAAATGTGCAATTCACATTGCAAAAAGTTCTAACGGGTCTCAAAATGTTTATTAGAGTCTAATAAGTAAATAATAAAAGTATAACAGTTAACCAATAAAAGGTTTGTCTGTTATCGTTAAAAGAACTTAACTAAAAAATTTGCACTATACATTAGTTATATAGGTCCTAAAAAGTGCCTTGTGAACTATAAGGTGCCAAATGTGCAATTCACATTGCAGAAAGTTCTAACGGGTCTCAAAATGTTTATTAGAGTCTAATAAGTAAATAATAAAAGTATAACAGTTAACCAATAAAAGGTTTGTCTGTTATCGTTAAAAGAACTTAACTAAAAAATTTGCACTATACATTAGTTATATAGGTCCTAAAAAGTGCCTTGTGAACTATATGGTGCCAAATGTGCAATTCACATTGCAAAAAGTTTTAACGGGTCTCAAAATGTTTATTAGAGTCTAATAAGTAAATAATAAAAGTATATTAGTTAACCAATAAAAGGTTTGTCTGTTATCGTTAAAAGAACTTAACTAAAAAATTTGCACTATACATTAGTTATATAGGTCCTAAAAAGTGCCTTGTGAACTATATGGTGCCAAATGTGCAATTCACATTGCAAAAAGTTCTAACGGGTCTCAAAATGTTTATTAGAGTCTAATAAGTAAATAATAAAAGTATAACAGTTAACCAATAAAAGGTTTGTCTGTTATCGTTAAAAGAACTTAACTAAAAAATTTGCACTATACATTAGTTATATAGGTCCTAAAAAGTGCCTTGTGAACTATAAGGTGCCAAATGTGCAATTCACATTGCAGAAAGTTCTAACGGGTCTCAAAATGTTTATTAGAGTCTAATAAGTAAATAATAAACGTATAACAGTTAATCAATAAAAGGTTTGTCTGTTATCGTTAAAAGAACTTAACTAAAAAATTTGCACTATACATTAGTTATATAGGTCCTAAAAAGTGCCTTGTGAACTATATGGTGCCAAATGTGCAATTCACATTGCAAAAAGTTCTAACGGGTCTCAAAATGTTTATTAGAGTCTAATAAGTAAATAATTAAAGTATAACAGTTAACCAATAAAAGGTTTGTCTGTTATCGTTAAAAGAACTTAACTAAAAAATTTGCACTATACATTAGTTAAATAGGTCCTAAAAAGTTCCTTGTGAACTATATGGTGCCAAATGTGCAATTCACATTGCAAAAAGTTTTAACGGGTCTCAAAATGTTTATTAGAGTCTAATAAGTAAATAATAAAAGTATAACAGTTAACCAATAAAAGGTTTGTCTGTTATCGTTAAAAGAACTTAACTAAAAAATTCCCACTATACATTAGTTATATAGGTCCTAAAAAGTGCCTTGTGAACTATATGGTGCCAAATGTGCAATTCACATTGCAAAAAGTTCTAACGGGTCTCAAAATGTTTATTAGAGTCTAATAAGTAAATAATAAAAGTATAACAGTTAACCAATAAAAGGTTTGTCTGTTATCGTTAAAAGAACTTAACTAAAAAATTTGCACTATACATTAGCTGTATAGGTCCTAAAAAGTGCCTTGTGAACTATATGGTGCCAAATGTGCAATTCACATTGAAAAAAGTTCTAACGGGTCTCAAAATGTTTATTGGAGTCTAATAAGTAAATAATAAAAGGTTTGTCTGTTATCGTTAAAAGAACTTAACTAAAAAATTTGCACTATACATTAGTTATATAGGTCCTAAAAAGTGCCTTGTGAACTATATGGTGCCAAATGTGCAATTCAAATTGCAAAAAGTTCTAACGGGTGTCAAAATGTTTATTAGAGTCTAATAAGTAAATAAAAAAGGTATAACAGTTAAGCAATAAAAGGTTTGTCTGTTATCGTTAAAAGAACGTAACTAAAACATTTGCACTATACATTAGTTATATAGGTCCTAAAAAGTGCCTTGTGAAGTATATGGTGCCAAATGTGCAATTCACATTGCAAAAAGTTCAAACGGGTCTCAAAATGTTTATTAGAGTCTAATAAGTAAATAACAAAAGTATAACAGTTAACCAATAAAAGGTTTGTCTGTTATCGTTAAAAGAACTTAACTAAAAAATTTGCACTATACATTAGTTATATAGGTCCTAAAAAGTGCCTTGTGAACTATATGGTGCCAAATGTGCAATTCACATTGCAAAAAGTTCTAACGGGTGTCAAAATGTTTATTAGAGTCTAATAAGTAAATAATAAAAGTATAACAGTTAACCAATAAAAGGTTTGTCTGTTATCGTTAAAAGAACTTAACTAAAATAATTTGCACTATATATTAGTTATATAGGTCCTAAAAAGTGCCTTGTGAACTATATGGTGCCAAATGTGCAATTCACATTGCAAAAAGTTCTAACGGGTCTCAAAATGTTTATTAGAGTCTAATAAGTAAATAATAAAAGTATAACAGTTAACCAATAAAAGGTTTGTCTGTTATCGTTAAAAGAACTTAACTAAAAAATTTGCACTATACATTAGTTATATAGGTCCTAAAAAGTGCCTTGTGAACTATATGGTGCCAAATGTGCAATTCACATTGCAAAAAGTTCTAACGGGTCTCAAAATGTTTATTAGAGTCTAATAAGTAAATAATAAAAGTATAACAGTTAACCAATAAAAGGTTTGTCTGTTATCGTTAAAAGAACTTAACTAAAAAATTTGCACTATACATTAGTTATATAGGTCCTAAAAAGTGCCTTGTGAACTATAAGGTGCCAAATGTGCAATTCACATTGCAGAAAGTTCTAACGGGTCTCAAAATGTTTATTAGAGTCTAATAAGTAAATAATAAAAGTATAACAGTTAACCAATAAAAGGTTTGTCTGTTATCGTTAAAAGAACTTAACTAAAAAATTCCCACTATACATTAGTTATATAGGTCCTAAAAAGTGCCTTGTGAACTATATGGTGCCAAATGTGCAATTCACATTGCAAAAAGTTCTAACGGGTCTCAAAATGTTTATTAGAGTCTAATAAGTAAATAATAAAAGTATAACAGTTAACCAATAAAAGGTTTGTCTGTTATCGTTAAAAGAACTTAACTAAAAAATTTGCACTATACATTAGTTATATAGGTCCTAAAAAGTGCCTTGTGAACTATATGGTGCCAAATGTGCAATTCACATTGCAAAAAGTTCTAACGGGTGTCAAAATGTTTATTAGAGTCTAATAAGTAAATAATAAAAGTATAACAGTTAAGCAATAAAAGGTTTGTCTGTTATCGTTAAAAGAACTTAACTAAAACATTTGCACTATACATTAGTTATATAGGTCCTAAAAAGTGCCTTGTGAACTATATGGTGCCAAATGTGCAATTCACATTGCAAAAAGTTCAAACGGGTCTCAAAATGTTTATTAGAGTCTAATAAGTAAATAACAAAAGTATAACAGTTAACCAATAAAAGGTTTGTCTGTTATCGTTAAAAGAACTTAACTAAAAAATTTGCACTATACATTATTTATATAGGTCCTAAAAAGTGCCTTGTGAACTATATGGTGCCAAATGTGCAATTCACATTGCAAAAAGTTCTAACGGGTGTCAAAATGTTTATTAGAGTCTAATAAGTAAATAATAAAAGTATAACAGTTAACCAATAAAAGGTTTGTCTGTTATCGTTAAAAGAACTTAACTAAAATAATTTGCACTATACATCAGTTATATAGGTCCTAAAAAGTGCCTTGTGAACTATATGGTGCCAAATGTGCAATTCACATTGCAAAAAGTTCTAACGGGTCTCAAAATGTTTATTAGAGTCTAATAAGTAAATAATAAAAGTATAACAGTTAACCAATAAAAGGTTTGTCTGTTATCGTTAAAAGAACTTAACTAAAAAATTTGCACTATACATTAGTTATATAGGTCCTAAAAAGTGCCTTGTGAACTATATGGTGCCAAATGTGCAATTCACATTGCAAAAAGTTCTAACGGGTCTCAAAATGTTTATTAGAGTCTAATAAGTAAATAATAAAAGTATAACAGTTAACCAATAAAAGGTTTGTATGTTATCGTTAAAAGAACTTAACTAAAAAATTTGCATTATACATTAGTTATATAGGTCCTAAAAAGTGCCTTGTGAACTATATGGTGCCAAATGTGCAATTCACATTGCAAAAAGTTCTAACGGGTCTCAAAATGTTTATTAGAGTCTAATAAGTAAATAATAAAAGTATAACAGTTAACCAATAAAAGGTTTGTCTGTTATCGTTAAAACAACTTAACTAAAAAATTTGCACTATACATTAGTTATATAGGTCCTAAAAAGTGCCTTGTGAACTATATGGTGCTAAATGTGCAATTCACATTGCAAAAAGTTCTAACGGGTCTCAAAATGTTTATTAGAGTCTAATAAGTAAATAATAAAAGTATAACAGTTAACCAATAAAAGGTTTGTCTGTTATCGTTAAAAGAACTTAACTAAAAAATTTGCACTATACATTAGTTATATAGGTCCTAAAAAGTGCCTTGTGAACTATATGGTGCCAAATGTGCAATTCACATTGAAAAAAGTTCTAACGGGTCTCAAAATGTTTATTAGAGTCTAATAAGTAAATAATAAAAGTATAACAGTTAACCAATAAAAGGTTTGTCTGTTATCGTTAAAAGAACTTAACTAAAAAATTTGCACTATACATTAGTTATATAGGTCCTAAAAAGTGCCTTGTGAACTATATGGTGCCAAATGTGCAATTCACATTGCAAAAAGTTCTAACGGGTCTCAAAATGTTTATTAGAGTCTAATAAGTAAATAATAAAAGTATAACAGTTAACCAATAAAAGGTTTGTCTGTTATCGTTAAAAGAACTTAACTAAAATATTTGCACTATACATTAGTTATATAGGTCCTAAAAAGTGCCTTGTGAACTATAAGGTGCCAAATGTGCAATTCACATTGCAGAAAGTTCTAACGGGTCTCAAAATGTTTATTAGAGTCTAATAAGTAAATAATAAAAGTATAACAGTTAACCAATAAAAGGTTTGTCTGTTATCGTTAAAAGAACTTAACTAAAAAATTTGCACTATACATTAGTTATATAGGTCCTAAAAAGTGTTTTGTGAACTATATGGTGCCAAATGTGCAATTCACATTGCAAAAATTTCTAACGGGTCTCAAAATGTTTATTAGAGTCTAATAAGTAAATAATAAAAGTATAAAAGTTAACCAATAAAAGGTTTGTCTGTTATCGTTAAAAGAACTTAACTAAAATATTTGCACTATACATTAGTTATATAGGTCCTAAAAAGTGCCTTGTGAACTATATGGTGCCAAATGTGCAATTCACATTGCAGAAAGTTCTAACGGGTCTCAAAATGTTTATTAGAGTCTAATAAGTAAATAATAAAAGTATAACAGTTAACCAATAAAAGGTTTGTCTGTTATCGTTAAAAGAACTTAACTAAAAAATTTGCACTATACATTAGTTATATAGGTCCTAAAAAGTGCCTTGTGAACTATATGGTGCCAAATGTGCAATTCACATTGCAAAAAGTTCTAACGGGTCTCAAAATGTTTATTAGAGTCTAATAAGTAAATAATAAAAGTATAACAGTTAACCAATAAAAGGTTTGTCTGTTATCGTTAAAAGAACTCAACTAAAAAGTTTGCACTATACATTAGTTCAATAGGTCCTAAAAAGTGTTTTGTGAACTATATGGTGCCAAATGTGCAATTCACATTGCAAAAAGTTCTAACGGGTGTCAAAATGTTTATTAGAGTCTAATAAGTAAATAAAAAAGGTATAACAGTTAAGCAATAAAAGGTTTGTCTGTTATCGTTAAAAGAACTTAACTAAAACATTTGCACTATACATTAGTTATATAGGTCCTAAAAAGTGCCTTGTGAACTATATGGTGCCAAATGTGCAATTCACATTGCAAAAAGTTCAAACGGGTCTCAAAATGTTTATTAGATTCTAATAAGTAAATAACAAAAGTATAACAGTTAACCAATAAAAGGTTTGTCTGTTATCGTTAAAAGAACTTAACTAAAAAATTTGCACTATACATTAGTTATATAGGTCCTAAAAAGTGCCTTGTGAACTATTTGGTGCCAAATGTGCAATTCACATTGCAAAAAGTTCTAACGGGTGTCAAAATGTTTATTAGAGTCTAATAAGTAAATAATAAAAGTATAACAGTTAACCAATAAAAGGTTTGTCTGTTATCGTTAAAAGAACTTAACTAAAATATTTTGCACTATACATTAGTTATATAGGTCCTAAAAAGTGCCTTGTGAACTATATGGTGCCAAATGTGCAATTCACATTGCAAAAAGTTCTAACGGGTCTCAAAATGTTTATTAGAGTCTAATAAGTAAATAATAAAAGTATAACAGTTAACCAATAAAAGGTTTGTCTGTTATCGTTAAAAGAACTTAACTAAAAAATTTGCACTATACATTAGTTATATAGGTCCTAAAAAGTGCCTTGTGAACTATATGGTGCCAAATGTGCAATTCACATTGCAAAAAGTTCTAACGGGTCTCAAAATGTTTATTAGAGTCTAATAAGTAAATAATAAAAGTATAACAGTTAACCAATAAAAGGTTTGTCTGTTATCGTTAAAAGAACTCAACTAAAAAGTTTGCACTATACATTAGTTATATAGGTCCTAAAAAGTGTTTTGTGAACTATATGGTGCCAAATGTGCAATTCACATTGCAAAAAGTTCTAACGGGTGTCAAAATGTTTATTAGAGTCTAATAAGTAAATAAAAAAGGTATAACAGTTAAGCAATAAAAGGTTTGTCTGTTATCGTTAAAAGAACTTAACTAAAACATTTGCACTATACATTAGTTATATAGGTCCTAAAAAGTGCCTTGTGAACTATATGGTGCCAAATGTGCAATTCACATTGCAAAAAGTTCAAACGGGTCTCAAAATGTTTATTAGAGTCTAATAAGTAAATAACAAAAGTATAACAGTTAACCAATAAAAGGTTTGTCTGTTATCGTTAAAAGAACTTAACTAAAAAATTTGCACTATACATTAGTTATATAGGTCCTAAAAAGTGCCTTGTGAACTATATGGTGCCAAATGTGCAATTCACATTGCAAAAAGTTCTAACGGGTCTCAAAATGTTTATTAGAGTCTAATAAGTAAATAATAAAAGTATAACAGTTAACCAATAAAAGGTTTGTCTGTTATCGTTAAAAGAACTTAACTAAAATAATTTGCACTATACATTAGTTATATAAGTCCTAAAAAGTGCCTTGTGAACTATATGGTGCCAAATGTGCAATTCACATTGCAAAAAGTTCTAACGGGTCTCAAAATGTTTATTAGAGTCTAATAAGTAAATAATAAAAGTATAACAGTTAACCAATAAAAGGTTTGTCTGTTATCGTTAAAAGAACTTAACTAAAAAATTTGCACTATACATTAGTTATATAGGTCCTAAAAAGTGCCTTGTGAACTATATGGTGCCAAATGTGCAATTCACATTGCAAAAAGTTCTAACGGGTCTCAAAATGTTTATTAGAGTCTAATAAGTAAATAATAAAAGTATAACAGTTAACCAATAAAAGGTTTGTATGTTATCGTTAAAAGAACTTAACTAAAAAATTTGCATTATACATTAGTTATATAGATCCTAAAAAGTGCCTTGTGAACTATATGGTGCCAAATGTGCAATTCACATTGCAAAATATTCTAACGGGTCTCAAAATGTTTATTAGAGTCTAATAAGTAAATAATAAAAGTATAACAGTTAACCAATAAAAGGTTTGTCTGTTATCGTTAAAACAACTTAACTAAAAAATTTGCACTATACATTAGTTATATAGGTCCTAAAAAGTGCCTTGTGAACTATATGGTGCTAAATGTGCAATTCACATTGCAAAAAGTTCTAACGGGTCTCAAAATGTTTATTAGAGTCTAATAAGTAAATAATAAAAGTATAACAGTTAACCAATAAAAGGTTTGTCTGTTATCGTTAAAAGAACTTAACTAAAAAAATTGCACTATACATTAGTTATATAGGTCCTAAAAAGTGCCTTGTGAACTATATGGTGCCAAATGTGCAATTCACATTGAAAAAAGTTCTAACGGGTCTCAAAATGTTTATTAGAGTCTAATAAGTAAATAATAAAAGTATAACAGTTAACCAATAAAAGGTTTGTCTGTTATCGTTAAAAAAACTTAACTAAAAAATTTGCACTATACATTAGTTATATAGGTCCTAAAAAGTGCCTTGTGAACTATATGGTGCCAAATGTGCAATTCACATTGCAAAAAGTTCTAACGGGTCTCAAAATGTTTATTAGAGTCTAATAAGTAAATAATAAAAGTATAACAGTTAACCAATAAAAGGTTTGTCTGTTATCGTTAAAAGAACTTAACTAAAATATTTGCACTATACATTAGTTATATAGGTCCTAAAAAGTGCCTTGTGAACTATAAGGTGCCAAATGTGCAATTCACATTGCAGAAAGTTCTAACGGGTCTCAAAATGTTTATTAGAGTCTAATAAGTAAATAATAAAAGTATAACAGTTAACCAATAAAAGGTTTGTCTGTTATCGTTAAAAGAACTTAACTAAAAAATTTGCACTATACATTAGTTATATAGGTCCTAAAAAGTGTTTTGTGAACTATATGGTGCCAAATGTGCAATTCACATTGCAAAAATTTCTAACGGGTCTCAAAATGTTTATTAGAGTCTAATAAGTAAATAATAAAAGTATAACAGTTAACCAATAAAAGGTTTGTCTGTTATCGTTAAAAGAACTTAACTAAAAAATTTGCACTATACATTAGTTATATAGGTCCTAAAAAGTGCCTTGTGAACTATAAGGTGCCAAATGTGCAATTCACATTGCAGAAAGTTCTAACGGGTCTCAAAATGTTTATTAGAGTCTAATAAGTAAATAATAAAAGTATAACAGTTAACCAATAAAAGGTTTGTCTGTTATCGTTAAAAGAACTTAACTAAAAAATTTGCACTATACATTAGTTATATAGGTCCTAAAAAGTGCCTTGTGAACTATATGGTGCCAAATGTGCAATTCACATTGCAAAAAGTTCTAACGGGTCTCAAAATGTTTATTAGAGTCTAATAAGTAAATAATAAAAGTATAACAGTTAACCAATAAAAGGTTTGTCTGTTATCGTTAAAAGAACTCAACTAAAAAGTTTGCACTATATATTAGTTATATAGGTCCTAAAAAGTGCCTTGTGAACTATATGGTGCCAAATGTGCAATTCACATTGCAAAAAGTTCTAACTGGTCTCAAAATGTTTATTAGAGTCTAAAAGGTAATTAATAAAAGTATAACAGTTAACCAATAAAAGGTTTGTCTGTTATCGTTAAAAGAACTTAACTAAAATATTTGCACTATACATTAGTTATATAGGTCCTAAAAAGTGCCTTGTGAACTATATGGTGCCAAATGTGCAATTCACATTGCAAAAAGTTCTAACGGGTCTCAAAATGTTTATTAGAGTCTAATAAGTAAATAATAAAAGTATAACAGTTAACCAATAAAAGGTTTGTCTGTTATCGTTAAAAGAACTTAACTAAAATATTTGCACTATACATTAGTTATATAGGTCCTAAAAAGTGCCTTGTGAACTATATGGTGCCAAATGTGCAATTCACATTGCAAAAAGTTCTAACGGGTCTCAAAATGTTTATTAGAGTCTAATAAGTAAATAATAAAAGTATAACAGTTAACCAATAAAAGGTTTGTCTGTTATCGTTAAAAGAACTTAACTAAAACATTTGCACTATACATTAGTTATATAGGTCCTAAAAAGTGCCTTGTGAACTATATGGTGCCAAATGTGCAATTCACATTGCAAAAAGTTCTAACGGGTCTCAAAATGTTTATTAGAGTCTAATAAGTAAATAATAAAAGTATAACAGTTAACCAATAAAAGGTTTGTCTGTTATCGTTAAAAGAACTCAACTAAAAAGTTTGCACTATATATTAGTTATATAGGTCCTAAAAAGTGCCTTGTGAACTATATGGTGCCAAATGTGCAATTCACATTGCAAAAAGTTCTAACTGGTCTCAAAATGTTTATTAGAGTCTAAAAGGTAAATAATAAAAGTATAACAGTTAACCAATGAAAGGTTTGTCTGTTATCGTTAAAAGAACTTAACTAAAATATTTGCACTATACATTAGTTATATAGGTCCTAAAAAGTGCCTTGTGAACTATATGGTGCCAAATGTGCAATTCACATTGCAAAAAGTTCTAACGGGTCTCAAAATGTTTATTAGAGTCTAATAAGTAAATAATAAAAGTATAACAGTTAACCAATAAAAGGTTTGTCTGTTATCGTTAAAAGAACTTAACTAAAAGATTTGCACTATACATTAGTTATATAGGTCCTAAAAAGTGCCTTGTGAACTATATGGTGCCAAATGTGCAATTCACATTGCAAAAAGTTCTAACGGGTCTCAAAATGTTTATTAGAGTCTAATAAGTAAATAATAAAAGTATAACAGTTAACCAATGAAAGGTTTGTCTGTTATCGTTAAAAGAACTTAACTAAAAAATTTGCACTATACATTAGTTATATAGGTCCTAAAAAGTGCCTTGTGAACTATATGGTGCCAAATGTGCAATTCACATTGCAAAAAGTTCTAACGGGTCTCAAAATGTTTATTAGAGTCTAATAAGTAAATAATAAAAGTATAACAGTTAACCAATAAAAGGTTTGTCTGTTATCGTTAAAAGAACTTAACTAAAATAATTTGCACTATACATTAGTTATATAGGTCCTAAAAAGTGCCTTGTGAACTATAAGGTGCCAAATGTGCAATTCACATTGCAGAAAGTTCTAACGGGTCTCAAAATGTTTATTAGAGTCTAATAAGTAAATAATAAACGTATAACAGTTAACCAATAAAAGGTTTGTCTGTTATCGTTAAAAGAACTTAACTAAAAAATTTGCACTATTCATTAGTTATATAGGTCCTAAAAAGTGCCTTGTGAACTATATGGTGCCAAATGTGCAATTCACATTGCAAAAAGTTTTAACGGGTCTCAAAATGTTTATTAGAGTCTAATAAGTAAATAATAAAAGTATAACAGTTAACCAATAAAAGGTTTGTCTGTTATCGTTAAAAGAACTTAACTAAAAAATTTGCACTATACATTAGTTATATAGGTCCTAAAAAGTGCCTTGTGAACTATAAGGTGCCAAATGTGCAATTCACATTGCAGAAAGTTCTAACGGGTCTCAAAATGTTTATTAGAGTCTAATAAGTAAATAATAAAAGTATAACAGTTAACCAATAAAAGGTTTGTCTGTTATCGTTAAAAGAACTTAACTAAAAAATTTGCACTATACATTAGTTATATAGGTCCTAAAAAGTGCCTTGTGAACTATATGGTGCCAAATGTGCAATTCACATTGCAAAAAGTTCTAACGGGTCTCAAAATGTTTATTAGAGTCTAATAAGTAAATAATAAAAGTATAACAGTTAACCAATAAAAGGTTTGTCTGTTATCGTTAAAAGAACTCAACTAAAAAGTTTGCACTATATATTAGTTATATAGGTCCTAAAAAGTGCCTTGTGAACTATATGGTGCCAAATGTGCAATTCACATTGCAAAAAGTTCTAACTGGTCTCAAAATGTTTATTAGAGTCTAAAAGGTAATTAATAAAAGTATAACAGTTAACCAATAAAAGGTTTGTCTGTTATCGTTAAAAGAACTTAACTAAAATATTTGCACTATACATTAGTTATATAGGTCCTAAAAAGTGCCTTGTGAACTATATGGTGCCAAATGTGCAATTCACATTGCAAAAAGTTTTAACGGGTCTCAAAATGTTTATTAGAGTCTAATAAGTAAATAATAAAAGTATAACAGTTAACCAATAAAAGGTTTGTCTGTTATCGTTAAAAGAACTTAACTAAAATATTTGCACTATACATTAGTTATATAGGTCCTAAAAAGTGCCTTGTGAACTATATGGTGCCAAATGTGCAATTCACATTGCAAAAAGTTCTAACGGGTCTCAAAATGTTTATTAGAGTCTAATAAGTAAATAATAAAAGTATAACAGTTAACCAATAAAAGGTTTGTCTGTTATCGTTAAAAGAACTTAACTAAAAAATTTGCACTTCTCATTAGTTATATAGGTCCTAAAAAGTGCCTTGTGAACTATATGGTGCCAAATGTGCAATTCACATTGCAAAAAGTTCTAACGGGTGTCAAAATGTTTATTAGAGTCTAATAAGTAAATAAAAAAAGTATAACAGTTAAGCAATAAAAGGTTTGTCTGTTATCGTTAAAAGAACTTAACTAAAACATTTGCACTATACATTAGTTATATAGGTCCTAAAAAGTGCCTTGTGAAGTATATGGTGCCAAATGTGCAATTCACATTGCAAAAAGTTCAAACGGGTCTCAAAATGTTTATTAGAGTCTAATAAGTAAATAACAAAAGTATAACAGTTAACCAATAAAAGGTTTGTCTGTTATCGTTAAAAGAACTTAACTAAAAAATTTGCACTTTACATTAGTTATATAGGTCCTAAAAAGTGCCTTGTGAACTATATGGTGCCAAATGTGCAATTCACATTGCAAAAAGTTCTAACGGGTGTCAAAATGTTTATTAGAGTCTAATAAGTAAATAATAAAAGTATAACAGTTAACCAATAAAAGGTTTGTCTGTTATCGTTAAAAGAACTTAACTAAAATAATTTGCACTATATATTAGTTATATAGGTCCTAAAAAGTGCCTTGTGAACTATATGGTGCCAAATGTGCAATTCACATTGCAAAAAGTTCTAACGGGTGTCAAAATGTTTATTAGAGTCTAATAAGTAAATAATAAAAGTATAACAGTTAACCAATAAAAGGTTTGTCTGTTATCGTTAAAAGAACTTAACTAAAAAATTTGCACTATACATTAGTTATATAGGTCCTAAAAAGTGCCTTGTGAACTATATGGTGCCAAATGTGCAATTCACATTGCAAAAAGTTCTAACGGGTCTCAAAATGTTTATTAGAGTCTAATAAGTAAATAATAAAAGTATAACAGTTAACCAATAAAAGGTTTGTCTGTTATCGTTAAAAGAACTTAACTAAAAAATTTGCACTATACATTAGTTATATAGGTCCTAAAAAGTGCCTTGTGAACTATATGGTGCCAAATGTGCAATTCACATTGCAGAAAGTTCTAACGGGTCTCAAAATGTTTATTAGAGTCTAATAAGTAAATAATAAACGTATAACAGTTAACCAATAAAAGGTTTGTCTGTTATCGTTAAAAGAACTTAACTAAAAAATTTGCACTATACATTAGTTATATAGGTCCTAAAAAGTGCCTTGTGAACTATATGGTGCCAAATGTGCAATTCACATTGCAAAAAGTTCTAACGGGTCTCAAAATGTTTATTAGAGTCTAATAAGTAAATAATAAAAGTATAACAGTTAACCAATAAAAGGTTTGTCTGTTATCGTTAAAAGAACTTAACTAAAAAATTTGCACTATACATTAGTTAAATAGGTCCTAAAAAGTTCCTTGTGAACTATATGGTGCCAAATGTGCAATTCACATTGCAAAAAGTTTTAACGGGTCTCAAAATGTTTATTAGAGTCTAATAAGTAAATAATAAAAGTATAACAGTTAACCAATAAAAGGTTTGTCTGTTATCGTTAAAAGAACTTAACTAAAAAATTTGCACTATACATTAGTTATATAGGTCCTAAAAAGTGCCTTGTGAACTATATGGTGCCAAATGTGCAATTCACATTGCAAAAAGTTCTAACGGGTCTCAAAATGTTTATTAGAGTCTAATAAGTAAATAATAAAAGTATAACAGTTAACCAATAAAAGGTTTGTCTGTTATCGTTAAAAGAACTTAACTAAAAAATTTGCACTATACATTAGTTATATAGGTCCTAAAAAGTGCCTTGTGAACTATATGGTGCCAAATGTGCAATTCACATTGCAAAAAGTTCTAACGGGTGTCAAAATGTTTATTAGAGTCTAATAAGTAAATAAAAAAGGTATAACAGTTAAGCAATAAAAGGTTTGTCTGTTATCGTTAAAAGAACTTAACTAAAACATTTGCACTATACATTAGTTATATAGGTCCTAAAAAGTGCCTTGTGAACTATATGGTGCCAAATGTGCAATTCACATTGCAAAATATTCAAACGGGTCTCAAAATGTTTATTAGAGTCTAATAAGTAAATAACAAAAGTATAACAGTTAACCAATAAAAGGTTTGTCTGTTATCGTTAAAAGAACTTAACTAAAAAATTTGCACTATACATTAGTTATATAGGTCCTAAAAAGTGCCTTGTGAACTATATGGTGCCAAATGTGCAATTCACATTGCAAAAAGTTCTAACGGGTGTCAAAATGTTTATTAGAGTCTAATAAGTAAATAATAAAAGTATAACAGTTAACCAATAAAAGGTTTGTCTGTTATCGTTAAAAGAACTTAACTAAAATAATTTGCACTATACATTAGTTATATAGGTCCTAAAAAGTGCCTTGTGAACTATATGGTGCCAAATGTGCAATTCACATTGCAAAAAGTTCTAACGGGTCTCAAAATGTTTATTAGAGTCTAATAAGTAAATAATAAAAGTATAACAGTTAACCAATAAAAGGTTTGTCTGTTATCGTTAAAAGAACTTAACTAAAAAATTTGCACTATACATTAGTTATATAGGTCCTAAAAAGTGCCTTGTGAACTATATGGTGCCAAATGTGCAATTCACATTGCAAAAAGTTCTAACGGGTCTCAAAATGTTTATTAGAGTCTAATAAGTAAATATTAAAAGTATAACAGTTAACCAATAAAAGGTTTGTATGTTATCGTTAAAAGAACTTAACTAAAAAATTTGCATTATACATTAGTTATATAGGTCCTAAAAAGTGCCTTGTGAACTATATGGTGCCAAATGTGCAATTCACATTGCAAAAAGTTCTAACGGGTCTCAAAATGTTTAGTTTGTCTGTTATCGTTAAAAGAACTTAACTAAAAAATTTGCACTATACATTAGTTATATAGGTCCTAAAAAGTGCCTTGTGAACTATATGGTGCCAAATGTGCAATTCACATTGCAAAAAGTTCTAACGGGTCTCAAAATGTTTATTAGAGTCTAATAAGTAAATAATAAAAGTATAACAGTTAACCAATAAAAGGTTTGTCTGTTATCGTTAAAAGAACTTAACTAAAATAATTTGCACTATACATTAGTTATATAGGTCCTAAAAAGTGCCTTGTGAACTATAAGGTGCCAAATGTGCAATTCACATTGCAGAAAGTTCTAACGGGTCTCAAAATGTTTATTAGAGTCTAATAAGTAAATAATAAACGTATAACAGTTAACCAATAAAAGGTTTGTCTGTTATCGTTAAAAGAACTTAACTAAAAAATTTGCACTATTCATTAGTTATATAGGTCCTAAAAAGTGCCTTGTGAACTATATGGTGCCAAATGTGCAATTCACATTGCAAAAAGTTTTAACGGGGCTCAAAATGTTTATTAGAGTCTAATAAGTAAATAATAAAAGTATAACAGTTAACCAATAAAAGGTTTGTCTGTTATCGTTAAAAGAACTTAACTAAAAAATTTGCACTATACATTAGTTATATAGGTCCTAAAAAGTGCCTTGTGAACTATAAGGTGCCAAATGTGCAATTCACATTGCAGAAAGTTCTAACGGGTCTCAAAATGTTTATTAGAGTCTAATAAGTAAATAATAAAAGTATAACAGTTAACCAATAAAAGGTTTGTCTGTTATCGTTAAAAGAACTTAACTAAAAAATTTGCACTATACATTAGTTATATAGGTCCTAAAAAGTGCCTTGTGAACTATATGGTGCCAAATGTGCAATTCACATTGCAAAAAGTTCTAACGGGTCTCAAAATGTTTATTAGAGTCTAATAAGTAAATAATAAAAGTATAACAGTTAACCAATAAAAGGTTTGTCTGTTATCGTTAAAAGAACTCAACTAAAAAGTTTGCACTATATATTAGTTATATAGGTCCTAAAAAGTGCCTTGTGAACTATATGGTGCCAAATGTGCAATTCACATTGCAAAAAGTTCTAACTGGTCTCAAAATGTTTATTAGAGTCTAAAAGGTAATTAATAAAAGTATAACAGTTAACCAATAAAAGGTTTGTCTGTTATCGTTAAAAGAACTTAACTAAAATATTTGCACTATACATTAGTTATATAGGTCCTAAAAAGTGCCTTGTGAACTATATGGTGCCAAATGTGCAATTCACATTGCAAAAAGTTTTAACGGGTCTCAAAATGTTTATTAGAGTCTAATAAGTAAATAATAAAAGTATAACAGTTAACCAATAAAAGGTTTGTCTGTTATCGTTAAAAGAACTTAACTAAAATATTTGCACTATACATTAGTTATATAGGTCCTAAAAAGTGCCTTGTGAACTATATGGTGCCAAATGTGCAATTCACATTGCAAAAAGTTCTAACGGGTCTCAAAATGTTTATTAGAGTCTAATAAGTAAATAATAAAAGTATAACAGTTAACCAATAAAAGGTTTGTCTGTTATCGTTAAAAGAACTTAACTAAAAAATTTGCACTATACATTAGTTATATAGGTCCTAAAAAGTGCCTTGTGAACTATATGGTGCCAAATGTGCAATTCACATTGCAAAAAGTTCTAACGGGTCTCAAAATGTTTATTAGAGTCTAATAAGTAAATAATAAAAGTATAACAGTTAACCAATAAAAGGTTTGTCTGTTATCGTTAAAAGAACTTAACTAAAAAATTTGCACTATACATTAGTTATATAGGTCCTAAAAAGTGCCTTGTGAACTATATGGTGCCAAATGTGCAATTCACATTGCAAAAAGTTCTAACGGGTCTCAAAATGTTTATTAGAGTCTAATAAGTAAATAATAAAAGTATAACAGTTAACCAATAAAAGGTTTGTCTGTTATCGTTAAAAGAACTCAACTAAAAAGTTTGCACTATATATTAGTTATATAGGTCCTAAAAAGTGCCTTGTGAACTATATGGTGCCAAATGTGCAATTCACATTGCAAAAAGTTCTAACTGGTCTCAAAATGTTTATTAGAGTCTAAAAGGTAAATAATAAAAGTATAACAGTTAACCAATGAAAGGTTTGTCTGTTATCGTTAAAAGAACTTAACTAAAATATTTGCACTATACATTAGTTATATAGGTCCTAAAAAGTGCCTTGTGAACTATATGGTGCCAAATGTGCAATTCACATTGCAAAAAGTTCTACCGGGTCTCAAAATGTTTATTAGAGTCTAATAAGTAAATAATAAAAGTATAACAGTTAACCAATAAAAGGTTTGTCTGTTATCGTTAAAAGAACTTAACTAAAAAATTTGCACTATACATTAGTTATATAGGTCCTAAAAAGTGCCTTGTGAACTATATGGTGCCAAATGTGCAATTCACATTGCAAAAATTTCTAACGGGTCTCAAAATGTTTATTAGAGTCTAATAAGTAAATAATAAAAGTATAACAGTTAACCAATAAAAGGTTTGTCTGTTATCGTTAAAAGAACTTAACTAAAAAATTTGCACTATACATTAGTTATATAGGTCCTAAAAAGTGCCTTGTGAACTATATGGTGCCAAATGTGCAATTCACATTGCAAAAAGTTCTAACGGGTCTCAAAATGTTTATTAGAGTCTAATAAGTAAATAATAAAAGTATAACAGTTAACCAATAAAAGGTTTGTCTGTTATCGTTAAAAGAACTTAACTAAAAAATTTGCACTATACATTAGTTATATAGGTCCTAAAAAGTGCCTTGTGAACTATATGGTGCCAAATGTGCAATTCACATTGCAAAAAGTTCTAACGGGTCTCAAAATGTTTATTAGAGTCTAATAAGTAAATAATAAAAGTATAACAGTTAACCAATAAAAGGTTTGTCTGTTATCGTTAAAAGAACTTAACTAAAATAATTTGCACTATACATTAGTTATATAGGTCCTAAAAAGTGCCTTGTGAACTATAAGGTGCCAAATGTGCAATTCACATTGCAGAAAGTTCTAACGGGTCTCAAAATGTTTATTAGAGTCTAATAAGTAAATAATAAACGTATAACAGTTAACCAATAAAAGGTTTGTCTGTTATCGTTAAAAGAACTTAACTAAAAAATTTGCACTATTCATTAGTTATATAGGTCCTAAAAAGTGCCTTGTGAACTATATGGTGCCAAATGTGCAATTCACATTGCAAAAAGTTTTAACGGGTCTCAAAATGTTTATTAGAGTCTAATAAGTAAATAATAAAAGTATAACAGTTAACCAATAAAAGGTTTGTCTGTTATCGTTAAAAGAACTTAACTAAAAAATTCCCACTATACATTAGTTATATAGGTCCTAAAAAGTGCCTTGTGAACTATATGGTGCCAAATGTGCAATTCACATTGCAAAAAGTTCTAACGGGTGTCAAAATGTTTATTAGAGTCTAATAAGTAAATAATAAAAGTATAACAGTTAACCAATAAAAGGTTTGTCTGTTATCGTTAAAAGAACTTAACTAAAAAATTTGCACTATACATTAGTTATATAGGTCCTAAAAAGTGCCTTGTGAACTATATGGTGCCAAATGTGCAATTCACATTGCAAAAAGTTCTAACGGGTGTCAAAATGTTTATTAGAGTCTAATAAGTAAATAATAAAAGTATAACAGTTAACCAATAAAAGGTTTGTCTGTTATCGTTAAAAGAACTTAACTAAAATAATTTGCACTATATATTAGTTATATAGGTCCTAAAAAGTGCCTTGTGAACTATATGGTGCCAAATGTGCAATTCACATTGCAAAAAGTTCTAACGGGTCTCAAAATGTTTATTAGAGTCTAATAAGTAAATAATAAAAGTATAACAGTTAACCAATAAAAGGTTTGTCTGTTATCGTTAAAAGAACTTAACTAAAAAATTTGCACTATACATTAGTTATATAGGTCCTAAAAAGTGCCTTGTGAACTATATGGTGCCAAATGTGCAATTCACATTGCAAAAAGTTCTAACGGGTGTCAAAATGTTTATTAGAGTCTAATAAGTAAATAATAAAAGTATAACAGTTAACCAATAAAAGGTTTGTCTGTTATCGTTAAAAGAACTTAACTAAAATAATTTGCACTATATATTAGTTATATAGGTCCTAAAAAGTGCCTTGTGAACTATATGGTGCCAAATGTGCAATTCACATTGCAAAAAGTTCTAACGGGTCTCAAAATGTTTATTAGAGTCTAATAAGTAAATAATAAAAGTATAACAGTTAACCAATAAAAGGTTTGTCTGTTATCGTTAAAAGAACTTAACTAAAAAATTTGCACTATACATTAGTTATATAGGTCCTAAAAAGTGCCTTGTGAACTATAAGGTGCCAAATGTGCAATTCACATTGCAGAAAGTTCTAACGGGTCTCAAAATGTTTATTAGAGTCTAATAAGTAAATAATAAACGTATAACAGTTAACCAATAAAAGGTTTGTCTGTTATCGTTAAAAGAACTTAACTAAAAAATTTGCACTATTCATTAGTTATATAGGTCCTAAAAAGTGCCTTGTGAACTATATGGTGCCAAATGTGCAATTCACATTGCAAAAAGTTTTAACGGGTCTCAAAATGTTTATTAGAGTCTAATAAGTAAATAATAAAAGTATAACAGTTAACCAATAAAAGGTTTGTCTGTTATCGTTAAAAGAACTTAACTAAAAAATTCCCACTATACATTAGTTATATAGGTCCTAAAAAGTGCCTTGTGAACTATATGGTGCCAAATGTGCAATTCACATTGCAAAAAGTTCTAACGGGTGTCAAAATGTTTATTAGAGTCTAATAAGTAAATAATAAAAGTATAACAGTTAACCAATAAAAGGTTTGTCTGTTATCGTTAAAAGAACTTAACTAAAAAATTTGCACTATACATTAGCTGTATAGGTCCTAAAAAGTGCCTTGTGAACTATATGGTGCCAAATGTGCAATTCACATTGAAAAAAGTTCTAACGGGTGTCAAAATGTTTATTAGAGTCTAATAAGTAAATAAAAAAGGTATAACAGTTAAGCAATAAAAGGTTTGTCTGTTATCGTTAAAAAAATTAACTAAAACATTTGCACTATACATTAGTTATATAGGTCCTAAAAAGTGCCTTGTGAAGTATATGGTGCCAAATGTGCAATTCACATTGCAAAAAGTTCAAACGGGTCTCAAAATGTTTATTAGAGTCTAATAAGTAAATAACAAAAGTATAACAGTTAACCAATAAAAGGTTTGTCTGTTATCGTTAAAAGAACTTAACTAAAATAATTTGCACTATATATTAGTTATATAGGTCCTAAAAAGTGCCTTGTGAACTATATGGTGCCAAATGTGCAATTCACATTGCAAAAAGTTCTAACGGGTCTCAAAATGTTTATTAGAGTCTAATAAGTAAATAATAAAAGTATAACAGTTAACCAATAAAAGGTTTGTCTGTTATCGTTAAAAGAACTTAACTAAAAAATTTGCACTATACATTAGTTATATAGGTCCTAAAAAGTGCCTTGTGAACTATATGGTGCCAAATGTGCAATTCACATTGCAAAAAGTTCTAACGAGTCTCAAAATGTTTATTAGAGTCTAATAAGTAAATAATAAAAGTATAACAGTTAACCAATAAAAGGTTTGTCTGTTATCGTTAAAAGAACTTAACTAAAATAATTTGCACTATATATTAGTTATATAGGTCCTAAAAAGTGCCTTGTGAACTATATGGTGCCAAATGTGCAATTCACATTGCAAAAAGTTCTAACGGGTCTCAAAATGTTTATTAGAGTCTAATAAGTAAATAATAAAAGTATAACAGTTAACCAATAAAAGGTTTGTCTGTTATCGTTAAAAGAACTTAACTAAAAAATTTGCACTATACATTAGTTATATAGGTCCTAAAAAGTGCCTTGTGAACTATATGGTGCCAAATGTGCAATTCACATTGCAAAAAGTTCTAACGGGTCTCAAAATGTTTATTAGAGTCTAATAAGTAAATAATAAAAGTATAACAGTTAACCAATAAAAGGTTTGTATGTTATCGTTAAAAGAACTTAACTAAAAAATTTGCATTATACATTAGTTATATAGGTCCTAAAAAGTGCCTTGTGAACTATATGGTGCCAAATGTGCAATTCACATTGCAAAAAGTTCTAACGGGTCTCAAAATGTTTATTAGAGTCTAATAAGTAAATAATAAAAGTATAACAGTTAACCAATAAAAGGTTTGTCTGTTATCGTTAAAACAACTTAACTAAAAAATTTGCACTATACATTAGTTATATAGGTCCTAAAAAGTGCCTTGTGAACTATATGGTGCTAAATGTGCAATTCACATTGCAAAAAGTTCTAACGGGTCTCAAAATGTTTATTAGAGTCTAATAAGTAAATAATAAAAGTATAACAGTTAACCAATAAAAGGTTTGTCTGTTATCGTTAAAAGAACTTAACTAAAAAATTTGCACTAAACATTAGTTATATAGGTCCTAAAAAGTGCCTTGTGAACTATATGGTGCCAAATGTGCAATTCACATTGAAAAAAGTTCTAACGGGTCTCAAAATGTTTATTAGAGTCTAATAAGTAAATAATAAAAGTATAACAGTTAACCAATAAAAGGTTTGTCTGTTATCGTTAAAAGAACTTAACTAAAAAATTTGCACTATACATTAGTTATATAGGTCCTAAAAAGTGCCTTGTGAACTATATGGTGCCAAATGTGCAATTCACATTGCAAAAAGTTCTAACGGGTCTCAAAATGTTTATTAGAGTCTAATAAGTAAATAATAAAAGTATAACAGTTAACCAATAAAAGGTTTGTCTGTTATCGTTAAAAGAACTTAACTAAAATATTTGCACTATACATTAGTTATATAGGTCCTAAAAAGTGCCTTGTGAACTATATGGTGCCAAATGTGCAATTCACATTGCAAAAAGTTCTAACGGGTCTCAAAATGTTTATTAGAGTCTAATAAGTAAATAATAAAATTATAACAGTTAACCAATAAAAGGTTTGTCTGTTATCGTTAAAAGAACTTAACTAAAAAAATTGCACTATACATTAGTTATATAGGTCCTAAAAAGTGCCTTGTGAACTATAAGGTGCCAAATGTGCAATTCACATTGCAGAAAGTTCTAACGGGTCTCAAAATGTTTATTAGAGTCTAATAAGTAAATAATAAAAGTATAACAGTTAACCAATAAAAGGTTTGTCTGTTATCGTTAAAAGAACTTAACTAAAAAATTTGCACTATACATTAGTTATATAGGTCCTAAAAAGTGCCTTGTGAACTATATGGTGCCAAATGTGCAATTCACATTGCAAAAAGTTCTAACGGGTCTCAAAATGTTTATTAGAGTCTAATAAGTAAATAATAAAAGTATAACAGTTAACCAATAAAAGGTTTGTCTGTTATCGTTAAAAGAACTTAACTAAAAAATTTGCATTATACATTAGTTATATAGGTCCTAAAAAGTGCCTTGTGAACTATATGGTGCCAAATGTGCAATTCACATTGCAAAAAGTTCTAACGGGTCTCAAAATGTTTATTAGAGTCTAATAAGTAAATAATAAAAGTATAACATTTAACCAATAAAAGGTTTGTCTGTTATCGGTAAAAGAACTTAACTAAAAATTTGCACTATACATTAGTTATATAGGTCCTAAAAAGTGCCTTGTGAACTATATGGTGCCAAATGTGCAATTCACATTGCAAAAAGTTCTAACGGGTGTCAAAATGTTTATTAGAGTCTAATAAGTAAATAATAAAAGTATAACAGTTAACCAATAAAAGGTTTTTCTTTTATCGTTAAAAGAACTTAACTAAAAAATTTGCACTATACATTAGTTATATAGGTCCTAAAAAATGCCTTGTGAACTATATGGTGCCAAATGTGCAATTAACATTGCAAAAAGTTCTAACGGGTCTCAAAATGTTTATTAGAGTCTAATAAGTAAATAATAAAAGTATAACAGTTAACCAATAAAAGGTTTGTCTGTTATCGTTAAAAGAACTTAACTAAAAAATTCCCACTATACATTAGTTATATAGGTCCTAAAAAGTGCCTTGTGAACTATATGGTGCCAAATGTGCAATTCACATTGCAAAAAGTTCTAACGGGTCTCAAAATGTTTATTAGAGTCTAATAAGTAAATAATAAAAGTATAACAGTTAACCAATAAAAGGTTTGTCTGTTATCGTTAAAAGAACTTAACTAAAAAATTTGCACTATACATTAGCTGTTTAGGTCCTAAAAAGTGCCCTGTGAACTATATGGTGCCAAATGTGCAATTTACATTGAAAAAAGTTCTAACGGGTCTCAAAATGTTTATTAGAGTCTAATAAGTAAATAATAAAAGTATAACAGTTAACCAATAAAAGGTTTGTCTGTTATCGTTAAAAGAACTTAACTAAAAAATTTGCACTATACATTAGTTATATAGGTCCTAAAAAGTGCCTTGTGAACTATATGGTGCCAAATGTGCAATTAACATTGCGAAAAGTTCTAACGGGTCTCAAAATGTTTATTAGAGTCTAATAAGTAAATAATAAAAGTATAACAGTTAACCAATAAAAGGTTTGTCTGTTATCGTTAAAAGAACTTAACTAAAAAATTCCCACTATACATTAGTTATATAGGTCCTAAAAAGTGCCTTGTGAACTATATGGTGCCAAATGTGCAATTCACATTGCAAAAAGTTCTAACGGGTCTCAAAATGTTTATTAGAGTCTAATAAGTAAATAATAAAAGTATAACAGTTAACCAATAAAAGGTTTGTCTGTTATCGTTAAAAGAACTTAACTAAAAAATTTGCATTATACATTAGTTATATAGGTCCTAAAAAGTGCCTTGTGAACTATATGGTGCCAAATGTGCAATTCACATTGCAAAAAGTTCTAACGGGTCTCAAAATGTTTATTAGAGTCTAATAAGTAAATAATAAAAGTATAACAGTTAACCAATAAAAGGTTTGTCTGTTATCGTTAAAAGAACTTAACTAAAAAATTTGCTTTATACATTAGTTATATAGGTCCTAAAAAGTGCCTTGTGAACTATATGGTGCCAAATGTGCAATTCACATTGCAAAAAGTTCTAACGGGTCTCAAAATGTTTATTAGAGTCTAATAAGTAAATAATAAAAGTATAACAGTTAACCAATAAAAGGTTTGTCTGTTATCGTTAAAAGAACTTAACTAAAAAATTCCCACTATACATTAGTTATATAGGTCCTAAAAAGTGCCTTGTGAACTATATGGTGCCAAATGTGCAATTCACATTGCAAAAAGTTCTAACGGGTCTCAAAATGTTTATTAGAGTCTAATAAGTAAATAATAAAAGTATAACAGTTAACCAATAAAAGGTTTGTCTGTTATCGTTAAAAGAACTTAACTAAAAAATTTGCATTATACATTAGTTATATAGGTCCTAAAAAGTGCCTTGTGAACTATATGGTGCCAAATGTGCAATTCACATTGCAAAAAGTTCTAACGGGTCTCAAAATGTTTATTAGAGTCTAATAAGTAAATAATAAAAGTATAACATTTAACCAATAAAAGGTTTGTCTGTTATCGGTAAAAGAACTTAACTAAAAATTTGCACTATACATTAGTTATATAGGTCCTAAAAAGTGCCTTGTGAACTATATGGTGCCAAATGTGCAATTCACATTGCAAAAAGTTCTAACGGGTGTCAAAATGTTTATTAGAGTCTAATAAGTAAATAATAAAAGTATAACAGTTAACCAATAAAAGGTTTTTCTGTTATCGTTAAAAGAACTTAACTAAAAAATTTGCACTATACATTAGTTATATAGGTCCTAAAAAGTGCCTTGTGAACTATATGGTGCCAAATGTGCAATTAACATTGCAAAAAGTTCTAACGGGTCTCAAAATGTTTATTAGAGTCTAATAAGTAAATAATAAAAGTATAACAGTTAACCAATAAAAGGTTTGTCTCTTATCGTTAAAAGAACTTAACTAAAAAATTCCCACTATACATTAGTTATATAGGTCCTAAAAAGTGCCTTGTCAACTATATGGTGCCAAATGTGCAATTCACATTGCAAAAAGTTCTAACGGGTCTCAAAATGTTTATTAGAGTCTAATAAGTAAATAATAAAAGTATAACAGTTAACCAATAAAAGGTTTGTCTGTTATCGTTAAAAGAACTTAACTAAAAAATTTGCACTATACATTAGCTGTATAGGTCCTAAAAAGTGCCTTGTGAACTATATGGTGCCAAATGTGCAATTCACATTGAAAAAAGTTCTAACGGGTCTCAAAATGTTTATTAGAGTCTAATAAGTAAATAATAAAAGTATAACAGTTAACCAATAAAAGGTTTGTCTGTTATCGTTAAAAGAACTTAACTAAAATATTTGCACTATACATTAGTTATATAGGTCCTAAAAAGTGCCTTGTGAACTATATGGTGCCAAATGTGCAATTAACATTGCAAAAAGTTCTAACGGGTCTCAAAATGTTTATTAGAGTCTAATAAGTAAATAATAAAAGTATAACAGTTAACCAATAAAAGGTTTGTCTGTTATCGTTAAAAGAACTTAACTAAAAAATTTGCACTATACATTAGTTATATAGGTCCTAAAAAGTGCCTTGTGAACTATATGGTGCCAAATGTGCAATTCACATTGCAAAAAGTTCTAACGGGTCTCAAAATGTTTATTAGAGTCTAATAAGTAAATAATAAAAGTATAACAGTTACCCAATAAAAGGTTTGTCTGTTATCGTTAAAAGAACTTAACTAAAAAATTTGCACTATACATTAGCTGTATAGGTCCTAAAAAGTGCTTTGTGAACTATATGGTGCCAAATGTGCAATTCACATTGAAAAAAGTTCTAACGGGTCTCAAAATGTTTATTAGAGTCTAATAAGTAAATAATAAAAGTATAACAGTTAACCAATAAAAGGTTTGTCTGTTATCGTTAAAAGAACTTAACTAAAAAATTTGCACTATACATTAGCTGTATAGGTCCTAAAAAGTGCCTTGTGAACTATATGGTGCCAAATGTGCAATTCACATTGCAAAAAGTTCTAACGGGTCTCAAAATGTTTATTAGAGTCTAATAAGTAAATAATAAAAGTATAACAGTTAACCAATAAAAGGTTTGTCTCTTATCGTTAAAAGAACTTAACTAAAAAATTCCCACTATACATTAGTTATATAGGTCCTAAAAAGTGCCTTGTGAACTATATGGTGCCAAATGTGCAATTCACATTGCAAAAAGTTCTAACGGGTGTCAAAATGTTTATTAGAGTCTAATAAGTAAATAATAAAAGTATAACAGTTAACCAATAAAAGGTTTGTCTGTTATCGTTAAAAGAACTTAACTAAAAAATTTGCACTATACATTAGCTGTATAGGTCCTAAAAAGTGCCTTGTGAACTATATGGTGCCAAATGTGCAATTCACATTGAAAAAAGTTCTAACGGGTCTCAAAATGTTTATTAGAGTCTAATAAGTAAATAATAAAAGTATAACAGTTAACCAATAAAAGGTTTGTCTGTTATCGTTAAAAGAACTTAACTAAAAAATTTGCACTATACATTAGTTATATAGGTCCTAAAAAGTGCCTTGTGAACTATATGGTGCCAAATGTGCAATTCACATTGCAAAAAGTTCTAACGGGTGTCAAAATGTTTATTAGAGTCTAATAAGTAAATAATAAAAGTATAACAGTTAACCAATAAAAGGTTTTTCTGTTATCGTTAAAAGAACTTAACTAAAAAATTTGCACTATACATTAGTTATATAGGTCCTAAAAAGTGCCTTGTGAACTATATGGTGCCAAATGTGCAATTAACATTGCAAAAAGTTCTAACGGGTCTCAAAATGTTTATTAGAGTCTAATAAGTAAATAATAAAAGTATAACAGTTAACCAATAAAAGGTTTGTCTGTTATCGTTAAAAGAACTTAACTAAAAAATTTGCACTATACATTAGTTATATAGGTCCTAAAAAGTGCCTTGTGAACTATATGGTGCCAAATGTGCAATTCACATTGCAAAAAGTTCTAACGGGTCTCAAAATGTTTATTAGAGTCTAATAAGTAAATAATAAAAGTATAACAGTTACCCAATAAAAGGTTTGTCTGTTATCGTTAAAAGAACTTAACTAAAAAATTTGCACTATACATTAGCTGTATAGGTCCTAAAAAGTGCTTTGTGAACTATATGGTGCCAAATGTGCAATTCACATTGAAAAAAGTTCTAACGGGTCTCAAAATGTTTATTAGAGTCTAATAAGTAAATAATAAAAGTATAACAGTTAACCAATAAAAGGTTTGTCTGTTATCGTTAAAAGAACTTAACTAAAAAATTTGCACTATACATTAGTTATATAGGTCCTAAAAAGTGCCTTGTGAACTATATGGTGCCAAATGTGCAATTCACATTGCAAAAAGTTCTAACGGGTCTCAAAATGTTTATTAGAGTCTAATAAGTAAATAATAAAAGTATAACAGTTAACCAATAAAAGGTTTGTCTCTTATCGTTAAAAGAACTTAACTAAAAAATTCCCACTATACATTAGTTATATAGGTCCTAAAAAGTGCCTTGTGAACTATATGGTGCCAAATGTGCAATTCACATTGCAAAAAGTTCTAACGGGTCTCAAAATGTTTATTAGAGTCTAATAAGTAAATAATAAAAGTATAACAGTTAACCAATAAAAGGTTTGTCTGTTATCGTTAAAAGAACTTAACTAAAAAATTTGCACTATACATTAGCTGTATAGGTCCTAAAAAGTGCCTTGTGAACTATATGGTGCCAAATGTGCAATTCACATTGAAAAAAGTTCTAACGGGTCTCAAAATGTTTATTAGAGTCTAATAAGTAAATAATAAAAGTATAACAGTTAACCAATAAAAGGTTTGTCTGTTATCGTTAAAAGAACTTAACTAAAAAATTTGCACTATACATTAGTTATATAGGTCCTAAAAAGTGCCTTGTGAACTATATGGTGCCAAATTTGCAATTAACATTGCAAAAAGTTCTAACGGGTCTCAAAATGTTTATTAGAGTCTAATAAGTAAATAATAAAAGTATAACAGTTAACCAATAAAAGGTTTGTCTGTTATCGTTAAAAGAACTTAACTAAAAAATTTGCACTATACATTAGTTATATAGGTCCTAAAAAGTGCCTTGTGAACTATATGGTGCCAAATGTGCAATTCACATTGCAAAAAGTTCTAACGGGTCTCAAAATGTTTATTAGAGTCTAATAAGTAAATAATAAAAGTATAACAGTTAACCAATAAAAGGTTTGTCTGTTATCGTTAAAAGAACTTAACTAAAAAATTTGCACTATACATTAGCTGTATAGGTCCTAAAAAGTGCTTTGTGAACTATATGGTGCCAAATGTGCAATTCACATTGAAAAAAGTTCTAACGGGTCTCAAAATGTTTATTAGAATCTAATAAGTAAATAATAAAAGTATAACAGTTAACCAATAAAAGGTTTGTCTGTTATCGTTAAAAGAACTTAACTAAAAAATTTGCACTATACATTAGCTGTATAGGTCCTAAAAAGTGCCTTGTGAACTATATGGTGCCAAATGTGCAATTCACATTGCAAAAAGTTCTAACGGGTGTCAAAATGTTTATTAGAGTCTATTAAGTAAATAATAAAAGTATAACAGTTAACCAATAAAAGGTTTGTCTGTTATCGTTAAAAGAACTTAACTAAAAAATTTGCACTATACATTAGTTATATAGGTCCTAAAAAGTGCCTTGTGAACTATATGGTGCCAAATGTGCAATTCACATTGCAAAAAGTTCTAACGGGTCTCAAAATGTTTATTAGAGTCTAATAAGTAAATAATAAAAGTATAACAGTTAACCAATAAAAGGTTTGTCTGTTATCGTTAAAAGAACTTAACTAAAAAATTTGCACTATACATTAGTTATATAGGTCCTAAAAAGTGCCTTGTGAACTATATGGTGCCAAATGTGCAATTCACATTGCAAAAAGTTCTAACGGGTCTCAAAATGTTTATTAGAGTCTAATAAGTAAATAATAAAAGTATAACAGTTACCCAATAAAAGGTTTGTCTGTTATCGTTAAAAGAACTTAACTAAAAAATTTGCACTATACATTAGCTGTATAGGTCCTAAAAAGTGCTTTGTGAACTATATGGTGCCAAATGTGCAATTCACATTGAAAAAAGTTCTAACGGGTCTCAAAATGTTTATTAGAGTCTAATAAGTAAATAATAAAAGTATAACAGTTAACCAATAAAAGGTTTGTCTGTTATCGTTAAAAGAACTTAACTAAAAAATTTGCACTATACATTAGCTGTATAGGTCCTAAAAAGTGCCTTGTGAACTATATGGTGCCAAATGTGCAATTCACATTGAAAAAAGTTCTAACGGGTCTCAAAATGTTTATTAGAGTCTAATAAGTAAATAATAAAAGTATAACAGTTAACCAATAAAAGGTTTGTCTGTTATCGTTAAAAGAACTTAACTAAAAAATTTGCACTATACATTAGTTATATAGGTCCTAAAAAGTGCCTTGTGAACTATATGGTGCCAAATTTGCAATTAACATTGCAAAAAGTTCTAACGGGTCTCAAAATGTTTATTAGAGTCTAATAAGTAAATAATAAAAGTATAACAGTTAACCAATAAAAGGTTTGTCTGTTATCGTTAAAAGAACTTAACTAAAAAATTTGCACTATACATTAGTTATATAGGTCCTAAAAAGTGCCTTGTGAACTATATGGTGCCAAATGTGCAATTCACATTGCAAAAAGTTCTAACGGGTCTCAAAATGTTTATTAGAGTCTAATAAGTAAATAATAAAAGTATAACAGTTAACCAATAAAAGGTTTGTCTGTTATCGTTAAAAGAACTTAACTAAAAAATTTGCACTATACATTAGCTGTATAGGTCCTAAAAAATGCTTTGTGAACTATATGGTGCCAAATGTGCAATTCACATTGAAAAAAGTTCTAACGGGTCTCAAAATGTTTATTAGAATCTAATAAGTAAATAATAAAAGTATAACAGTTAACCAATAAAAGGTTTGTCTGTTATCGTTAAAAGAACTTAACTAAAAAATTTGCACTATACATTAGCTGTATAGGTCCTAAAAAGTGCCTTGTGAACTATATGGTGCCAAATGTGCAATTCACATTGCAAAAAGTTCTAACGGGTGTCAAAATGTTTATTAGAGTCTAATAAGTAAATAATAAAAGTATAACAGTTAACCAATAAAAGGTTTGTCTGTTATCGTTAAAAGAACTTAACTAAAAAATTTGCACTATACATTAGTTATATAGGTCCTAAAAAGTGCCTTGTGAAGTATATGGTGCCAAATGTGCAATTCACATTGCAAAAAGTTCTAACGGGTCTCAAAATGTTTATTAGAGTCTAATAAGTAAATAATAAAAGTATAACAGTTAACCAATAAAAGGTTTGTCTGTTATCGTTAAAAGAACTTAACTAAAAAATTCCCACCATACATTAGCTATATAGGTCCTAAAAAGTGCCTTGTGAAGTATATGGTGCCAAATGTGCAATTCACATTGCAAAAAGTTCTAACGGGTCTCAAAATGTTTATTAGAGTCTAATAAGTAAATAATAAAAGTATAACAGTTAACCAATAAAAGGTTTGTCTTTTATCGTTAAAAGAACTTAACTAAAAAATTCCCACTATACATTAGCTATATAGGTCCTAAAAAGTGCCTTGTGAAGTATATGGTGCCAAATGTGCAATTCACATTGCAAAAAGTTCTAACGGGTCTCAAAATGTTTATTAGAGTCTAATAAGTAAATAATAAAAGTATAACAGTTAACCAATAAAAGGTTTGTCTGTTATCGTTAAAAGAACTTAACTAAAAAATTCCCACTATACATTAGCTATATAGGTCCTAAAAAGTGCCTTGTGAAGTATATGGTGCCAAATGTGCAATTCACATTGCAAAAAGTTCTAACGGGTCTCAAAATGTTTATTAGAGTCTAATAAGTAAATAATAAAAGTATAACAGTTAACCAATAAAAGGTTTGTCTGTTATCGTTAAAAGAACTTAACTAAAAAATTTGCACTATACATTAGCTGTATAGGTCCTAAAAAGTGCCTTGTGAACTATATGGTGCCAAATGTGCAATTCACATTGCAAAAAGTTCTAACGGGTGTCAAAATGTTTATTAGAGTGTAATAAGTAAATAATAAAAGTATAACAGTTAACCAATAAAAGGTTTTTCTGTTATCGTTAAAAGAACTTAACTAAAAAATTTGCACTATACATTAGTTATATAGGTCCTAAAAAGTGCCTTGTGAAGTATATGGTGCCAAATGTGCAATTCACATTGAAAAAAGTTCTAACGGGTCTCAAAATGTTTATTAGAGTCTAATAAGTAAATAATAAAAGTATAACAGTTAACCAATAAAAGGTTTGTCTGTTATCGTTAAAAGAACTTAACTAAAAAATTTGCACTATACATTAGCTGTATAGGTCCTAAAAAGTGCCTTGTGAACTATATGGTGCCAAATGTGCAATTCACATTGCAAAAAGTTCTAACGGGTGTCAAAATGTTTATTAGAGTCTAATAAGTAAATAATAAAAGTATAACAGTTAACCAATAAAAGGTTTGTCTGTTATCGTTAAAAGAACTTAACTAAAAAATTTGCACTATACATTAGTTATAAAGGTCCTAAAAAGTGCCTTGTGAAGTATATGGTGCCAAATGTGCAATTCACATTGCAAAAAGTTCTAACGGGTCTCAAAATGTTTATTAGAGTCTAATAAGTAAATAATAAAAGTATAACAGTTAACCAATAAAAGGTTTGTCTGTTATCGTTAAAAGAACTTAACTAAAAAATTTGCACTATACATTAGCTGTATAGGTCCTAAAAAGTGCTTTGTGAACTATATGGTGCCAAATGTGCAATTCACATTGAAAAAAGTTCTAACGGGTCTCAAAATGTTTATTAGAATCTAATAAGTAAATAATAAAAGTATAACAGTTAACCAATAAAAGGTTTGTCTGTTATCGTTAAAAGAACTTAACTAAAAAATTTGCACTATACATTAGCTGTATAGGTCCTAAAAAGTGCCTTGTGAACTATATGGTGCCAAATGTGCAATTCACATTGCAAAAAGTTCTAACGGGTCTCAAAATGTTTATTAGAGTCTAATAAGTAAATAATAAAAGTATAACAGTTAACCAATAAAAGGTTTGTCTGTTATCGTTAAAAGAACTTAACTAAAAAATTTGCACTATACATTAGTTATATAGGTCCTAAAAAGTGCCTTGTGAAGTATATGGTGCCAAATGTGCAATTCACATTGCAAAAAGTTCTAACGGGTCTCAAAATGTTTATTAGAGTCTAATAAGTAAATAATAAAAGTATAACAGTTAACCAATAAAAGGTTTGTCTGTTATCGTTAAAAGAACTTAACTAAAAAATTTGCACTATACATTAGTTATATAGGTCCTAAAAAGTGCCTTGTGAACTATATGGTGCCAAATGTGCAATTCACATTGCAAAAAGTTCTAACGGGTCTCAAAATGTTTATTAGAGTCTAATAAGTAAATAATAAAAGTATAACAGTTAACCAATAAAAGGTTTGTCTGTTATCGTTAAAAGAACTTAACTAAAAAATTTGCACTATACATTAGCTGTATAGGTCCTAAAAAGTGCTTTGTGAACTATATGGTGCCAAATGTGCAATTCACATTGAAAAAAGTTCTAACGGGTCTCAAAATGTTTATTAGAGTCTAATAAGTAAATAATAAAAGTATAACAGTTAACCAATAAAAGGTTTGTCTGTTATCGTTAAAAGAACTTAACTAAAAAATTTGCACTATACATTAGCTGTATAGGTCCTAAAAAGTGCCTTGTGAACTATATGGTGCCAAATGTGCAATTCACATTGAAAAAAGTTCTAACGGGTCTCAAAATGTTTATTAGAGTCTAATAAGTAAATAATAAAAGTATAACAGTTAACCAATAAAAGGTTTGTCTGTTATCGTTAAAAGAACTTAACTAAAAAATTTGCACTATACATTAGTTATATAGGTCCTAAAAAGTGCCTTGTGAACTATATGGTGCCAAATTTGCAATTAACATTGCAAAAAGTTCTAACGGGTCTCAAAATGTTTATTAGAGTCTAATAAGTAAATAATAAAAGTATAACAGTTAACCAATAAAAGGTTTGTCTGTTATCGTTAAAAGAACTTAACTAAAAAATTTGCACTATACATTAGTTATATAGGTCCTAAAAAGTGCCTTGTGAACTATATGGTGCCAAATGTGCAATTCACATTGCAAAAAGTTCTAACGGGTCTCAAAATGTTTATTAGAGTCTAATAAGTAAATAATAAAAGTATAACAGTTAACCAATAAAAGGTTTGTCTGTTATCGTTAAAAGAACTTAACTAAAAAATTTGCACTATACATTAGCTGTATAGGTCCTAAAAAATGCTTTGTGAACTATATGGTGCCAAATGTGCAATTCACATTGAAAAAAGTTCTAACGGGTCTCAAAATGTTTATTAGAATCTAATAAGTAAATAATAAAAGTATAACAGTTAACCAATAAAAGGTTTGTCTGTTATCGTTAAAAGAACTTAACTAAAAAATTTGCACTATACATTAGCTGTATAGGTCCTAAAAAGTGCCTTGTGAACTATATGGTGCCAAATGTGCAATTCACATTGCAAAAAGTTCTAACGGGTGTCAAAATGTTTATTAGAGTCTAATAAGTAAATAATAAAAGTATAACAGTTAACCAATAAAAGGTTTGTCTGTTATCGTTAAAACCACTTAACTAAAAAATTTGCACTATACATTAGTTATATAGGTCCTAAAAAGTGCCTTGTGAAGTATATGGTGCCAAATGTGCAATTCACATTGCAAAAAGTTCTAACGGGTCTCAAAATGTTTATTAGAGTCTAATAAGTAAATAATAAAAGTATAACAGTTAACCAATAAAAGGTTTGTCTGTTATCGTTAAAAGAACTTAACTAAAAAATTCCCACCATACATTAGCTATATAGGTCCTAAAAAGTGCCTTGTGAAGTATATGGTGCCAAATGTGCAATTCACATTGCAAAAAGTTCTAACGGGTCTCAAAATGTTTATTAGAGTCTAATAAGTAAATAATAAAAGTATAACAGTTAACCAATAAAAGGTTTGTCTTTTATCGTTAAAAGAACTTAACTAAAAAATTCCCACTATACATTAGCTATATAGGTCCTAAAAAGTGCCTTGTGAAGTATATGGTGCCAAATGTGCAATTCACATTGCAAAAAGTTCTAACGGGTCTCAAAATGTTTATTAGAGTCTAATAAGTAAATAATAAAAGTATAACAGTTAACCAATAAAAGGTTTGTCTGTTATCGTTAAAAGAACTTAACTAAAAAATTCCCACTATACATTAGCTATATAGGTCCTAAAAAGTGCCTTGTGAAGTATATGGTGCCAAATGTGCAATTCACATTGCAAAAAGTTCTAACGGGTCTCAAAATGTTTATTAGAGTCTAATAAGTAAATAATAAAAGTATAACAGTTAACCAATAAAAGGTTTGTCTGTTATCGTTAAAAGAACTTAACTAAAAAATTTGCACTATACATTAGCTGTATAGGTCCTAAAAAGTGCCTTGTGAACTATATGGTGCCAAATGTGCAATTCACATTGCAAAAAGTTCTAACGGGTGTCAAAATGTTTATTAGAGTGTAATAAGTAAATAATAAAAGTATAACAGTTAACCAATAAAAGGTTTGTCTGTTATCGTTAAAAGAACTTAACTAAAAAATTTGCACTATACATTAGTTATATAGGTCCTAAAAAGTGCCTTGTGAAGTATATGGTGCCAAATGTGCAATTCACATTGAAAAAAGTTCTAACGGGTCTCAAAATGTTTATTAGAGTCTAATAAGTAAATAATAAAAGTATAACAGTTAACCAATAAAAGGTTTGTCTGTTATCGTTAAAAGAACTTAACTAAAAAATTTGCACTATACATTAGCTGTATAGGTCCTAAAAAGTGCCTTGTGAACTATATGGTGCCAAATGTGCAATTCACATTGCAAAAAGTTCTAACGGGTGTCAAAATGTTTATTAGAGTCTAATAAGTAAATAATAAAAGTATAACAGTTAACCAATAAAAGGTTTGTCTGTTATCGTTAAAAGAACTTAACTAAAAAATTTGCACTATACATTAGTTATAAAGGTCCTAAAAAGTGCCTTGTGAAGTATATGGTGCCAAATGTGCAATTCACATTGCAAAAAGTTCTAACGGGTCTCAAAATGTTTATTAGATTCTAATAAGTAAATAATAAAAGTATAACAGTTAACCAATAAAAGGTTTGTCTCTTATCGTTAAAAGAACTTAACTAAAAAATTCCCACTATACATTAGCTATATAGGTCCTAAAAAGTGCCTTGTGAAGTATATGGTGCCAAATGTGCAATTCACATTGCAAAAAGTTCTAACGGGTCTCAAAATGTTTATTAGAGTCTAATAAGTAAATAATAAAAGTATAACAGTTAACCAATAAAAGGTTTGTCTGTTATCGTTAAAAGAACTTAACTAAAAAATTCCCACTATACATTAGCTATATAGGTCCTAAAAAGTGCCTTGTGAAGTATATGGTGCCAAATGTGCAATTCACATTGCAAAAAGTTCTAACGGGTCTCAAAATGTTTATTAGAGTCTAATAAGTAAATAATAAAAGTATAACAGTTAACCAATAAAAGGTTTGTCTGTTATCGTTAAAAGAACTTAACTAAAAAATTCCCACTATACATTAGCTATATAGGTCCTAAAAAGTGCCTTGTGAAGTATATGGTGCCAAATGTGCAATTCACATTGCAAAAAGTTCTAACGGGTCTCAAAATGTTTATTAGAGTCTAATAAGTAAATAATAAAAGTATAACAGTTAACCAATAAAAGGTTTGTCTGTTATCGTTAAAAGAACTTAACTAAAAAATTCCCACTATAAATTAGCTATATAGGTCCTAAAAAGTGCCTTGTGAAGTATATGGTGCCAAATGTGCAATTCACATTGCAAAAAGTTCTAACGGGTCTCAAAATGTTTATTAGAGTCTAATAAGTAAATAATAAAAGTATAACAGTTAACCAATAAAAGGTTTGTCTGTTATCGTTAAAAGAACTTAACTAAAAAATTTGCACTATACATTAGCTGTATAGGTCCTAAAAAGTGCCTTGTGAACTATATGGTGCCAAATGTGCAATTCACATTGCAAAAAGTTCTAACGGGTGTCAAAATGTTTATTAGAGTCTAATAAGTAAATAATAAAAGTATAACAGTTAACCAATAAAAGGTTTGTCTGTTATCGTTAAAAGAACTTAACTAAAAAATTTGCACTATACATTAGTTATATAGGTCCTAAAAAGTGCCTTGTGAAGTATATGGTGCCAAATGTGCAATTCACATTGCAAAAAGTTCTAACGGGTCTCAAAATGTTTGTTAGAGTCTAATAAGTAAATAATAAAAGTATAACAGTTAACCAATAAAAGGTTTGTCTGTTATCGTTAAAAGAACTTAACTAAAAAATTTGCACTATACATTAGCTATATAGGTCCTAAAAAGTTCCTTGTGAAGTATATGGTGCCAAATGTGCAATTCACATTGCAAAAAGTTCTAACGGGTCTCAAAATGTTTATTAGAGTCTAATAAGTAAATAATAAAAGTATAACAGTTAACCAATAAAAGGTTTGTCTGTTATCGTTAAAAGAACTTAACCAAAAAATTCCCACTATACATTAGTTATATAGGTCCTAAAAAGTGCCTTGTGAACTATATGGTGCCAAATGTGCAATTCACATTGCAAAAAGTTCTAACGGGTCTCAAAATGTTTATTAGATTCTAATAAGTAAATAATAAAAGTATAACAGTTAACCAATAAAAGGTTTGTCTGTTATCGTTAAAAGAACTTAACCAAAAAATTCCCACTATACATTAGTTATATAGGTCCTAAAAAGTGCCTTGTGAACTATATGGTGCCAAATGTGCAATTCACATTGCAAAAAGTTCTAACGGGTCTCAAAATGTTTATTAGATTCTAATAAGTAAATAATAAAAGTATAACAGTTAACCAATAAAAGGTTTGTCTGTTATCGTTAAAAGAACTTAACTAAAAAATTTGCACTATACATTAGCTGTATAGGTCCTAAAAAGTGCCTTGTGAACTATATGGTGCCAAATGTGCAATTCACATTGAAAAAAGTTCTAACGGGTCTCAAAATGTTTATTAGAGTCTAATAAGTAAATAATAAAAGTATAACAGTTAACCAATAAAAGGTTTGTCTGTTATCGTTAAAAGAACTTAACTAAAAAATTTGCACTATACATTAGTTATATAGGTCCTAAAAAGTGCCTTGTGAACTATATGGTGCCAAATGTGCAATTAACATTGCAAAAAAGTCTAACGGGTCTCAAAATGTTTATTAGAGTCTAATAAGTAAATAATAAAAGTATAACAGTTAACCAATAAAAGGTTTGTCTCTTATCGTTAAAAGAACTTAACTAAAAAATTTGCACTATACATTAGTTATATAGGTCCTAAAAAGTGCCTTGTGAACTATATGGTGCCAAATGTGCAATTCACATTGCAAAAAGTTCTAACGGGTCTCAAAATGTTTATTAGAGTCTAATAAGTAAATAATAAAAGTATAACAGTTAACCAATAAAAGGTTTGTCTGTTATCGTTAAAAGAACTTAACTAAAAAATTTGCACTATACATTAGTTATATAGGTCCTAAAAAGTGCCTAGTGAACTATATGGTGCCAAATGTGCAATTCACATTGCAAAAAGTTTTAACGGGTCTCAAAATGTTTATTAGAGTCTAATAAGTAAATAATAAAAGTATAACAGTTAACCAATAAAAGGTTTGTCTGTTATCGTTAAAAGAACTTAACTAAAAAATTTGCACTATACATTAGTTATATAGGTCCTAAAAAGTGCCTTGTGAACTATATGGTGCCAAATGTGCAATTCACATTGCAAAAAGTTCTAACGGGTCTCAAAATGTTTATTAGAGTCTAATAAGTAAATAATAAAAGTATAACAGTTAACCAATAAAAGGTTTGTCTCTTATCGTTAAAAGAACTTAACTAAAAAATTCCCACTATACATTAGTTATATAGGTCCTAAAAAGTGCCTTGTGAACTATATGGTGCCAAATGTGCAATTCACATTGCAAAAAGTTCTAACGGGTCTCAAAATGTTTATTAGAGTCTAATAAGTAAATAATAAAAGTATAACAGTTAACCAATAAAAGGTTTGTCTGTTATCGTTAAAAGAACTTAACTAAAAAATTTGCACTATACATTAGCTGTATAGGTCCTAAAAAGTGCCTTGTGAACTATATGGTGCCAAATGTGCAATTCACATTGAAAAAAGTTCTAACGGGTCTCAAAATGTTTATTAGAGTCTAATAAGTAAATAATAAAAGTATAACAGTTAACCAATAAAAGGTTTGTCTGTTATCGTTAAAAGAACTTAACTAAAAAATTTGCACTATACATTAGTTATATAGGTCCTAAAAAGTGCCTTGTGAACTATATGGTGCCAAATGTGCAATTAACATTGCAAAAAGTTCTAACGGGTCTCAAAATGTTTATTAGAGTCTAATAAGTAAATAATAAAAGTATAACAGTTAACCAATAAAAGGTTTGTCTCTTATCGTTAAAAGAACTTAACTAAAAAATTCCCACTATACATTAGTTATATAGGTCCTAAAAAGTGCCTTGTGAACTATATGGTGCCAAATGTGCAATTCACATTGCAAAAAGTTCTAACGGGTCTCAAAATGTTTATTAGAGTCTAATAAGTAAATAATAAAAGTATAACAGTTAACCAATAAAAGGTTTGTCTGTTATCGTTAAAAGAACTTAACTAAAAAATTTGCACTATACATTAGCTGTATAGGTCCTAAAAAGTGCCTTGTGAACTATATGGTGCCAAATGTGCAATTCACATTGAAAAAAGTTCTAACGGGTCTCAAAATGTTTATTAGAGTCTAATAAGTAAATAATAAAAGTATAACAGTTAACCAATAAAAGGTTTGTCTGTTATCGTTAAAAGAACTTAACTAAAAAATTTGCACTATACATTAGTTATATAGGTCCTAAAAAGTGCCTTGTGAACTATATGGTGCCAAATGTGCAATTAACATTGCAAAAAGTTCTAACGGGTCTCAAAATGTTTATTAGAGTCTAATAAGTAAATAATAAAAGTATAACAGTTAACCAATAAAAGGTTTGTCTGTTATCGTTAAAAGAACTTAACTAAAAAATTTGCACTATACATTAGTTATATAGGTCCTAAAAAGTGCCTTGTGAACTATATGGTGCCAAATGTGCAATTCACATTGCAAAAAGTTCTAACGGGTCTCAAAATGTTTATTAGAGTCTAATAAGTAAATAATAAAAGTATAACAGTTACCCAATAAAAGGTTTGTCTGTTATCGTTAAAAGAACTTAACTAAAAAATTTGCACTATACATTAGCTGTATAGGTCCTAAAAAGTGCTTTGTGAACTATATGGTGCCAAATGTGCAATTCACATTGAAAAAAGTTCTAACGGGTCTCAAAATGTTTATTAGAGTCTAATAAGTAAATAATAAAAGTATAACAGTTAACCAATAAAAGGTTTGTCTGTTATCGTTAAAAGAACTTAACTAAAAAATTTGCACTATACATTAGTTATATAGGTCCTAAAAAGTGCCTTGTGAACTATATGGTGCCAAATGTGCAATTCACATTGCAAAAAGTTCTAACGGGTCTCAAAATGTTTATTAGAGTCTAATAAGTAAATAATAAAAGTATAACAGTTAACCAATAAAAGGTTTGTCTCTTATCGTTAAAAGAACTTAACTAAAAAATTCCCACTATACATTAGTTATATAGGTCCTAAAAAGTGCCTTGTGAACTATATGGTGCCAAATGTGCAATTCACATTGCAAAAAGTTCTAACGGGTCTCAAAATGTTTATTAGAGTCTAATAAGTAAATAATAAAAGTATAACAGTTAACCAATAAAAGGTTTGTCTGTTATCGTTAAAAGAACTTAACTAAAAAATTTGCACTATACATTAGCTGTATAGGTCCTAAAAAGTGCCTTGTGAACTATATGGTGCCAAATGTGCAATTCACATTGAAAAAAGTTCTAACGGGTCTCAAAATGTTTATTAGAGTCTAATAAGTAAATAATAAAAGTATAACAGTTAACCAATAAAAGGTTTGTCTGTTATCGTTAAAAGAACTTAACTAAAAAATTTGCACTATACATTAGTTATATAGGTCCTAAAAAGTGCCTTGTGAACTATATGGTGCCAAATTTGCAATTAACAATGCAAAAAGTTCTAACGGGTCTCAAAATGTTTATTAGAGTCTAATAAGTAAATAATAAAAGTATAACAGTTAACCAATAAAAGGTTTGTCTGTTATCGTTAAAAGAACTTAACTAAAAAATTTGCACTATACATTAGTTATATAGGTCCTAAAAAGTGCCTTGTGAACTATATGGTGCCAAATGTGCAATTCACATTGCAAAAAGTTCTAACGGGTCTCAAAATGTTTATTAGAGTCTAATAAGTAAATAATAAAAGTATAACAGTTAACCAATAAAAGGTTTGTCTGTTATCGTTAAAAGAACTTAACTAAAAAATTTGCACTATACATTAGCTGTATAGGTCCTAAAAAGTGCTTTGTGAACTATATGGTGCCAAATGTGCAATTCACATTGAAAAAAGTTCTAACGGGTCTCAAAATGTTTATTAGAATCTAATAAGTAAATAATAAAAGTATAACAGTTAACCAATAAAAGGTTTGTCTGTTATCGTTAAAAGAACTTAACTAAAAAATTTGCACTATACATTAGCTGTATAGGTCCTAAAAAGTGCCTTGTGAACTATATGGTGCCAAATGTGCAATTCACATTGCAAAAAGTTCTAACGGGTGTCAAAATGTTTATTAGAGTCTAATAAGTAAATAATAAAAGTATAACAGTTAACCAATAAAAGGTTTGTCTGTTATCGTTAAAAGAACTTAACTAAAAAATTTGCACTATACATTAGTTATATAGGTCCTAAAAAGTGCCTTGTGAACTATATGGTGCCAAATGTGCAATTCACATTGCAAAAAGTTCTAACGGGTCTCAAAATGTTTATTAGAGTCTAATAAGTAAATAATAAAAGTATAACAGTTAACCAATAAAAGGTTTGTCTGTTATCGTTAAAAGAACTTAACTAAAAAATTTGCACTATACATTAGTTATATAGGTCCTAAAAAGTGCCTTGTGAAGTATATGGTGCCAAATGTGCAATTCACATTGCAAAAAGTTCTAACGGGTCTCAAAATGTTTATTAGAGTCTAATAAGTAAATAATAAAAGTATAACAGTTAACCAATAAAAGGTTTGTCTCTTATCGTTAAAAGAACTTAACTAAAAAATTCCCACTATACATTAGTTATATAGGTCCTAAAAAGTGCCTTGTGAACTATATGGTGCCAAATGTGCAATTCACATTGCAAAAAGTTCTAACGGGTCTCAAAATGTTTATTAGAGTCTAATAAGTAAATAATAAAAGTATAACAGTTAACCAATAAAAGGTTTGTCTGTTATCGTTAAAAGAACTTAACTAAAAAATTTGCACTATACATTAGCTGTAGAGGTCCTAAAAAGTGCCTTGTGAACTATATGGTGCCAAATGTGCAATTCACATTGAAAAAAGTTCTAACGGGTCTCAAAATGTTTATTAGAGTCTAATAAGTAAATAATAAAAGTATAACAGTTAACCAATAAAAGGTTTGTCTGTTATCGTTAAAAGAACTTAACTAAAAAATTTGCACTATACATTAGTTATATAGGTCCTAAAAAGTGCCTTGTGAACTATATGGTGCCAAATGTGCAATTAACATTGCAAAAAGTTCTAACGGGTCTCAAAATGTTTATTAGAGTCTAATAAGTAAATAATAAAAGTATAACAGTTAACCAATAAAAGGTTTGTCTGTTATCGTTAAAAGAACTTAACTAAAAAATTTGCACTATACATTAGTTATATAGGTCCTAAAAAGTGCCTTGTGAACTATATGGTGCCAAATGTGCAATTCACATTGCAAAAAGTTCTAACGGGTCTCAAAATGTTTATTAGAGTCTAATAAGTAAATAATAAAAGTATAACAGTTACCCAATAAAAGGTTTGTCTGTTATCGTTAAAAGAACTTAACTAAAAAATTTGCACTATACATTAGCTGTATAGGTCCTAAAAAGTGCTTTGTGAACTATATGGTGCCAAATGTGCAATTCACATTGAAAAAAGTTCTAACGGGTCTCAAAATGTTTATTAGAGTCTAATAAGTAAATAATAAAAGTATAACAGTTAACCAATAAAAGGTTTGTCTGTTATCGTTAAAAGAACTTAACTAAAAAATTTGCACTATACATTAGTTATATAGGTCCTAAAAAGTGCCTTGTGAACTATATGGTGCCAAATGTGCAATTCACATTGCAAAAAGTTCTAACGGGTCTCAAAATGTTTATTAGAGTCTAATAAGTAAATAATAAAAGTATAACAGTTAACCAATAAAAGGTTTGTCTCTTATCGTTAAAAGAACTTAACTAAAAAATTCCCACTATACATTAGTTATATAGGTCCTAAAAAGTGCCTTGTGAACTATATGGTGCCAAATGTGCAATTCACATTGCAAAAAGTTCTAACGGGTCTCAAAATGTTTATTAGAGTCTAATAAGTAAATAATAAAAGTATAACAGTTAACCAATAAAAGGTTTGTCTGTTATCGTTAAAAGAACTTAACTAAAAAATTTGCACTATACATTAGCTGTATAGGTCCTAAAAAGTGCCTTGTGAACTATATGGTGCCAAATGTGCAATTCACATTGAAAAAAGTTCTAACGGGTCTCAAAATGTTTATTAGAGTCTAATAAGTAAATAATAAAAGTATAACAGTTAACCAATAAAAGGTTTGTCTGTTATCGTTAAAAGAACTTAACTAAAAAATTTGCACTATACATTAGTTATATAGGTCCTAAAAAGTGCCTTGTGAACTATATGGTGCCAAATTTGCAATTAACAATGCAAAAAGTTCTAACGGGTCTCAAAATGTTTATTAGAGTCTAATAAGTAAATAATAAAAGTATAACAGTTAACCAATAAAAGGTTTGTCTGTTATCGTTAAAAGAACTTAACTAAAAAATTTGCACTATACATTAGTTATATAGGTCCTAAAAAGTGCCTTGTGAACTATATGGTGCCAAATGTGCAATTCACATTGCAAAAAGTTCTAACGGGTCTCAAAATGTTTATTAGAGTCTAATAAGTAAATAATAAAAGTATAACAGTTAACCAATAAAAGGTTTGTCTGTTATCGTTAAAAGAACTTAACTAAAAAATTTGCACTATACATTAGCTGTATAGGTCCTAAAAAGTGCTTTGTGAACTATATGGTGCCAAATGTGCAATTCACATTGAAAAAAGTTCTAACGGGTCTCAAAATGTTTATTAGAATCTAATAAGTAAATAATAAAAGTATAACAGTTAACCAATAAAAGGTTTGTCTGTTATCGTTAAAAGAACTTAACTAAAAAATTTGCACTATACATTAGCTGTATAGGTCCTAAAAAGTGCCTTGTGAACTATATGGTGCCAAATGTGCAATTCACATTGCAAAAAGTTCTAACGGGTGTCAAAATGTTTATTAGAGTCTAATAAGTAAATAATAAAAGTATAACAGTTAACCAATAAAAGGTTTGTCTGTTATCGTTAAAACAACTTAACTAAAAAATTTGCACTATACATTAGTTATATAGGTCCTAAAAAGTGCCTTGTGAACTATATGGTGCCAAATGTGCAATTCACATTGCAAAAAGTTCTAACGGGTCTCAAAATGTTTATTAGAGTCTAATAAGTAAATAATAAAAGTATAACAGTTAACCAATAAAAGGTTTGTCTGTTATCGTTAAAAGAACTTAACTAAAAAATTTGCACTATACATTAGTTATATAGGTCCTAAAAAGTGCCTTGTGAAGTATATGGTGCCAAATGTGCAATTCACATTGCAAAAAGTTCTAACGGGTCTCAAAATGTTTATTAGAGTCTAATAAGTAAATAATAAAAGTATAACAGTTACCCAATAAAAGGTTTGTCTGTTATCGTTAAAAGAACTTAACTAAAAAATTTGCACTATACATTAGCTGTATAGGTCCTAAAAAGTGCTTTGTGAACTATATGGTGCCAAATGTGCAATTCACATTGAAAAAAGTTCTAACGGGTCTCAAAATGTTTATTAGAGTCTAATAAGTAAATAATAAAAGTATAACAGTTAACCAATAAAAGGTTTGTCTGTTATCGTTAAAAGAACTTAACTAAAAAATGTGCACTATACATTAGTTATATAGGTCCTAAAAAGTGCCTTGTGAACTATATGGTGCCAAATGTGCAATTCACATTGCAAAAAGTTCTAACGGGTCTCAAAATGTTTATTAGAGTCTAATAAGTAAATAATAAAAGTATAACAGTTAACCAATAAAAGGTTTGTCTGTTATCGTTAAAAGAACTTAACTAAAAAATTCCCACTATACATTAGTTATATAGGTCCTAAAAAGTGCCTTGTGAACTATATGGTGCCAAATGTGCAATTCACATTGCAAAAAGTTCTAACGGGTCTCAAAATGTTTATTAGAGTCTAATAAGTAAATAATAAAAGTATAACAGTTAACCAATAAAAGGTTTGTCTGTTATCGTTAAAAGAACTTAAGTAAAAAATTTGCACTATACATTAGCTGTATAGGTCCTAAAAAGTGCCTTGTGAACTATATGGTGCCAAATGTGCAATTCACATTGAAAAAAGTTCTAACGGGTCTCAAAATGTTTATTAGAGTCTAATAAGTAAATAATAAAAGTATAACAGTTAACCAATAAAAGGTTTGTCTGTTATCGTTAAAAGAACTTAACTAAAAAATTTGCACTATACATTAGTTATATAGGTCCTAAAAAGTGCCTTGTGAACTATATGGTGCCAAATTTGCAATTAACATTGCAAAAAGTTCTAACGGGTCTCAAAATGTTTATTAGAGTCTAATAAGTAAATAATAAAAGTATAACAGTTAACCAATAAAAGGTTTGTCTGTTATCGTTAAAAGAACTTAACTAAAAAATTTGCACTATACATTAGTTATATAGGTCCTAAAAAGTGCCTTGTGAACTATATGGTGCCAAATGTGCAATTCACATTGCAAAAAGTTCTAACGGGTCTCAAAATGTTTATTAGAGTCTAATAAGTAAATAATAAAAGTATAACAGTTAACCAATAAAAGGTTTGTCTGTTATCGTTAAAAGAACTTAACTAAAAAATTTGCACTATACATTAGCTGTATAGGTCCTAAAAAGTGCTTTGTGAACTATATGGTGCCAAATGTGCAATTCACATTGAAAAAAGTTCTAACGGGTCTCAAAATGTTTATTAGAATCTAATAAGTAAATAATAAAAGTATAACAGTTAACCAATAAAAGGTTTGTCTGTTATCGTTAAAAGAACTTAACTAAAAAATTTGCACTATACATTAGCTGTATAGGTCCTAAAAAGTGCCTTGTGAACTATATGGTGCCAAATGTGCAATTCACATTGCAAAAAGTTCTAACGGGTGTCAAAATGTTTATTAGAGTCTAATAAGTAAATAATAAAAGTATAACAGTTAACCAATAAAAGGTTTGTCTGTTATCGTTAAAAGAACTTAACTAAAAAATTTGCACTATACATTAGTTATATAGGTCCTAAAAAGTGCCTTGTGAAGTATATGGTGCCAAATGTGCAATTCACATTGCAAAAAGTTCTAACGGGTCTCAAAATGTTTATTAGAGTCTAATAAGTAAATAATAAAAGTATAACAGTTAACCAATAAAAGGTTTGTCTGTTATCGTTAAAAGAACTTAACTAAAAAATTCCCACCATACATTAGCTATATAGGTCCTAAAAAGTGCCTTGTGAAGTATATGGTGCCAAATGTGCAATTCACATTGCAAAAAGTTCTAACGGGTCTCAAAATGTTTATTAGAGTCTAATAAGTAAATAATAAAAGTATAACAGTTAACCAATAAAAGGTTTGTCTTTTATCGTTAAAAGAACTTAACTAAAAAATTCCCACTATACATTAGCTATATAGGTCCTAAAAAGTGCCTTGTGAAGTATATGGTGCCAAATGTGCAATTCACATTGCAAAAAGTTCTAACGGGTCTCAAAATGTTTATTAGAGTCTAATAAGTAAATAATAAAAGTATAACAGTTAACCAATAAAAGGTTTGTCTGTTATCGTTAAAAGAACTTAACTAAAAAATTCCCACTATACATTAGCTATATAGGTCCTAAAAAGTGCCTTGTGAAGTATATGGTGCCAAATGTGCAATTCACATTGCAAAAAGTTCTAACGGGTCTCAAAATGTTTATTAGAGTCTAATAAGTAAATAATAAAAGTATAACAGTTAACCAATAAAAGGTTTGTTTGTTATCGTTAAAAGAACTTAACTAAAAAATTTGCACTATACATTAGCTGTATAGGTCCTAAAAAGTGCCTTGTGAACTATATGGTGCCAAATGTGCAATTCACATTGCAAAAAGTTCTAACGGGTCTCAAAATGTTTATTAGAGTCTAATAAGTAAATAATAAAAGTATAACAGTTAACCAATAAAAGGTTTGTCTGTTATCGTTAAAAGAACTTAACTAAAAAATTTGCACTATACATTAGTTATATAGGTCCTAAAAAGTGCCTTGTGAAGTATATGGTGCCAAATGTGCAATTCACATTGAAAAAAGTTCTAACGGGTCTCAAAATGTTTATTAGAGTCTAATAAGTAAATAATAAAAGTATAACAGTTAACCAATAAAAGGTTTGTCTGTTATCGTTAAAAGAACTTAACTAAAAAATTTGCACTATACATTAGCTGTATAGGTCCTAAAAAGTGCCTTGTGAACTATATGGTGCCAAATGTGCAATTCACATCGCAAAAAGTTCTAACAGGTCTCAAAATGTTTATTAGAGTCTAATAAGTAAATAATAAAAGTATAACAGTTAACCAATAAAAGGTTTGTCTGTTATCGTTAAAAGAACTTAACTAAAATATTTGCACTATACATTAGTTATATAGGTCCTAAAAAGTGCCTTGTGAACTATATGGTGCCAAATGTGCAATTCACATTGCAAAAAGTTCTAACGGGTCTCAAAATGTTTATTAGAGTCTAATAAGTAAATAATAAAAGTATAACAGTTAACCAATAAAAGGTTTGTCTGTTATCGTTAAAAGAACTTAACTAAAAAATTTGCACTATACATTAGTTATATAGGTCCTAAAAAGTGCCTTGTGAAGTATATGGTGCCAAATGTGCAATTCACGTTGCAAAAAGTTCTAACGGGTCTCAAAATGTTTGTTAGAGTCTAATAAGTAAATAATAAAAGTATAACAGTTAACCAATAAAAGGTTTGTCTGTTATCGTTAAAAGAACTTAACTAAAAAATTCCCATTATACATTAGCTATATAGGTCCTAAAAAGTGCCTTGTGAACTATATGGTGCCAAATGTGCAATTCACATTGCAAAAAGTTCTAACGGGTCTCAAAATGTTTATTAGAGTCTAATAAGTAAATAATAAAAGTATAACAGTTAACCAATAAAAGGTTTGTCTGTTATCGTTAAAAGAACTTAACCAAAAAATTCCCACTATACATTAGTTATATAGGTCCTAAAAAGTGCCTTGTGAACTATATGGTGCCAAATGTGCAATTCACATTGCAAAAAGTTCTAACGGGTCTCAAAATGTTTATTAGAGTCTAATAAGTAAATAATAAAAGTATAACAGTTAACCAATAAAAGGTTTGTCTGTTATCGTTAAAAGAACTTAACTAAAATATTTGCACTATACATTAGTTATATAGGTCCTAAAAAGTGCCTTGTGAACTATATGGTGCCAAATGTGCAATTCACATTGCAAAAAGTTCTAACGGGTCTCAAAATGTTTATTAGAGTCTAATAAGTAAATAATAAAATTATAACAGTTAACCAATAAAAGGTTTGTCTGTTATCGTTAAAAGAACTTAACTAAAAAAATTGCACTATACATTAGTTATATAGGTCCTAAAAAGTGCCTTGTGAACTATAAGGTGCCAAATGTGCAATTCACATTGCAGAAAGTTCTAACGGGTCTCAAAATGTTTATTAGAGTCTAATAAGTAAATAATAAAAGTATAACAGTTAACCAATAAAAGGTTTGTCTGTTATCGTTAAAAGAACTTAACTAAAAAATTTGCACTATACATTAGTTATATAGGTCCTAAAAAGTGCCTTGTGAACTATAAGGTGCCAAATGTGCAATTCACATTGCAGAAAGTTCTAACGGGTCTCAAAATGTTTATTAGAGTCTAATAAGTAAATAATAAACGTATAACAGTTAACCAATAAAAGGTTTGTCTGTTATCGTTAAAAGAACTTAACTAAAAAATTTGCACTATACATTAGTTATATAGGTCCTAAAAAGTGCCTTGTGAACTATATGGTGCCAAATGTGCAATTCACATTGCAAAAAGTTCTAACGGGTCTCAAAATGTTTATTAGAGTCTAATAAGTAAATAATTAAAGTATAACAGTTAACCAATAAAAGGTTTGTCTGTTATCGTTAAAAGAACTTAACTAAAAAATTTGCACTATACATTAGTTAAATAGGTCCTAAAAAGTTCCTTGTGAACTATATGGTGCCAAATGTGCAATTCACATTGCAAAAAGTTTTAACGGGTCTCAAAATGTTTATTAGAGTCTAATAAGTAAATAATAAAAGTATAACAGTTAACCAATAAAAGGTTTGTCTGTTATCGTTAAAAGAACTTAACTAAAAAATTCCCACTATACATTAGTTATATAGGTCCTAAAAAGTGCCTTGTGAACTATATGGTGCCAAATGTGCAATTCACATTGCAAAAAGTTCTAACGGGTCTCAAAATGTTTATTAGAGTCTAATAAGTAAATAATAAAAGTATAACAGTTAACCAATAAAAGGTTTGTCTGTTATCGTTAAAAGAACTTAACTAAAAAATTTGCACTATACATTAGCTGTATAGGTCCTAAAAAGTGCCTTGTGAACTATATGGTGCCAAATGTGCAATTCACATTGAAAAAAGTTCTAACGGGTCTCAAAATGTTTATTAGAGTCTAATAAGTAAATAATAAAAGTATAACAGTTAACCAATAAAAGGTTTGTCTGTTATCGTTAAAAGAACTTAACTAAAAAATTTGCACTATACATTAGTTATATAGGTCCTAAAAAGTGCCTTGTGAACTATATGGTGCCAATTGTGCAATTAACATTGCAAAAAGTTCTAACGGGTCTCAAAATGTTTATTAGAGTCTAATAAGTAAATAATAAAAGTATAACAGTTAACCAATAAAAGGTTTGTCTGTTATCGTTAAAAGAACTTAACTAAAAAATTTGCACTATACATTAGTTATATAGGTCCTAAAAAGTGCCTTGTGAACTATATGGTGCCAAATGTGCAATTCACATTGCAAAAAGTTCTAACGGGTCTCAAAATGTTTATTAGAGTCTAATAAGTAAATAATAAAAGTATAACAGTTAACCAATAAAAGGTTTGTCTGTTATCGTTAAAAGAACTTAACTAAAAAATTTGCACTATACATTAGTTATATAGGTCCTAAAAAGTGCCTAGTGAACTATATGGTGCCAAATGTGCAATTCACATTGCAAAAAGTTTTAACGGGTCTCAAAATGTTTATTAGAGTCTAATAAGTAAATAATAAAAGTATAACAGTTAACCAATAAAAGGTTTGTCTGTTATCGTTAAAAGAACTTAACTAAAAAATTCCCACTATACATTAGCTATATAGGTCCTAAAAAGTGCCTTGTGAAGTATATGGTGCCAAATGTGCAATTCACATTGCAAAAAGTTCTAACGGGTCTCAAAATGTTTATTAGAGTCTAATAAGTAAATAATAAAAGTATAACAGTTAACCAATAAAAGGTTTGTCTGTTATCGTTAAAAGAACTTAACTAAAAAATTTGCACTATACATTAGTTATATAGGTCCTAAAAAGTGCCTTGTGAACTATATGGTGCCAAATGTGCAATTCACATTGCAAAAAGTTCTAACGGGTCTCAAAATGTTTATTAGAGTCTAATAAGTAAATAATAAAAGTATAACAGTTAACCAATAAAAGGTTTGTCTGTTATCGTTAAAAGAACTTAACTAAAAAATTTGCATTATACATTAGTTATATAGGTCCTAAAAAGTGCCTTGTGAACTATATGGTGCCAAATGTGCAATTCACATTGCAAAAAGTTCTAACGGGTGTCAAAATGTTTATTAGAGTCTAATAAGTAAATAATAAAAGTATAACAGTTAACCAATAAAAGGTTTGTCTGTTATCGTTAAAAGAACTTAACTAAAATATTTGCACTATACATTAGTTATATAGGTCCTAAAAAGTGCCTTGTGAACTATATGGTGCCAAATGTGCAATTCACATTGCAAAAAGTTCTAACGGGTCTCAAAATGTTTATTAGAGTCTAATAAGTAAATAATAAAATTATAACAGTTAACCAATAAAAAGTTTGTCTGTTATCGTTAAAAGAACTTAACTAAAAAAATTGCACTATACATTAGTTATATAGGTCCTAAAAAGTGCCTTGTGAACTATAAGGTGCCAAATGTGCAATTCACATTGCAGAAAGTTCTAACGGGTCTCAAAATGTTTATTAGAGTCTAATAAGTAAATAATAAAAGTATAACAGTTAACCAATAAAAGGTTTGTCTGTTATCGTTAAAAGAACTTAACTAAAAAATTTGCACTATACATTAGTTATATAGGTCCTAAAAAGTGCCTTGTGAACTATAAGGTGCCAAATGTGCAATTCACATTGCAGAAAGTTCTAACGGGTCTCAAAATGTTTATTAGAGTCTAATAAGTAAATAATAAACGTATAACAGTTAACCAATAAAAGGTTTGTCTGTTATCGTTAAAAGAACTTAACTAAAAAATTTGCACTATACATTAGTTATATAGGTCCTAAAAAGTGCCTTGTGAACTATATGGTGCCAAATGTGCAATTCACATTGCAAAAAGTTCTAACGGGTCTCAAAATGTTTATTAGAGTCTAATAAGTAAATAATTAAAGTATAACAGTTAACCAATAAAAGGTTTGTCTGTTATCGTTAAAAGAACTTAACTAAAAAATTTGCACTATACATTAGTTAAATAGGTCCTAAAAAGTTCCTTGTGAACTATATGGTGCCAAATGTGCAATTCACATTGCAAAAAGTTTTAACGGGTCTCAAAATGTTTATTAGAGTCTAATAAGTAAATAATAAAAGTATAACAGTTAACCAATAAAAGGTTTGTCTGTTATCGTTAAAAGAACTTAACTAAAAAATTCCCACTATACATTAGTTATATAGGTCCTAAAAAGTGCCTTGTGAACTATATGGTGCCAAATGTGCAATTCACATTGCAAAAAGTTCTAACGGGTCTCAAAATGTTTATTAGAGTCTAATAAGTAAATAATAAAAGTATAACAGTTAACCAATAAAAGGTTTGTCTGTTATCGTTAAAAGAACTTAACTAAAAAATTTGCACTATACATTAGCTGTATAGGTCCTAAAAAGTGCCTTGTGAACTATATGGTGCCAAATGTGCAATTCACATTGAAAAAAGTTCTAACGGGTCTCAAAATGTTTATTAGAGTCTAATAAGTAAATAATAAAAGGTTTGTCTGTTATCGTTAAAAGAACTTAACTAAAAAATTTGCACTATACATTAGTTATATAGGTCCTAAAAAGTGCCTTGTGAACTATATGGTGCCAAATGTGCAATTCACATTGCAAAAAGTTCTAACGGGTGTCAAAATGTTTATTAGAGTCTAATAAGTAAATAAAAAAGGTATAACAGTTAAGCAATAAAAGGTTTGTCTGTTATCGTTAAAAGAACTTAACTAAAACATTTGCACTATACATTAGTTATATAGGTCCTAAAAAGTGCCTTGTGAAGTATATGGTGCCAAATGTGCAATTCACATTGCAAAAAGTTCAAACGGGTCTCAAAATGTTTATTAGAGTCTAATAAGTAAATAACAAAAGTATAACAGTTAACCAATAAAAGGTTTGTCTGTTATCGTTAAAAGAACTTAACTAAAAAATTTGCACTATACATTAGTTATATAGGTCCTAAAAAGTGCCTTGTGAACTATATGGTGCCAAATGTGCAATTCACATTGCAAAAAGTTCTAACGGGTGTCAAAATGTTTATTAGAGTCTAATAAGTAAATAATAAAAGTATAACAGTTAACCAATAAAAGGTTTGTCTGTTATCGTTAAAAGAACTTAACTAAAATAATTTGCACTACATATTAGTTATATAGGTCCTAAAAAGTGCCTTGTGAACTATATGGTGCCAAATGTGCAATTCACATTGCAAAAAGTTCTAACGGGTCTCAAAATGTTTATTAGAGTCTAATAAGTAAATAATAAAAGTATAACAGTTAACCAATAAAAGGTTTGTCTGTTATCGTTAAAAGAACTTAACTAAAAAATTTGCACTATACATTAGTTATATAGGTCCTAAAAAGTGCCTTGTGAACTATATGGTGCCAAATGTGCAATTCACATTGCAAAAAGTTCTAACGGGTCTCAAAATGTTTATTAGAGTCTAATAAGTAAATAATAAAAGTATAACAGTTAACCAATAAAAGGTTTGTCTGTTATCGTTAAAAGAACTTAACTAAAAAATTTGCACTATACATTAGTTATATAGGTCCTAAAAAGTGCCTTGTGAACTATATGGTGCCAAATGTGCAATTCACATTGCAAAAAGTTCTAACGGGTCTCAAAATGTTTATTAGAGTCTAATAAGTAAATATTTAAAGTATAACAGTTAACCAATAAAAGGTTTGTCTGTTATCGTTAAAAGAACTTAACTAAAAAATTTGCACTATACATTAGTTAAATAGGTCCTAAAAAGTGCCTTGTGAACTATATGGTGCCAAATGTGCAATTCACATTGCAAAAAGTTTTAACGGGTCTCAAAATGTTTATTAGAGTCTAATAAGTAAATAATAAAAGTATAACAGTTAACCAATAAAAGGTTTGTCTGTTATCGTTAAAAGAACTTAACTAAAAAATTCCCACTATACATTAGTTATATAGGTCCTAAAAAGTGCCTTGTGAACTATATGGTGCCAAATGTGCAATTCACATTGCAAAAAGTTCTAACGGGTCTCAAAATGTTTATTAGAGTCTAATAAGTAAATAATAAAAGTATAACAGTTAACCAATAAAAGGTTTGTCTGTTATCGTTAAAAGAACTTAACTAAAAAATTTGCACTATACATTAGTTATATAGGTCCTAAAAAGTGCCTTGTGAACTATATGGTGCCAAATGTGCAATTCACATTGCAAAAAGTTCTAACGGGTCTCAAAATGTTTATTAGAGTCTAATAAGTAAATAAAAAAGGTATAACAGTTAAGCAATAAAAGGTTTGTCTGTTATCGTTAAAAGAACTTAACTAAAACATTTGCACTATACATTAGTTATATAGGTCCTAAAAAGTGCCTTGTGAACTATATGGTGCCAAATGTGCAATTCACATTGCAAAAAGTTCAAACGGGTCTCAAAATGTTTATTAGAGTCTAATAAGTAAATAACAAAAGTATAACAGTTAACCAATAAAAGGTTTGTCTGTTATCGTTAAAAGAACTTAACTAAAAAATTTGCACTATACATTAGTTATATAGGTCCTAAAAAGTGCCTTGTGAACTATATGGTGCCAAATGTGCAATTCACATTGCAAAAAGTTCTAACGGGTGTCAAAATGTTTATTAGAGTCTAATAAGTAAATAATAAAAGTATAACAGTTAACCAATAAAAGGTTTGTCTGTTATCGTTAAAAGAACTTAACTAAAATAATTTGCACTATACATTAGTTATATAGGTCCTAAAAAGTGCCTTGTGAACTATATGGTGCCAAATGTGCAATTCACATTGCAAAAAGTTCTAACGGGTCTCAAAATGTTTATTAGAGTCTAATAAGTAAATAATAAAAGTATAACAGTTAACCAATAAAAGGTTTTTCTGTTATCGTTAAAAGAACTTAACTAAAAAATTTGCACTATACATTAGTTATATAGGTCCTAAAAAGTGCCTTGTGAACTATATGGTGCCAAATGTGCAATTCACATTGCAAAAAGTTCTAACGGGTGTCAAAATGTTTATTAGAGTCTAATAAGTAAATAATAAAAGTATAACAGTTAACCAATAAAAGGTTTGTATGTTATCGTTAAAAGAACTTAACTAAAAAATTTGCATTATACATTAGTTATATAGGTCCTAAAAAGTGCCTTGTGAACTATATGGTGCCAAATGTGCAATTCACATTGCAAAAAGTTCTAACGGGTCTCAAAATGTTTATTAGAGTCTAATAAGTAAATAATAAAAGTATAACAGTTAACCAATAAAAGGTTTGTCTGTTATCGTTAAAACCACTTAACTAAAAAATTTGCACTATACATTAGTTATATAGGTCCTAAAAAGTGCCTTGTGAACTATATGGTGCTAAATGTGCAATTCACATTGCAAAAAGTTCTAACGGGTCTCAAAATGTTTATCAGAGTCTAATAAGTAAATAATAAAAGTATAACAGTTAACCAATAAAAGGTTTGTCTGTTATCGTTAAAAGAACTTAACTAAAAAATTTGCACTATACATTAGTTATATAGGTCCTAAAAAGTGCCTTGTGAACTATATGGTGCCAAATGTGCAATTCACATTGAAAAAAGTTCTAACGGGTCTCAAAATGTTTATTAGAGTCTAATAAGTAAATAATAAAAGTATAACAGTTAACCAATAAAAGGTTTGTCTGTTATCGTTAAAAGAACTTAACTAAAAAATTTGCACTATACATTAGTTATATAGGTCCTAAAAAGTGCCTTGTGAACTATATGGTGCCAAATGTGCAATTCACATTGCAAAAAGTTCTAACGGGTCTCAAAATGTTTATTAGAGTCTAATAAGTAAATAATAAAAGTATAACAGTTAACCAATAAAAGGTTTGTCTGTTATCGTTAAAAGAACTTAACTAAAATATTTGCACTATACATTAGTTATATAGGTCCTAAAAAGTGCCTTGTGAACTATAAGGTGCCAAATGTGCAATTCACATTGCAGAAAGTTCTAACGGGTCTCAAAATGTTTATTAGAGTCTAATAAGTAAATAATAAAAGTATAACAGTTAACCAATAAAAGGTTTGTCTGTTATCGTTAAAAGAACTTAACTAAAAAATTTGCACTATACATTAGTTATATAGGTCCTAAAAAGTGTTTTGTGAACTATATGGTGCCAAATGTGCAATTCACATTGCAAAAATTTCTAACGGGTCTCAAAATGTTTATTAGAGTCTAATAAGTAAATAATAAAAGTATAACAGTTAACCAATAAAAGGTTTGTCTGTTATCGTTAAAAGAACTTAACTAAAAAATTTGCACTATACATTAGTTATATAGGTCCTAAAAAGTGCCTTGTGAACTATAAGGTGCCAAATGTGCAATTCACATTGCAGAAAGTTCTAACGGGTCTCAAAATGTTTATTAGAGTCTAATAAGTAAATAATAAAAGTATAACAGTTAACCAATAAAAGGTTTGTCTGTTATCGTTAAAAGAACTTAACTAAAAAATTTGCACTATACATTAGTTATATAGGTCCTAAAAAGTGCCTTGTGAACTATATGGTGCCAAATGTGCAATTCACATTGCAAAAAGTTCTAACGGGTCTCAAAATGTTTATTAGAGTCTAATAAGTAAATAATAAAAGTATAACAGTTAACCAATAAAAGGTTTGTCTGTTATCGTTAAAAGAACTCAACTAAAAAGTTTGCACTATATATTAGTTATATAGGTCCTAAAAAGTGCCTTGTGAACTATATGGTGCCAAATGTGCAATTCACATTGCAAAAAGTTCTAACTGGTCTCAAAATGTTTATTAGAGTCTAAAAGGTAATTAATAAAAGTATAACAGTTAACCAATAAAAGGTTTGTCTGTTATCGTTAAAAGAACTTAACTAAAATATTTGCACTATACATTAGTTATATAGGTCCTAAAAAGTGCCTTGTGAACTATATGGTGCCAAATGTGCAATTCACATTGCAAAAAGTTTTAACGGGTCTCAAAATGTTTATTAGAGTCTAATAAGTAAATAATAAAAGTATAACAGTTAACCAATAAAAGGTTTGTCTGTTATCGTTAAAAGAACTTAACTAAAATATTTGCACTATACATTAGTTATATAGGTCCTAAAAAGTGCCTTGTGAACTATATGGTGCCAAATGTGCAATTCACATTGCAAAAAGTTCTAACGGGTCTCAAAATGTTTATTAGAGTCTAATAAGTAAATAATAAAAGTATAACAGTTAACCAATAAAAGGTTTGTCTGTTATCGTTAAAAGAACTTAACTAAAAAATTTGCACTATACATTAGTTATATAGGTCCTAAAAAGTGCCTTGTGAACTATATGGTGCCAAATGTGCAATTCACATTGCAAAAAGTTCTAACGGGTCTCAAAATGTTTATTAGAGTCTAATAAGTAAATAATAAAAGTATAACAGTTAACCAATAAAAGGTTTGTCTGTTATCGTTAAAAGAACTTAACTAAAATATTTGCACTATACATTAGTTATATAGGTCCTAAAAAGTGCCTTGTGAACTATATGGTGCCAAATGTGCAATTCACATTGCAAAAAGTTCTAACGGGTCTCAAAATGTTTATTAGAGTCTAATAAGTAAATAATAAAAGTATAACAGTTAACCAATAAAAGGTTTGTCTGTTATCGTTAAAAGAACTCAACTAAAAAGTTTGCACTATATATTAGTTATATAGGTCCTAAAAAGTGCCTTGTGAACTATATGGTGCCAAATGTGCAATTCACATTGCAAAAAGTTCTAACTGGTCTCAAAATGTTTATTAGAGTCTAAAAGGTAAATAATAAAAGTATAACAGTTAACCAATGAAAGGTTTGTCTGTTATCGTTAAAAGAACTTAACTAAAATATTTGCACTATACATTAGTTATATAGGTCCTAAAAAGTGCCTTGTGAACTATATGGTGCCAAATGTGCAATTCACATTGCAAAAAGTTCTAACGGGTCTCAAAATGTTTATTAGAGTCTAATAAGTAAATAATAAAAGTATAACAGTTAACCAATAAAAGGTTTGTCTGTTATCGTTAAAAGAACTTAACTAAAAAATTTGCACTATACATTAGTTATATAGGTCCTAAAAAGTGCCTTGTGAACTATATGGTGCCAAATGTGCAATTCACATTGCAAAAAGTTCTAACGGGTCTCAAAATGTTTATTAGAGTCTAATAAGTAAATAATAAAAGTATAACAGTTAACCAATGAAAGGTTTGTCTGTTATCGTTAAAAGAACTTAACTAAAAAATTTGCACTAAACATTAGTTATATAGGTCCTAAAAAGTGCCTTGTGAACTATATGGTGCCAAATGTGCAATTCACATTGCAAAAAGTTCTAACGGGTCTCAAAATGTTTATTAGAGTCTAATAAGTAAATAATAAAAGTATAACAGTTAACCAATAAAAGGTTTGTCTGTTATCGTTAAAAGAACTTAACTAAAAAATTTGCACTATACATTAGTTATATAGGTCCTAAAAAGTGCCTTGTGAACTATATGGTGCCAAATGTGCAATTCACATTGCAAAAAGTTCTAACGGGTCTCAAAATGTTTATTAGAGTCTAATAAGTAAATAATAAAAGTATAACAGTTAACCAATAAAAGGTTTGTCTGTTATCGTTAAAAGAACTTAACTAAAATAATTTGCACTATACATTAGTTATATAGGTCCTAAAAAGTGCCTTGTGAACTATAAGGTGCCAAATGTGCAATTCACATTGCAGAAAGTTCTAACGGGTCTCAAAATGTTTATTAGAGTCTAATAAGTAAATAATAAACGTATAACAGTTAACCAATAAAAGGTTTGTCTGTTATCGTTAAAAGAACTTAACTAAAAAATTTGCACTATTCATTAGTTATATAGGTCCTAAAAAGTGCCTTGTGAACTATATGGTGCCAAATGTGCAATTCACATTGCAAAAAGTTTTAACGGGTCTCAAAATGTTTATTAGAGTCTAATAAGTAAATAATAAAAGTATAACAGTTAACCAATAAAAGGTTTGTCTGTTATCGTTAAAAGAACTTAACTAAAAAATTTGCACTATACATTAGTTATATAGGTCCTAAAAAGTGCCTTGTGAACTATAAGGTGCCAAATGTGCAATTCACATTGCAGAAAGTTCTAACGGGTCTCAAAATGTTTATTAGAGTCTAATAAGTAAATAATAAAAGTATAACAGTTAACCAATAAAAGGTTTGTCTGTTATCGTTAAAAGAACTTAACTAAAAAATTTGCACTATACATTAGTTATATAGGTCCTAAAAAGTGCCTTGTGAACTATATGGTGCCAAATGTGCAATTCACATTGCAAAAAGTTCTAACGGGTCTCAAAATGTTTATTAGAGTCTAATAAGTAAATAATAAAAGTATAACAGTTAACCAATAAAAGGTTTGTCTGTTATCGTTAAAAGAACTCAACTAAAAAGTTTGCACTATATATTAGTTATATAGGTCCTAAAAAGTGCCTTGTGAACTATATGGTGCCAAATGTGCAATTCACATTGCAAAAAGTTCTAACTGGTCTCAAAATGTTTATTAGAGTCTAAAAGGTAATTAATAAAAGTATAACAGTTAACCAATAAAAGGTTTGTCTGTTATCGTTAAAAGAACTTAACTAAAATATTTGCACTATACATTAGTTATATAGGTCCTAAAAAGTGCCTTGTGAACTATATGGTGCCAAATGTGCAATTCACATTGCAAAAAGTTTTAACGGGTCTCAAAATGTTTATTAGAGTCTAATAAGTAAATAATAAAAGTATAACAGTTAACCAATAAAAGGTTTGTCTGTTATCGTTAAAAGAACTTAACTAAAATATTTGCACTATACATTAGTTATATAGGTCCTAAAAAGTTCCTTGTGAACTATATGGTGCCAAATGTGCAATTCACATTGCAAAAAGTTCTAACGGGTCTCAAAATGTTTATTAGAGTCTAATAAGTAAATAATAAAAGTATAACAGTTAACCAATAAAAGGTTTGTCTGTTATCGTTAAAAGAACTTAACTAAAAATTTTGCACTATACATTAGTTATATAGGTCCTAAAAAGTGCCTTGTGAACTATATGGTGCCAAATGTGCAATTCACATTGCAAAAAGTTCTAACGGGTGTCAAAATGTTTATTAGAGTCTAATAAGTAAATAAAAAAAGTATAACAGTTAAGCAATAAAAGGTTTGTCTGTTATCGTTAAAAGAACTTAACTAAAACATTTGCACTATACATTAGTTATATAGGTCCTAAAAAGTGCCTTGTGAAGTATATGGTGCCAAATGTGCAATTCACATTGCAAAAAGTTCAAACGGGTCTCAAAATGTTTATTAGAGTCTAATAAGTAAATAACAAAAGTATAACAGTTAACCAATAAAAGGTTTGTCTGTTATCGTTAAAAGAACTTAACTAAAAAATTTGCACTATACATTAGTTATATAGGTCCTAAAAAGTGCCTTGTGAACTATATGGTGCCAAATGTGCAATTCACATTGCAAAAAGTTCTAACGGGTGTCAAAATGTTTATTAGAGTCTAATAAGTAAATAATAAAAGTATAACAGTTAACCAATAAAAGGTTTGTCTGTTATCGTTAAAAGAACTTAACTAAAATAATTTGCATTATATATATTAGTTATATAGGTCCTAAAAAGTGCCTTGTGAACTATATGGTGCCAAATGTGCAATTCACATTGCAAAAAGTTCTAACGGGTCTCAAAATGTTTATTAGAGTCTAATAAGTAAATAATAAAAGTATAACAGTTAACCAATAAAAGGTTTGTCTGTTATCGTTAAAAGAACTTAACTAAAAAATTTGCACTATACATTAGTTATATAGGTCCTAAAAAGTGCCTTGTGAACTATATGGTGCCAAATGTGCAATTCACATTGCAAAAAGTTCTAACGGGTCTCAAAATGTTTATTAGAGTCTAATAAGTAAATAATAAAAGTATAACAGTTAACCAATAAAAGGTTTGTCTGTTATCGTTAAAAGAACTTAACTAAAAAATTTGCACTATACATTACTTATATAGGTCCTAAAAAGTGCCTTGTGAACTATAAGGTGCCAAATGTGCAATTCACATTGCAGAAAGTTCTAACGGGTCTCAAAATGTTTATTAGAGTCTAATAAGTAAATAATAAACGTATAACAGTTAACCAATAAAAGGTTTGTCTGTTATCGTTAAAAGAACTTAACTAAAAAATTTGCACTATACATTAGTTATATAGGTCCTAAAAAGTGCCTTGTGAACTATATGGTGCCAAATGTGCAATTCACATTGCAAAAAGTTCTAACGGGTCTCAAAATGTTTATTAGAGTCTAATAAGTGAATATTTAAAGTATAACAGTTAACCAATAAAAGGTTTGTCTGTTATCGTTAAAAGAACTTAACTAAAAAATTTGCACTATACATTAGTTAAATAGGTCCTAAAAAGTTCCTTGTGAACTATATGGTGCCAAATGTGCAATTCACATTGCAAAAAGTTTTAACGGGTCTCAAAATGTTTATTAGAGTCTAATAAGTAAATAATAAAAGTATAACAGTTAACCAATAAAAGGTTTGTCTGTTATCGTTAAAAGAACTTAACTAAAAAATTCCCACTATACATTAGTTATATAGGTCCTAAAAAGTGCCTTGTGAACTATATGGTGCCAAATGTGCAATTCACATTGCAAAAAGTTCTAACGGGTCTCAAAATGTTTATTAGAGTCTAATAAGTGAATATTTAAAGTAAAACAGTTAACCAATAAAAGGTTTGTCTGTTATCGTTAAAAGAACTTAACTAAAAAATTTGCACTATACATTAGTTAAATAGGTCCTAAAAAGTTCCTTGTGAACTATATGGTGCCAAATGTGCAATTCACATTGCAAAAAGTTTTAACGGGTCTCAAAATGTTTATTAGAGTCTAATAAGTAAATAATAAAAGTATAACAGTTAACCAATAAAAGGTTTGTCTGTTATCGTTAAAAGAACTTAACTAAAAAATTCCCACTATACATTAGTTATATAGGTCCTAAAAAGTGCCTTGTGAACTATATGGTGCCAAATGTGCAATTCACATTGCAAAAAGTTCTAACGGGTCTCAAAATGTTTATTAGAGTCTAATAAGTAAATAATAAAAGTATAACAGTTAACCAATAAAAGGTTTGTCTGTTATCGTTAAAAGAACTTAACTAAAAAATTTGCACTATACATTAGTTATATAGGTCCTAAAAAGTGCCTTGTGAACTATATGGTGCCAAATGTGCAATTCACATTGCAAAAAGTTCTAACGGGTCTCAAAATGTTTATTAGAGTCTAATAAGTAAATAAAAAAGGTATAACAGTTAAGCAATAAAAGGTTTGTCTGTTATCGTTAAAAGAACTTAACTAAAACATTTGCACTATACATTAGTTATATAGGTCCTAAAAAGTGCCTTGTGAACTATATGGTGCCAAATGTGCAATTCACATTGCAAAAAGTTCAAACGAGTCTCAAAATGTTTATTAGAGTCTAATAAGTAAATAACAAAAGTATAACAGTTAACCAATAAAAGGTTTGTCTGTTATCGTTAAAAGAACTTAACTAAAAAATTTGCACTATACATTAGTTATATAGGTCCTAAAAAGTGCCTTGTGAACTATATGGTGCCAAATGTGCAATTCACATTGCAAAAAGTTCTAACGGGTGTCAAAATGTTTATTAGAGTCTAATAAGTAAATAATAAAAGTATAACAGTTAACCAATAAAAGGTTTGTCTGTTATCGTTAAAAGAACTTAACTAAAAAATTTGCACTATACATTAGTTATATAGGTCCTAAAAAGTGCCTTGTGAACTATATGGTGCCAAATGTGCAATTCACATTGCAAAAAGTTCTAACGGGTCTCAAAATGTTTATTAGAGTCTAATAAGTAAATAATAAAAGTATAACAGTTAACCAATAAAAGGTTTGTATGTTATCGTTAAAAGAACTTAACTAAAAAATTTGCATTATACATTAGTTATATAGGTCCTAAAAAGTGCCTTGTGAACTATATGGTGCCAAATGTGCAATTCACATTGCAAAAAGTTCTAACGGGTCTCAAAATGTTTATTAGAGTCTAATAAGTAAATAATAAAAGTATAACAGTTAACCAATAAAAGGTTTGTCTGTTATCGTTAAAACAACTTAACTAAAAAATTTGCACTATACATTAGTTATATAGGTCCTAAAAAGTGCCTTGTGAACTATATGGTGCTAAATGTGCAATTCACATTGCAAAAAGTTCTAACGGGTCTTAAAATGTTTATTAGAGTCTAATAAGTAAATAATAAAAGTATAACAGTTAACCAATAAAAGGTTTGTCTGTTATCGTTAAAAGAACTTAACTAAAAAATTTGCACTATACATTAGTTATATAGGTCCTAAAAAGTGCCTTGTGAACTATATTGTGCCAAATGTGCAATTCACATTGAAAAAAGTTCTAACGGGTCTCAAAATGTTTATTAGAGTCTAATAAGTAAATAATAAAAGTATAACAGTTAACCAATAAAAGGTTTGTCTGTTATCGTTAAAAGAACTTAACTAAAAAATTTGCACTATACATTAGTTATATAGGTCCTAAAAAGTGCCTTGTGAACTATATGGTGCCAAATGTGCAATTCACATTGCAAAAAGTTCTAACGGGTCTCAAAATGTTTATTAGAGTCTAATAAGTAAATAATAAAAGTATAACAGTTAACCAATAAAAGGTTTGTCTGTTATCGTTAAAAGAACTTAACTAAAATATTTGCACTATACATTAGTTATATAGGTCCTAAAAAGTGCCTTGTGAACTATAAGGTGCCAAATGTGCAATTCACATTGCAGAAAGTTCTAACGGGTCTCAAAATGTTTATTAGAGTCTAATAAGTAAATAATAAAAGTATAACAGTTAACCAATAAAAGGTTTGTCTGTTATCGTTAAAAGAACTTAACTAAAAAATTTGCACTATACATTAGTTATATAGGTCCTAAAAAGTGCCTTGTGAACTATATGGTGCCAAATGTGCAATTCACATTGCAGAAAGTTCTAACGGGTCTCAAAATGTTTATTAGAGTCTAATAAGTAAATAATAAAAGTATAACAGTTAACCAATAAAAGGTTTGTCTGTTATCGTTAAAAGAACTCAACTAAAAAGTTTGCACTATATATTAGTTATATAGGTCCTAAAAAGTGCCTTGTGAACTATATGGTGCCAAATGTGCAATTCACATTGCAAAAAGTTCTAACTGGTCTCAAAATGTTTATTAGAGTCTAAAAGGTAATTAATAAAAGTATAACAGTTAACCAATAAAAGGTTTGTCTGTTATCGTTAAAAGAACTTAACTAAAATATTTGCACTATACATTAGTTATATAGGTCCTAAAAAGTGCCTTGTGAACTATATGGTGCCAAATGTGCAATTCACATTGCAAAAAGTTCTAACGGGTCTCAAAATGTTTATTAGAGTCTAATAAGTAAATAATAAAAGTATAACAGTTAACCAATAAAAGGTTTGTCTGTTATCGTTAAAAGAACTTAACTAAAAAATTTGCACTATACATTAGTTATATAGGTCCTAAAAAGTGCCTTGTGAACTATATGGTGCTAAATGTGCAATTCACATTGCAAAAAGTTCTAACGGGTCTCAAAATGTTTATTAGAGTCTAATAAGTAAATAATAAAAGTATAACAGTTAACCAATAAAAGGTTTGTCTGTTATCGTTAAAATAACTTAACTAAAAAATTTGCACTATACATTAGTTATATAGGTCCTAAAAAGTGCCTTGTGAACTATATGGTGCCAAATGTGCAATTCACATTGCAAAAAGTTCTAACGGGTCTCAAAATGTTTATTAGAGTCTAATAAGTAAATAATAAAAGTATAACAGTTAACCAATAAAAGGTTTGTCTGTTATCGTTAAAAGAACTTAACTAAAAAATTTGCACTAAACATTAGTTATATAGGTCCTAAAAAGTGCCTTGTGAACTATATGGTGCCAAATGTGCAATTCACATTGCAAAAAGTTCTAACGGGTCTCAAAATGTTTATTAGAGTCTAATAAGTAAATAATAAAAGTATAACAGTTAACCAATAAAAGGTTTGTCTGTTATCGTTAAAAGAATTTAACTAAAATAATTTGCACTATACATTAGTTATATAGGTCCTAAAATCTGCCTTGTGAACTATAAGGTGCCAAATGTGCAATTCACATTGCAGAAAGTTCTAACGGGTCTCAAAATGTTTATTAGAGTCTAATAAGTAAATAATAAACGTATAACAGTTAACCAATAAAAGGTTTGTCTGTTATCGTTAAAAGAACTTAACTAAAAAATTTGCACTATTCATTAGTTATATAGGTCCTAAAAAGTGCCTTGTGAACTATATGGTGCCAAATGTGCAATTCACATTGCAAAAAGTTTTAACGGGTCTCAAAATGTTTATTAGAGTCTAATAAGTAAATAATAAAAGTATAACAGTTAACCAATAAAAGGTTTGTCTGTTATCGTTAAAAGAACTCAACTAAAAAATTTGCACTATACATTAGTTATATAGGTCCTAAAAAGTGCCTTGTGAACTATAAGGTGCCAAATGTGCAATTCACATTGCAGAAAGTTCTAACGGGTCTCAAAATGTTTATTAGAGTCTAATAAGTAAATAATAAAAGTATAACAGTTAACCAATAAAAGGTTTGTCTGTTATCGTTAAAAGAACTTAACTAAAAAATTTGCACTATACATTAGTTATATAGGTCCTAAAAAGTGCCTTGTGAACTATATGGTGCCAAATGTGCAATTCACATTGCAAAAAGTTCTAACGGGTCTCAAAATGTTTATTAGAGTCTAATAAGTAAATAATAAAAGTATAACAGTTAACCAATAAAAGGTTTGTCTGTTATCGTTAAAAGAACTCAACTAAAAAGTTTGCACTATATATTAGTTATATAGGTCCTAAAAAGTGCCTTGTGAACTATATGGTGCCAAATGTGCAATTCACATTGCAAAAAGTTTTAACGGGTCTCAAAATGTTTATTAGAGTCTAATAAGTAAATAATAAAAGTATAACAGTTAACCAATAAAAGGTTTGTCTGTTATCGTTAAAAGAACTTAACTAAAATATTTGCACTATACATTAGTTATATAGGTCCTAAAAAGTGCCTTGTGAACTATATGGTGCCAAATGTGCAATTCACATTGCAAAAAGTTCTAACGGGTCTCAAAATGTTTATTAGAGTCTAATAAGTAAATAATAAAAGTATAACAGTTAACCAATAAAAGGTTTGTCTGTTATCGTTAAAAGAACTTAACTAAAAAATTTGCACTATACATTAGTTATATAGGTCCTAAAAAGTGCCTTGTGAACTATATGGTGCCAAATGTGCAATTCACATTGCAAAAAGTTCTAACGGGTCTCAAAATGTTTATTAGAGTCTAATAAGTAAATAATAAAAGTATAACAGTTAACCAATAAAAGGTTTGTCTGTTATCGTTAAAAGAACTTAACTAAAAAATTTGCACTATACATTAGTTATATAGGTCCTAAAAAGTGCCTTGTGAACTATATGGTGCCAAATGTGCAATTCACATTGCAAAAAGTTCTAACGGGTCTCAAAATGTTTATTAGAGTCTAATAAGTAAATAATAAAAGTATAACAGTTAACCAATAAAAGGTTTGTCTGTTATCGTTAAAAGAACTCAACTAAAAAGTTTGCACTATATATTAGTTATATAGGTCCTAAAAAGTGCCTTGTGAACTATATGGTGCCAAATGTGCAATTCACATTGCAAAAAGTTCTAACTGGTCTCAAAATGTTTATTAGAGTCTAAAAGGTAAATAATAAAAGTATAACAGTTAACCAATGAAAGGTTTGTCTGTTATCGTTAAAAGAACTTAACTAAAATATTTGCACTATACATTAGTTATATAGGTCCTAAAAAGTGCCTTGTGAACTATATGGTGCCAAATGTGCAATTCACATTGCAAAAAGTTCTAACGGGTCTCAAAATGTTTATTAGAGTCTAATAAGTAAATAATAAAAGTATAACAGTTAACCAATAAAAGGTTTGTCTGTTATCGTTAAAAGAACTTAACTAAAAAATTTGCACTATACATTAGTTATATAGGTCCTAAAAAGTGCCTTGTGAACTATATGGTGCCAAATGTGCAATTCACATTGCAAAAAGTTCTAACGGGTCTCAAAATGTTTATTAGAGTCTAATAAGTAAATAATAAAAGTATAACAGTTAACCAATAAAAGGTTTGTCTGTTATCGTTAAAAGAACTTAACTAAAAAATTTGCACTATACATTAGTTATATAGGTCCTAAAAAGTGCCTTGTGAACTATATGGTGCCAAATGTGCAATTCACATTGCAAAAAGTTCTAACGGGTCTCAAAATGTTTATTAGAGTCTAATAAGTAAATAATAAAAGTATAACAGTTAACCAATAAAAGGTTTGTCTGTTATCGTTAAAAGAACTTAACTAAAATAATTTGCACTATACATTAGTTATATAGGTCCTAAAAAGTGCCTTGTGAACTATAAGGTGCCAAATGTGCAATTCACATTGCAGAAAGTTCTAACGGGTCTCAAAATGTTTATTAGAGTCTAATAAGTAAATAATAAACGTATAACAGTTAACCAATAAAAGGTTTGTCTGTTATCGTTAAAAGAACTTAACTAAAAAATTTGCACTATTCATTAGTTATATAGGTCCTAAAAAGTGCCTTGTGAACTATATGGTGCCAAATGTGCAATTCACATTGCAAAAAGTTTTAACGGGTCTCAAAATGTTTATTAGAGTCTAATAAGTAAATAATAAAAGTATAACAGTTAACCAATAAAAGGTTTGTCTGTTATCGTTAAAAGAACTTAACTAAAAAATTCCCACTATACATTAGTTATATAGGTCCTAAAAAGTGCCTTGTGAACTATATGGTGCCAAATGTGCAATTCACATTGCAAAAAGTTCTAACGGGTGTCAAAATGTTTATTAGAGTCTAATAAGTAAATATTAAAAGTATAACAGTTAACCAATAAAAGGTTTGTCTGTTATCGTTAAAAGAACTTAACTAAAAAATTTGCACTATACATTAGCTGTATAGGTCCTAAAAAGTGCCTTGTGAACTATATGGTGCCAAATGTGCAATTCACATTGCAAAAAGTTCTAACGGGTCTCAAAATGTTTATTAGAGTCTAATAAGTAAATAATAAAAGTATAACAGTTAACCAATAAAAGGTTTGTCTGTTATCGTTAAAAGAACTTAACTAAAAAATTTGCACTATACATTAGTTATATAGGTCCTAAAAAGTGCCTTGTGAACTATATGGTGCCAAATGTGCAATTCACATTGCAAAAAGTTCTAACGGGTCTCAAAATGTTTATTAGAGTCTAATAAGTAAATAATAAAAGTATAACAGTTAACCAATAAAAGGTTTGTCTGTTATCGTTAAAAGAACTTAACTAAAAAATTTGCACTATACATTAGTTATATAGGTCCTAAAAAGTGCCTTGTGAACTATATGGTGCCAAATGTGCAATTCACATTGCAAAAAGTTCTAACGGGTCTCAAAATGTTTATTAGAGTCTAATAAGTAAATAATAAAAGTATAACAGTTAACCAATAAAAGGTTTGTCTGTTATCGTTAAAAGAACTCAACTAAAAAGTTTGCACTATATATTAGTTATATAGGTCCTAAAAAGTGCCTTGTGAACTATATGGTGCCAAATGTGCAATTCACATTGCAAAAAGTTCTAACTGGTCTCAAAATGTTTATTAGAGTCTAAAAGGTAAATAATAAAAGTATAACAGTTAACCAATGAAAGGTTTGTCTGTTATCGTTAAAAGAACTTAACTAAAATATTTGCACTATACATTAGTTATATAGGTCCTAAAAAGTGCCTTGTGAACTATATGGTGCCAAATGTGCAATTCACATTGCAAAAAGTTCTAACGGGTCTCAAAATGTTTATTAGAGTCTAATAAGTAAATAATAAAAGTATAACAGTTAACCAATAAAAGGTTTGTCTGTTATCGTTAAAAGAACTTAACTAAAAAATTTGCACTATACATTAGTTATATAGGTCCTAAAAAGTGCCTTGTGAACTATATGGTGCCAAATGTGCAATTCACATTGCAAAAAGTTCTAACGGGTCTCAAAATGTTTATTAGAGTCTAATAAGTAAATAATAAAAGTATAACAGTTAACCAATAAAAGGTTTGTCTGTTATCGTTAAAAGAACTTAACTAAAAAATTTGCACTATACATTAGTTATATAGGTCCTAAAAAGTGCCTTGTGAACTATATGGTGCCAAATGTGCAATTCACATTGCAAAAAGTTCTAACGGGTCTCAAAATGTTTATTAGAGTCTAATAAGTAAATAATAAAAGTATAACAGTTAACCAATAAAAGGTTTGTCTGTTATCGTTAAAAGAACTTAACTAAAAAATTTGCACTATACATTAGTTATATAGGTCCTAAAAAGTGCCTTGTGAACTATATGGTGCCAAATGTGCAATTCACATTGCAAAAAGTTCTAACGGGTCTCAAAATGTTTATTAGAGTCTAATAAGTAAATAATAAAAGTATAACAGTTAACCAATAAAAGGTTTGTCTGTTATCGTTAAAAGAACTTAACTAAAATAATTTGCACTATACATTAGTTATATAGGTCCTAAAAAGTGCCTTGTGAACTATAAGGTGCCAAATGTGCAATTCACATTGCAGAAAGTTCTAACGGGTCTCAAAATGTTTATTAGAGTCTAATAAGTAAATAATAAACGTATAACAGTTAACCAATAAAAGGTTTGTCTGTTATCGTTAAAAGAACTTAACTAAAAAATTTGCACTATTCATTAGTTATATAGGTCCTAAAAAGTGCCTTGTGAACTATATGGTGCCAAATGTGCAATTCACATTGCAAAAAGTTTTAACGGGTCTCAAAATGTTTATTAGAGTCTAATAAGTAAATAATAAAAGTATAACAGTTAACCAATAAAAGGTTTGTCTGTTATCGTTAAAAGAACTTAACTAAAAAATTCCCACTATACATTAGTTATATAGGTCCTAAAAAGTGCCTTGTGAACTATATGGTGCCAAATGTGCAATTCACATTGCAAAAAGTTCTAACGGGTGTCAAAATGTTTATTAGAGTCTAATAAGTAAATAATAAAAGTATAACAGTTAACCAATAAAAGGTTTGTCTGTTATCGTTAAAAGAACTTAACTAAAAAATTTGCACTATACATTAGCTGTATAGGTCCTAAAAAGTGCCTTGTGAACTATATGGTGCCAAATGTGCAATTCACATTGAAAAAAGTTCTAACGGGTCTCAAAATGTTTATTAGAGTCTAATAAGTAAATAATAAAAGTATAACAGTTAACCAATAAAAGGTTTGTCTGTTATCGTTAAAAGAACTTAACTAAAAAATTTGCACTATACATTAGTTATATAGGTCCTAAAAAGTGCCTTGTGAACTATATGGTGCCAAATGTGCAATTCACATTGCAAAAAGTTCTAACGGGTCTCAAAATGTTTATTAGAGTCTAATAAGTAAATAATAAAAGTATAACAGTTAACCAATAAAAGGTTTGTCTGTTATCGTTAAAAGAACTTAACTAAAATAATTTGCACTATACATTAGTTATATAGGTCCTAAAAAGTGCCTTGTGAACTATAAGGTGCCAAATGTGCAATTCACATTGCAGAAAGTTCTAACGGGTCTCAAAATGTTTATTAGAGTCTAATAAGTAAATAATAAACGTATAACAGTTAACCAATAAAAGGTTTGTCTGTTATCGTTAAAAGAACTTAACTAAAAAATTTGCACTATTCATTAGTTATATAGGTCCTAAAAAGTGCCTTGTGAACTATATGGTGCCAAATGTGCAATTCACATTGCAAAAAGTTTTAACGGGTCTCAAAATGTTTATTAGAGTCTAATAAGTAAATAATAAAAGTATAACAGTTAACCAATAAAAGGTTTGTCTGTTATCGTTAAAAGAACTTAACTAAAAAATTTGCACTATACATTAGTTATATAGGTCCTAAAAAGTGCCTTGTGAACTATATGGTGCCAAATGTGCAATTCACATTGCAGAAAGTTTTAACGGGTCTCAAAATGTTTATTAGAGTCTAATAAGTAAATAATAAAAGTATAACAGTTAACCAATAAAAGGTTTGTCTGTTATCGTTAAAAGAACTTAACTAAAAAATTTGCACTATACATTAGTTATATAGGTCCTAAAAAGTGCCTTGTGAACTATATGGTGCCAAATGTGCAATTCACATTGCAAAAAGTTCTAACGGGTCTCAAAATGTTTATTAGAGTCTAATAAGTAAATAATAAAAGTATAACAGTTAACCAATAAAAGGTTTGTCTGTTATCGTTAAAAGAACTCAACTAAAAAGTTTGCACTATATATTAGTTATATAGGTCCTAAAAAGTGCCTTGTGAACTATATGGTGCCAAATGTGCAATTCACATTGCAAAAAGTTCTAACTGGTCTCAAAATGTTTATTAGAGTCTAAAAGGTAATTAATAAAAGTATAACAGTTAACCAATAAAAGGTTTGTCTGTTATCGTTAAAAGAACTTAACTAAAATATTTGCACTATACATTAGTTATATAGGTCCTAAAAAGTGCCTTGTGAACTATATGGTGCCAAATGTGCAATTCACATTGCAAAAAGTTTTAACGGGTCTCAAAATGTTTATTAGAGTCTAATAAGTAAATAATAAAAGTATAACAGTTAACCAATAAAAGGTTTGTCTGTTATCGTTAAAAGAACTTAACTAAAATATTTGCACTATACATTAGTTATATAGGTCCTAAAAAGTTCCTTGTGAACTATATGGTGCCAAATGTGCAATTCACATTGCAAAAAGTTCTAACGGGTCTCAAAATGTTTATTAGAGTCTAATAAGTAAATAATAAAAGTATAACAGTTAACCAATAAAAGGTTTGTCTGTTATCGTTAAAAGAACTTAACTAAAAAATTTGCACTATACATTAGTTATATAGGTCCTAAAAAGTGCCTTGTGAACTATATGGTGCCAAATGTGGAATTCACATTGCAAAAAGTTCTAACGGGTGTCAAAATGTTTATTAGAGTCTAATAAGTAAATAAAAAAAGTATAACAGTTAAGCAATAAAAGGTTTGTCTGTTATCGTTAAAAGAACTTAACTAAAACATTTGCACTATACATTAGTTATATAGGTCCTAAAAAGTGCCTTGTGAAGTATATGGTGCCAAATGTGCAATTCACATTGCAAAAAGTTCAAACGGGTCTCAAAATGTTTATTAGAGTCTAATAAGTAAATAATAAAAGTATAACAGTTAACCAATAAAAGGTTTGTCTGTTATCGTTAAAAGAACTCAACTAAAAAGTTTGCACTATATATTAGTTATATAGGTCCTAAAAAGTGCCTTGTGAACTATATGGTGCCAAATGTGCAATTCACATTGCAAAAAGTTTTAACGGGTCTCAAAATGTTTATTAGAGTCTAATAAGTAAATAATAAAAGTATAACAGTTAACCAATAAAAGGTTTGTCTGTTATCGTTAAAAGAACTTAACTAAAATATTTGCACTATACATTAGTTATATAGGTCCTAAAAAGTGCCTTGTGAACTATATGGTGCCAAATGTGCAATTCACATTGCAAAAAGTTCTAACGGGTCTCAAAATGTTTATTAGAGTCTAATAAGTAAATAATAAAAGTATAACAGTTAACCAATAAAAGGTTTGTCTGTTATCGTTAAAAGAACTTAACTAAAAAATTTGCACTATACATTAGTTATATAGGTCCTAAAAAGTGCCTTGTGAACTATATGGTGCCAAATGTGCAATTCACATTGCAAAAAGTTCTAACGGGTCTCAAAATGTTTATTAGAGTCTAATAAGTAAATAATAAAAGTATAACAGTTAACCAATAAAAGGTTTGTCTGTTATCGTTAAAAGAACTTAACTAAAAAATTTGCACTATACATTAGTTATATAGGTCCTAAAAAGTGCCTTGTGAACTATATGGTGCCAAATGTGCATTTCACATTGCAAAAAGTTCTAACGGGTCTCAAAATGTTTATTAGAGTCTAATAAGTAAATAATAAAAGTATAACAGTTAACCAATAAAAGGTTTGTCTGTTATCGTTAAAAGAACTCAACTAAAAAGTTTGCACTATATATTAGTTATATAGGTCCTAAAAAGTGCCTTGTGAACTATATGGTGCCAAATGTGCAATTCACATTGCAAAAAGTTCTAACTGGTCTCAAAATGTTTATTAGAGTCTAAAAGGTAAATAATAAAAGTATAACAGTTAACCAATGAAAGGTTTGTCTGTTATCGTTAAAAGAACTTAACTAAAATATTTGCACTATACATTAGTTATATAGGTCCTAAAAAGTGCCTTGTGAACTATATGGTGCCAAATGTGCAATTCACATTGCAAAAAGTTCTAACGGGTCTCAAAATGTTTATTAGAGTCTAATAAGTAAATAATAAAAGTATAACAGTTAACCAATAAAAGGTTTGTCTGTTATCGTTAAAAGAACTTAACTAAAAAATTTGCACTATACATTAGTTATATAGGTCCTAAAAAGTGCCTTGTGAACTATATGGTGCCAAATGTGCAATTCACATTGCAAAAAGTTCTAACGGGTCTCAAAATGTTTATTAGAGTCTAATAAGTAAATAATAAAAGTATAACAGTTAACCAATAAAAGGTTTGTCTGTTATCGTTAAAAGAACTTAACTAAAAAATTTGCACTATACATTAGTTATATAGGTCCTAAAAAGTGCCTTGTGAACTATATGGTGCCAAATGTGCAATTCACATTGCAAAAAGTTCTAACGGGTCTCAAAATGTTTATTAGAGTCTAATAAGTAAATAATAAAAGTATAACAGTTAACCAATAAAAGGTTTGTCTGTTATCGTTAAAAGAACTTAACTAAAAAATTTGCACTATACATTAGTTATATAGGTCCTAAAAAGTGCCTTGTGAACTATATGGTGCCAAATGTGCAATTCACATTGCAAAAAGTTCTAACGGGTCTCAAAATGTTTATTAGAGTCTAATAAGTAAATAATAAAAGTATAACAGTTAACCAATAAAAGGTTTGTCTGTTATCGTTAAAAGAACTTAACTAAAATAATTTGCACTATACATTAGTTATATAGGTCCTAAAAAGTGCCTTGTGAACTATAAGGTGCCAAATGTGCAATTCACATTGCAGAAAGTTCTAACGGGTCTCAAAATGTTTATTAGAGTCTAATAAGTAAATAATAAACGTATAACAGTTAACCAATAAAAGGTTTGTCTGTTATCGTTAAAAGAACTTAACTAAAAAATTTGCACTATTCATTAGTTATATAGGTCCTAAAAAGTGCCTTGTGAACTATATGGTGCCAAATGTGCAATTCACATTGCAAAAAGTTTTAACGGGTCTCAAAATGTTTATTAGAGTCTAATAAGTAAATAATAAAAGTATAACAGTTAACCAATAAAAGGTTTGTCTGTTATCGTTAAAAGAACTTAACTAAAAAATTCCCACTAAACATTAGTTATATAGGTCCTAAAAAGTGCCTTGTGAACTATATGGTGCCAAATGTGCAATTCACATTGCAAAAAGTTCTAACGGGTGTCAAAATGTTTATTAGAGTCTAATAAGTAAATAATAAAAGTATAACAGTTAACCAATAAAAGGTTTGTCTGTTATCGTTAAAAGAACTTAACTAAAAAATTTGCACTATACATTAGCTGTATAGGTCCTAAAAAGTGCCTTGTGAACTATATGGTGCCAAATGTGCAATTCACATTGAAAAAAGTTCTAACGGGTCTCAAAATGTTTATTAGAGTCTAATAAGTAAATAATAAAAGTATAACAGTTAACCAATAAAAGGTTTGTCTGTTATCGTTAAAAGAACTTAACTAAAAAATTTGCACTATACATTAGTTATATAGGTCCTAAAAAGTGCCTTGTGAACTATATGGTGCCAAATGTGCAATTCACATTGCAAAAAGTTCTAACGGGTCTCAAAATGTTTATTAGAGTCTAATAAGTAAATAATAAAAGTATAACAGTTAACCAATAAAAGGTTTGTCTGTTATCGTTAAAAGAACTTAACTAAAATAATTTGCACTATACATTAGTTATATAGGTCCTAAAAAGTGCCTTGTGAACTATAAGGTGCCAAATGTGCAATTCACATTGCAGAAAGTTCTAACGGGTCTCAAAATGTTTATTAGAGTCTAATAAGTAAATAATAAACGTATAACAGTTAACCAATAAAAGGTTTGTCTGTTATCGTTAAAAGAACTTAACTAAAAAATTTGCACTATTCATTAGTTATATAGGTCCTAAAAAGTGCCTTGTGAACTATATGGTGCCAAATGTGCAATTCACATTGCAAAAAGTTTTAACGGGTCTCAAAATGTTTATTAGAGTCTAATAAGTAAATAATAAAAGTATAACAGTTAACCAATAAAAGGTTTGTCTGTTATCGTTAAAAGAACTTAACTAAAAAATTTGCACTATACATTAGTTATATAGGTCCTAAAAAGTGCCTTGTGAACTATATGGTGCCAAATGTGCAATTCACATTGCAGAAAGTTCTAACGGGTCTCAAAATGTTTATTAGAGTCTAATAAGTAAATAATAAAAGTATAACAGTTAACCAATAAAAGGTTTGTCTGTTATCGTTAAAAGAACTTAACTAAAAAATTTGCACTATACATTAGTTATATAGGTCCTAAAAAGTGCCTTGTGAACTATATGGTGCCAAATGTGCAATTCACATTGCAAAAAGTTCTAACGGGTCTCAAAATGTTTATTAGAGTCTAATAAGTAAATAATAAAAGTATAACAGTTAACCAATAAAAGGTTTGTCTGTTATCGTTAAAAGAACTCAACTAAAAAGTTTGCACTATATATTAGTTATATAGGTCCTAAAAAGTGCCTTGTGAACTATATGGTGCCAAATGTGCAATTCACATTGCAAAAAGTTCTAACTGGTCTCAAAATGTTTATTAGAGTCTAAAAGGTAATTAATAAAAGTATAACAGTTAACCAATAAAAGGTTTGTCTGTTATCGTTAAAAGAACTTAACTAAAATATTTGCACTATACATTAGTTATATAGGTCCTAAAAAGTGCCTTGTGAACTATATGGTGCCAAATGTGCAATTCACATTGCAAAAAGTTTTAACGGGTCTCAAAATGTTTATTAGAGTCTAATAAGTAAATAATAAAAGTATAACAGTTAACCAATAAAAGGTTTGTCTGTTATCGTTAAAAGAACTTAACTAAAATATTTGCACTATACATTAGTTATATAGGTCCTAAAAAGTTCCTTGTGAACTATATGGTGCCAAATGTGCAATTCACATTGCAAAAAGTTCTAACGGGTGTCAAAATGTTTATTAGAGTCTAATAAGTAAATAATAAAAGTATAACAGTTAACCAATAAAAGGTTTGTCTGTTATCGTTAAAAGAACTTAACTAAAATAATTTGCACTATATATTAGTTATATAGGTCCTAAAAAGTGCCTTGTGAACTATATGGTGCCAAATGTGCAATTCACATTGCAAAAAGTTCTAACGGGTCTCAAAATGTTTATTAGAGTCTAATAAGTAAATAATAAAAGTATAACAGTTAACCAATAAAAGGTTTGTCTGTTATCGTTAAAAGAACTTAACTAAAAAATTTGCACTATACATTAGTTATATAGGTCCTAAAAAGTGCCTTGTGAACTATATGGTGCCAAATGTGCAATTCACATTGCAAAAAGTTCTAACGGGTCTCAAAATGTTTATTAGAGTCTAATAAGTAAATAATAAAAGTATAACAGTTAACCAATAAAAGGTTTGTCTGTTATCGTTAAAAGAACTTAACTAAAAAATTTGCACTATACATTACTTATATAGGTCCTAAAAAGTGCCTTGTGAACTATAAGGTGCCAAATGTGCAATTCACATTGCAGAAAGTTCTAACGGGTGTCAAAATGTTTATTAGAGTCTAATAAGTAAATAATAAACGTATAACAGTTAACCAATAAAAGGTTTGTCTGTTATCGTTAAAAGAACTTAACTAAAAAATTTGCACTATACATTAGTTATATAGGTCCTAAAAAGTGCCTTGTGAACTATATGGTGCCAAATGTGCAATTCACATTGCAAAAAGTTCTAACGGGTCTCAAAATGTTTATTAGAGTCTAATAAGTGAATATTTAAAGTATAACAGTTAACCAATAAAAGGTTTGTCTGTTATCGTTAAAAGAACTTAACTAAAAAATTTGCACTATACATTAGTTAAATAGGTCCTAAAAAGTTCCTTGTGAACTATATGGTGCCAAATGTGCAATTCACATTGCAAAAAGTTTTAACGGGTCTCAAAATGTTTATTAGAGTCTAATAAGTAAATAATAAAAGTATAACAGTTAACCAATAAAAGGTTTGTCTGTTATCGTTAAAAGAACTTAACTAAAAAATTCCCACTATACATTAGTTATATAGGTCCTAAAAAGTGCCTTGTGAACTATATGGTGCCAAATGTGCAATTCACATTGCAAAAAGTTCTAACGGGTCTCAAAATGTTTATTAGAGTCTAATAAGTAAATAATAAAAGTATAACAGTTAACCAATAAAAGGTTTGTCTGTTATCGTTAAAAGAACTTAACTAAAAAATTTGCACTATACATTAGTTATATAGGTCCTAAAAAGTGCCTTGTGAACTATATGGTGCCAAATGTGCAATTCACATTGCAAAAAGTTCTAACGGGTGTCAAAATGTTTATTAGAGTCTAATAAGTAAATAAAAAAGGTATAACAGTTAAGCAATAAAAGGTTTGTCTGTTATCGTTAAAAGAACTTAACTAAAACATTTGCACTATACATTAGTTATATAGGTCCTAAAAAGTGCCTTGTGAACTATATGGTGCCAAATGTGCAATTCACATTGCAAAAAGTTCAAACGGGTCTCAAAATGTTTATTAGAGTCTAATAAGTAAATAACAAAAGTATAACAGTTAACCAATAAAAGGTTTGTCTGTTATCGTTAAAAGAACTTAACTAAAAAATTTGCACTATACATTAGTTATATAGGTCCTAAAAAGTGCCTTGTGAACTATATGGTGCCAAATGTGCAATTCACATTGCAAAAAGTTCTAACGGGTCTCAAAATGTTTATTAGAGTCTAATAAGTAAATAATAAAAGTATAACAGTTAACCAATAAAAGGTTTGTCTGTTATCGTTAAAAGAACTTAACTAAAATAATTTGCACTATACATTAGTTATATAGGTCCTAAAAAGTGCCTTGTGAACTATATGGTGCCAAATGTGCAATTCACATTGCAAAAAGTTCTAACGGGTGTCAAAATGTTTATTAGAGTCTAATAAGTAAATAATAAAAGTATAACAGTTAACCAATAAAAGGTTTGTCTGTTATCGTTAAAAGAACTTAACTAAAAAATTTGCACTATACATTAGTTATATAGGTCCTAAAAAGTGCCTTGTGAACTATATGGTGCCAAATGTGCAATTCACATTGCAAAAAGTTCAAACGGGTCTCAAAATGTTTATTAGAGTCTAATAAGTAAATAATAAAAGTATAACAGTTAACCAATAAAAGGTTTGTATGTTATCGTTAAAAGAATTTAACTAAAAAATTTGCATTATACATTAGTTATATAGGTCCTAAAAAGTGCCTTGTGAACTATATGGTGCCAAATGTGCAATTCACATTGCAAAAAGTTCTAACGGGTCTCAAAATGTTTATTAGAGTCTAATAAGTAAATAATAAAAGTATAACAGTTAACCAATAAAAGGTTTGTCTGTTATCGTTAAAACAACTTAACTAAAAAATTTGCACTATACATTAGTTATATAGGTCCTAAAAAGTGCCTTGTGAACTATATGGTGCTAAATGTGCAATTCACATTGCAAAAAGTTCTAACGGGTCTTAAAATGTTTATTAGAGTCTAATAAGTAAATAATAAAAGTATAACAGTTAACCAATAAAAGGTTTGTCTGTTATCGTTAAAAGAACTTAACTAAAAAATTTGCACTATACATTAGTTATATAGGTCCTAAAAAGTGCCTTGTGAACTATATGGTGCCAAATGTGCAATTCACATTGAAAAAAGTTCTAACGGGTCTCAAAATGTTTATTAGAGTCTAATAAGTAAATAATAAAAGTATAACAGTTAACCAATAAAAGGTTTGTCTGTTATCGTTAAAAGAACTTAACTAAAAAATTTGCACTATACATTAGTTATATAGGTCCTAAAAAGTGCCTTGTGAACTATATGGTGCCAAATGTGCAATTCACATTGCAAAAAGTTCTAACGGGTCTCAAAATGTTTATTAGAGTCTAATAAGTAAATAATAAAAGTATAACAGTTAACCAATAAAAGGTTTGTCTGTTATCGTTAAAAGAACTTAACTAAAATATTTGCACTATACATTAGTTATATAGGTCCTAAAAAGTGCCTTGTGAACTATAAGGTGCCAAATGTGCAATTCACATTGCAGAAAGTTCTAACGGGTCTCAAAATGTTTATTAGAGTCTAATAAGTAAATAATAAAAGTATAACAGTTAACCAATAAAAGGTTTGTCTGTTATCGTTAAAAGAACTTAACTAAAAAATTTGCACTATACATTAGTTATATAGGTCCTAAAAAGTGTTTTGTGAACTATATGGTGCCAAATGTGCAATTCACATTGCAAAAAGTTCTAACGGGTCTCAAAATGTTTATTAGAGTCTAATAAGTAAATAATAAAAGTATAACAGTTAACCAATAAAAGGTTTGTCTGTTATCGTTAAAAGAACTTAACTAAAAAATTTGCACTATACATTAGTTATATAGGTCCTAAAAAGTGCCTTGTGAACTATATGGTGCCAAATGTGCAATTCACATTGCAGAAAGTTCTAACGGGTCTCAAAATGTTTATTAGAGTCTAATAAGTAAATAATAAAAGTATAACAGTTAACCAATAAAAGGTTTGTCTGTTATCGTTAAAAGAACTCAACTAAAAAGTTTGCACTATATATTAGTTATATAGGTCCTAAAAAGTGCCTTGTGAACTATATGGTGCCAAATGTGCAATTCACATTGCAAAAAGTTCTAACTGGTCTCAAAATGTTTATTAGAGTCTAATAAGTAAATAATAAAAGTATAACAGTTAACCAATAAAAGGTTTGTCTGTTATCGTTAAAAGAACTTAACTAAAAGATTTGCACTATACATTAGTTATATAGGTCCTAAAAAGTGCCTTGTGAACTATATGGTGCCAAATGTGCAATTCACATTGCAAAAAGTTTTAACGGGTCTCAAAATGTTTATTAGAGTCTAATAAGTAAATAAATAAAGTATAACAGTTAACCAATAAAAGGTTTGTCTGTTATCGTTAAAAGAACTTAACTAAAAAATTTGCACTATACATTAGTTATATAGGTCCTAAAAAGTGCCTTGTGAACTATATGGTGCCAAATGTGCAATTCACATTGAAAAAAGTTCTAACGGGTCTCAAAATGTTTATTAGAGTCTAATAAGTAAATAATAAAAGTATAACAGTTAACCAATAAAAGGTTTGTCTGTTATCGTTAAAAGAACTTAACTAAAAAATTTGCACTATACATTAGTTATATAGGTCCTAAAAAGTGCCTTGTGAACTATATGGTGCCAAATGTGCAATTCACATTGCAAAAAGTTCTAACGGGTCTCAAAATGTTTATTAGAGTCTAATAAGTAAATAATAAAAGTATAACAGTTAACCAATAAAAGGTTTGTATGTTATCGTTAAAAGAACTTAACTAAAAAATTTGCATTATACATTAGTTATATAGGTCCTAAAAAGTGCCTTGTGAACTATATGGTGCCAAATGTGCAATTCACATTGCAAAAAGTTCTAACGGGTCTCAAAATGTTTATTAGAGTCTAATAAGTAAATAATAAAAGTATAACAGTTAACCAATAAAAGGTTTGTCTGTTATCGTTAAAACAACTTAACTAAAAAATTTGCACTATACATTAGTTATATAGGTCCTAAAAAGTGCCTTGTGAACTATATGGTGCTAAATGTGCAATTCACATTGCAAAAAGTTCTAACGGGTCTCAAAATGTTTATTAGAGTCTAATAAGTAAATAATAAAAGTATAACAGTTAACCAATAAAAGGTTTGTCTGTTATCGTTAAAAGAACTTAACTAAAAAATTTGCACTATACATTAGTTATATAGGTCCTAAAAAGTGCCTTGTGAACTATATGGTGCCAAATGTGCAATTCACATTGCAAAAAGTTCTAACGGGTCTCAAAATGTTTATTAGAGTCTAATAAGTAAATAATAAAAGTATAACAGTTAACCAATAAAAGGTTTGTCTGTTATCGTTAAAAGAACTTAACTAAAAAATTTGCACTATACATTAGTTATATAGGTCCTAAAAAGTGCCTTGTGAACTATATGGTGCCAAATGTGCAATTCACATTGCAAAAAGTTCTAACGGGTCTCAAAATGTTTATTAGAGTCTAATAAGTAAATAATAAAAGTATAACAGTTAACCAATAAAAGGTTTGTCTGTTATCGTTAAAAGAATTTAACTAAAATAATTTGCACTATACATTAGTTATATAGGTCCTAAAAAGTGCCTTGTGAACTATAAGGTGCCAAATGTGCAATTCACATTGCAGAAAGTTCTAACGGGTCTCAAAATGTTTATTAGAGTCTAATAAGTAAATAATAAACGTATAACAGTTAACCAATAAAAGGTTTGTCTGTTATCGTTAAAAGAACTTAACTAAAAAATTTGCACTATTCATTAGTTATATAGGTCCTAAAAAGTGCCTTGTGAACTATATGGTGCCAAATGTGCAATTCACATTGCAAAAAGTTTTAACGGGTCTCAAAATGTTTATTAGAGTCTAATAAGTAAATAATAAAAGTATAACAGTTAACCAATAAAAGGTTTGTCTGTTATCGTTAAAAGAACTTAACTAAAAAATTTGCACTATACATTAGTTATATAGGTCCTAAAAAGTGCCTTGTGAACTATATGGTGCCAAATGTGCAATTCACATTGCAGAAAGTTCTAACGGGTCTCAAAATGTTTATTAGAGTCTAATAAGTAAATAATAAAAGTATAACAGTTAACCAATAAAAGGTTTGTCTGTTATCGTTAAAAGAACTTAACTAAAAAATTTGCACTATACATTAGTTATATAGGTCCTAAAAAGTGCCTTGTGAACTATATGGTGCCAAATGTGCAATTCACATTGCAAAAAGTTCTAACGGGTCTCAAAATGTTTATTAGAGTCTAATAAGTAAATAATAAAAGTATAACAGTTAACCAATAAAAGGTTTGTCTGTTATCGTTAAAAGAACTCAACTAAAAAGTTTGCACTATATATTAGTTATATAGGTCCTAAAAAGTGCCTTGTGAACTATATGGTGCCAAATGTGCAATTCACATTGCAAAAAGTTTTAACGGGTCTCAAAATGTTTATTAGAGTCTAATAAGTAAATAATAAAAGTATAACAGTTAACCAATAAAAGGTTTGTCTGTTATCGTTAAAAGAACTTAACTAAAAAATTTGCACTATACATTAGTTATATAGGTCCTAAAAAGTGCCTTGTGAACTATATGGTGCCAAATGTGCAATTCACATTGCAAAAAGTTCTAACGGGTCTCAAAATGTTTATTAGAGTCTAATAAGTAAATAATAAAAATATAACAGTTAACCAATAAAAGGTTTGTCTGTTATCGTTAAAAGAACTTAACTAAAAAATTTGCACTATACATTAGTTATATAGGTCCTAAAAAGTGCCTTGTGAACTATATGGTGCCAAATGTGCAATTCACATTGCAAAAAGTTCTAACGGGTCTCAAAATGTTTATTAGAGTCTAATAAGTAAATAATAAAAGTATAACAGTTAACCAATAAAAGGTTTGTCTGTTATCGTTAAAAGAACTTAACTAAAAAATTTGCACTATACATTAGTTATATAGGTCCTAAAAAGTGCCTTGTGAACTATATGGTGCCAAATGTGCAATTCACATTGCAAAAAGTTCTAACGGGTCTCAAAATGTTTATTAGAGTCTAATAAGTAAATAATAAAAGTATAACAGTTAACCAATAAAAGGTTTGTCTGTTATCGTTAAAAGAACTCAACTAAAAAGTTTGCACTATATATTAGTTATATAGGTCCTAAAAAGTGCCTTGTGAACTATATGGTGCCAAATGTGCAATTCACATTGCAAAAAGTTCTAACTGGTCTCAAAATGTTTATTAGAGTCTAAAAGGTAAATAATAAAAGTATAACAGTTAACCAATGAAAGGTTTGTCTGTTATCGTTAAAAGAACTTAACTAAAATATTTGCACTATACATTAGTTATATAGGTCCTAAAAAGTGCCTTGTGAACTATATGGTGCCAAATGTGCAATTCACATTGCAAAAAGTTCTAACGGGTCTCAAAATGTTTATTAGAGTCTAATAAGTAAATAATAAAAGTATAACAGTTAACCAATAAAAGGTTTGTCTGTTATCGTTAAAAGAACTTAACTAAAAAATTTGCACTATACATTAGTTATATAGGTCCTAAAAAGTGCCTTGTGAACTATATGGTGCCAAATGTGCAATTCACATTGCAAAAAGTTCTAACGGGTCTCAAAATGTTTATTAGAGTCTAATAAGTAAATAATAAAAGTATAACAGTTAACCAATAAAAGGTTTGTCTGTTATCGTTAAAAGAACTTAACTAAAAAATTTGCACTATACATTAGTTATATAGGTCCTAAAAAGTGCCTTGTGAACTATATGGTGCCAAATGTGCAATTCACATTGCAAAAAGTTCTAACGGGTCTCAAAATGTTTATTAGAGTCTAATAAGTAAATAATAAAAGTATAACAGTTAACCAATAAAAGGTTTGTCTGTTATCGTTAAAAGAACTTAACTAAAAAATTTGCACTATACATTAGTTATATAGGTCCTAAAAAGTGCCTTGTGAACTATATGGTGCCAAATGTGCAATTCACATTGCAAAAAGTTCTAACGGGTCTCAAAATGTTTATTAGAGTCTAATAAGTAAATAATAAAAGTATAACAGTTAACCAATAAAAGGTTTGTCTGTTATCGTTAAAAGAACTTAACTAAAATAATTTGCACTATACATTAGTTATATAGGTCCTAAAAAGTGCCTTGTGAACTATATGGTGCCAAATGTGCAATTCACATTGCAGAAAGTTCTAACGGGTCTCAAAATGTTTATTAGAGTCTAATAAGTAAATAATAAACGTATAACAGTTAACCAATAAAAGGTTTGTCTGTTATCGTTAAAAGAACTTAACTAAAAAATTTGCACTATTCATTAGTTATATAGGTCCTAAAAAGTGCCTTGTGAACTATATGGTGCCAAATGTGCAATTCACATTGCAAAAAGTTTTAACGGGTCTCAAAATGTTTATTAGAGTCTAATAAGTAAATAATAAAAGTATAACAGTTAACCAATAAAAGGTTTGTCTGTTATCGTTAAAAGAACTTAACTAAAAAATTCCCACTATACATTAGTTATATAGGTCCTAAAAAGTGCCTTGTGAACTATATGGTGCCAAATGTGCAATTCACATTGCAAAAAGTTCTAACGGGTGTCAAAATGTTTATTAGAGTCTAATAAGTAAATAATAAAAGTATAACAGTTAACCAATAAAAGGTTTGTCTGTTATCGTTAAAAGAACTTAACTAAAAAATTTGCACTATACATTAGCTGTATAGGTCCTAAAAAGTGCCTTGTGAACTATATGGTGCCAAATGTGCAATTCACATTGAAAAAAGTTCTAACGGGTCTCAAAATGTTTATTAGAGTCTAATAAGTAAATAATAAAAGTATAACAGTTAACCAATAAAAGGTTTGTCTGTTATCGTTAAAAGAACTTAACTAAAAAATTTGCACTATACATTAGTTATATAGGTCCTAAAAAGTGCCTTGTGAACTATATGGTGCCAAATGTGCAATTCACATTGCAAAAAGTTCTAACGGGTCTCAAAATGTTTATTAGAGTCTAATAAGTAAATAAAAAAGGTATAACAGTTAACCAATAAAAGGTTTGTCTGTTATCGTTAAAAGAACTTAACTAAAAAATTTGCACTATACATTAGTTATATAGGTCCTAAAAAGTGCCTTGTGAACTATATGGTGCCAAATGTGCAATTCACATTGCAAAAAGTTCTAACGGGTGTCAAAATGTTTATTAGAGTCTAATAAGTAAATAAAAAAGGTATAACAGTTAAGCAATAAAAGGTTTGTCTGTTATCGTTAAAAGAACTTAACTAAAAAATTTGCACTATACATTAGTTATATAGGTCCTAAAAAGTGCCTTGTGAACTATATGGTGCCAAATGTGCAATTCACATTGCAAAAAGTTCTAACGGGTCTCAAAATGTTTATTAGAGTCTAATAAGTAAATAATAAAAGTATAACAGTTAACCAATAAAAGGTTTGTCTGTTATCGTTAAAAGAACTTAACTAAAATAATTTGCACTATATATTAGTTATATAGGTCCTAAAAAGTGCCTTGTGAACTATATGGTGCCAAATGTGCAATTCACATTGCAAAAAGTTCTAACGGGTCTCAAAGTGTTTATTAGAGTCTAATAAGTAAATAATAAAAGTATAACAGTTAACCAATAAAAGGTTTGTCTGTTATCGTTAAAAGAACTCAACTAAAAAGTTTGCACTATACATTAGTTATATAGGTCCTAAAAAGTGCCTTGTGAACTATAAGGTGCCAAATGTGCAATTCACATTGCAGAAAGTTCTAACGGGTCTCAAAATGTTTATTAGAGTCTAATAAGTAAATAATAAACGTATAACAGTTAACCAATAAAAGGTTTGTCTGTTATCGTTAAAAGAACTTAACTAAAAAATTTGCACTATTCATTAGTTATATAGGTCCTAAAAAGTGCCTTGTGAACTATATGGTGCCAAATGTGCAATTCACATTGCAAAAAGTTTTAACGGGTCTCAAAATGTTTATTAGAGTCTAATAAGTAAATAATAAAAGTATAACAGTTAACCAATAAAAGGTTTGTCTGTTATCGTTAAAAGAACTTAACTAAAAAATTCCCACTATACATTAGTTATATAGGTCCTAAAAAGTGCCTTGTGAACTATATGGTGCCAAATGTGCAATTCACATTGCAAAAAGTTCTAACGGGTGTCAAAATGTTTATTAGAGTCTAATAAGTAAATAATAAAAGTATAACAGTTAACCAATAAAAGGTTTGTCTGTTATCGTTAAAAGAACTTAACTAAAAAATTTGCACTATACATTAGCTGTATAGGTCCTAAAAAGTGCCTTGTGAACTATATGGTGCCAAATGTGCAATTCACATTGAAAAAAGTTCTAACGGGTGTCAAAATGTTTATTAGAGTCTAATAAGTAAATAAAAAAGGTATAACAGTTAAGCAATAAAAGGTTTGTCTGTTATCGTTAAAAAAATTAACTAAAACATTTGCACTATACATTAGTTATATAGGTCCTAAAAAGTGCCTTGTGAAGTATATGGTGCCAAATGTGCAATTCACATTGCAAAAAGTTCAAACGGGTCTCAAAATGTTTATTAGAGTCTAATAAGTAAATAACAAAAGTATAACAGTTAACCAATAAAAGGTTTGTCTGTTATCGTTAAAAGAACTTAACTAAAAAATTTGCACTATACATTAGTTATATAGGTCCTAAAAAGTGCCTTGTGAACTATATGGTGCCAAATGTGCAATTCACATTGCAAAAAGTTCTAACGGGTCTCAAAATGTTTATTAGAGTCTAATAAGTAAATAATAAAAGTATAACAGTTAACCAATAAAAGGTTTGTCTGTTATCGTTAAAAGAACTTAACTAAAATAATTTGCACTATATATTAGTTATATAGGTCCTAAAAAGTGCCTTGTGAACTATATGGTGCCAAATGTGCAATTCACATTGCAAAAAGTTCTAACGGGTCTCAAAATGTTTATTAGAGTCTAATAAGTAAATAATAAAAGTATAACAGTTAACCAATAAAAGGTTTGTCTGTTATCGTTAAAAGAACTTAACTAAAAAATTTGCACTATACATTAGTTATATAGGTCCTAAAAAGTGCCTTGTGAACTATATGGTGCCAAATGTGCAATTCACATTGCAAAAAGTTCTAACGGGTCTCAAAATGTTTATTAGAGTCTAATAAGTAAATAATAAAAGTATAACAGTTAACCAATAAAAGGTTTGTCTGTTATCGTTAAAAGAACTTAACTAAAATAATTTGCACTATATATTAGTTATATAGGTCCTAAAAAGTGCCTTGTGAACTATATGGTGCCAAATGTGCAATTCACATTGCAAAAAGTTCTAACGGGTCTCAAAATGTTTATTAGAGTCTAATAAGTAAATAATAAAAGTATAACAGTTAACCAATAAAAGGTTTGTCTGTTATCGTTAAAAGAACTTAACTAAAAAATTCCCACTATACATTAGTTATATAGGTCCTAAAAAGTGCCTTGTGAACTATATGGTGCCAAATGTGCAATTCACATTGCAAAAAGTTCTAACGGGTCTCAAAATGTTTATTAGAGTCTAATAAGTAAATAATAAAAGTATAACAGTTAACCAATAAAAGGTTTGTATGTTATCGTTAAAAGAACTTAACTAAAAAATTTGCATTATACATTAGTTATATAGGTCCTAAAAAGTGCCTTGTGAACTATATGGTGCCAAATGTGCAATTCACATTGCAAAAAGTTCTAACGGGTGTCAAAATGTTTATTAGAGTCTAATAAGTAAATAATAAAAGTATAACAGTTAACCAATAAAAGGTTTGTCTGTTATCGTTAAAACAACTTAACTAAAAAATTTGCACTATACATTAGTTATATAGGTCCTAAAAAGTGCCTTGTGAACTATATGGTGCCAAATGTGCAATTCACATTGCAAAAAGTTCTAACGGGTCTCAAAATGTTTATTAGAGTCTAATAAGTAAATAATAAAAGTATAACAGTTAACCAATAAAAGGTTTGTCTGTTATCGTTAAAAGAACTTAACTAAAAAATTTGCACTAAACATTAGTTATATAGGTCCTAAAAAGTGCTTTGTGAACTATATGGTGCCAAATGTGCAATTCACATTGAAAAAAGTTCTAACGGGTCTCAAAATGTTTATTAGAGTCTAATAAGTAAATAATAAAAGTATAACAGTTAACCAATAAAAGGTTTGTCTGTTATCGTTAAAAGAACTTAACTAAAAAATTTGCACTATACATTAGTTATATAGGTCCTAAAAAGTGCCTTGTGAACTATATGGTGCCAAATGTGCAATTCACATTGCAAAAAGTTCTAACGGGTCTCAAAATGTTTATTAGAGTCTAATAAGTAAATAATAAAAGTATAACAGTTAACCAATAAAAGGTTTGTCTGTTATCGTTAAAAGAACTTAACTAAAATATTTGCACTATACATTAGTTATATAGGTCCTAAAAAGTGCCTTGTGAACTATATGGTGCCAAATGTGCAATTCACATTGCAAAAAGTTCTAACGGGTCTCAAAATGTTTATTAGAGTCTAATAAGTAAATAATAAAATTATAACAGTTAACCAATAAAAGGTTTGTCTGTTATCGTTAAAAGAACTTAACTAAAAAAATTGCACTATACATTAGTTATATAGGTCCTAAAAAGTGCCTTGTGAACTATAAGGTGCCAAATGTGCAATTCACATTGCAGAAAGTTCTAACGGGTGTCAAAATGTTTATTAGAGTCTAATAAGTAAATAATAAAAGTATAACAGTTAACCAATAAAAGGTTTGTCTGTTATCGTTAAAAGAACTTAACTAAAAAATTTGCACTATACATTAGCTGTATAGGTCCTAAAAAGTGCCTTGTGAACTATATAGTGCCAAATGTGCAATTCACATTGAAAAAAGTTCTAACGGGTCTCAAAATGTTTATTAGAGTCTAATAAGTAAATAATAAAAGTATAACAGTTAACCAATAAAAGGTTTGTCTGTTATCGTTAAAAGAACTTAACTAAAAAATTTGCACTATACATTAGTTATATAGGTCCTAAAAAGTGCCTTGTGAACTATATGGTGCCAAATGTGCAATTCACATTGCAAAAAGTTCTAACGGGTGTCAAAATGTTTATTAGAGTCTAATAAGTAAATAAAAAAGGTATAACAGTTAAGCAATAAAAGGTTTGTCTGTTATCGTTAAAAAAATTAACTAAAACATTTGCACTATACATTAGTTATATAGGTCCTAAAAAGTGCCTTGTGAACTATATGGTGCCAAATGTGCAATTCACATTGCAAAAAGTTCAAACGGGTCTCAAAATGTTTATTAGAGTCTAATAAGTAAATAACAAAAGTATAACAGTTAACCAATAAAAGGTTTGTCTGTTATCGTTAAAAGAACTTAACTAAAAAATTTGCACTATACATTAGTTATATAGGTCCTGAAAAGTGCCTTGTGAACTATATGGTGCCAAATGTGCAATTCACATTGCAAAAAGTTCAAACGGGTCTCAAAATGTTTATTAGAGTCTAATAAGTAAATAACAAAAGTATAACAGTTAACCAATAAAAGGTTTGTCTGTTATCGTTAAAAGAACTTAACTAAAAAATTTGCACTATACATTAGTTATATAGGTCCTAAAAAGTGCCTTGTGAACTATATGGTGCCAAATGTGCAATTAAGATTGCAAAAAGTTCTAACGGGTCTCAAAATGTTTATTAGAGTCTAATAAGTAAATAATAAAAGTATAACAGTTAACCAATAAAAGGTTTGTCTGTTATCGTTAAAAGAACTTAACTAAAAAATTCCCACTATACATTAGTTATATAGGTCCTAAAAAGTGCCTTGTGAACTATATGGTGCCAAATGTGCAATTCACATTGCAAAAAGTTCTAACGGGTCTCAAAATGTTTATTAGAGTCTAATAAGTAAATAATAAAAGTATAACAGTTAACCAATAAAAGGTTTGTCTGTTATCGTTAAAAGAACTTAACTAAAAAATTTGCACTATACATTAGCTGTATAAGTCCTAAAAAGTGCCTTGTGAACTATATAGTGCCAAATGTGCAATTCACATTGAAAAAAGTTCTAACGGGTCTCAAAATGTTTATTAGAGTCTAATAAGTAAATAATAAAAGTATAACAGTTAACCAATAAAAGGTTTGTCTGTTATCGTTAAAAGAACTTAACTAAAAAATTTGCACTATACATTAGTTATATAGGTCCTAAAAAGTGCCTTGTGAACTATATGGTGCCAAATGTGCAATTCACATTGCAAAAAGTTCTAACGGGTGTCAAAATGTTTATTAGAGTCTAATAAGTAAATAATAAAAGTATAACAGTTAACCAATAAAAGGTTTGTCTGTTATCGTTAAAAGAACTTAACTAAAAAATTTACACTATACATTAGTTATATAGGTCCTAAAAAGTGCCTTGTGAACTATATGGTGCCAAATGTGCAATTCACATTGCAAAAAGTTCTAACGGGTGTCAAAATGTTTATTAGAGTCTAATAAGTAAATAATAAAAGTATAACAGTTAACCAATAAAAGGTTTGTCTGTTATCGTTAAAAGAACTTAACTAAAAAATTTGCACTATACATTAGCTGTATAGGTCCTAAAAAGTGCCTTGTGAACTATATAGTGCCAAATGTGCAATTCACATTGAAAAAAGTTCTAACGGGTCTCAAAATGTTTATTAGAGTCTAATAAGTAAATAATAAAAGTATAACAGTTAACCAATAAAAGGTTTGTCTGTTATCGTTAAAAGAACTTAACTAAAAAATTTGCACTATACATTAGTTATATAGGTCCTAAAAAGTGCCTTGTAAACTATATGGTGCCAAATGTGCAATTCACATTGCAAAAAGTTCTAACGGGTGTCAAAATGTTTATTAGAGTCTAATAAGTAAATAAAAAAGGTATAACAGTTAAGCAATAAAAGGTTTGTCTGTTATCGTTAAAAAAATTAACTAAAACATTTGCACTATACATTAGTTATATAGGTCCTAAAAAGTGCCTTGTGAAGTATATGGTGCCAAATGTGCAATTCACATTGCAAAAAGTTCAAACGGGTCTCAAAATGTTTATTAGAGTCTAATAAGTAAATAACAAAAGTATAACAGTTAACCAATAAAAGGTTTGTCTGTTATCGTTAAAAGAACTTAACTAAAAAATTTGCACTATACATTAGTTATATAGGTCCTGAAAAGTGCCTTGTGAACTATATGGTGCCAAATGTGCAATTCACATTGCAAAAAGTTCTAACGGGTGTCAAAATGTTTATTAGAGTCTAATAAGTAAATAATAAAAGTATAACAGTTAACCAATAAAAGGTTTGTCTGTTATCGTTAAAAGAACTTAACTAAAATATTTGCACTATACATTAGTTATATAGGTCCTAAAAAGTGCCTTGTGAACTATATGGTGCCAAATGTGCAATTCACATTGCAAAAAGTTCTAACGGGTCTCAAAATGTTTATTAGAGTCTAATAAGTAAATAATAAAAGTATAACAGTTAACCAATAAAAGGTTTGTCTGTTATCGTTAAAAGAACTTAACTAAAAAATTTGCACTAGACATTAGTTATATAGGTCCTAAAAAGTGCCTTGTGAACTATATGGTGCCAAATGTGCAATTCACATTGCAAAAAGTTCTAACGGGTCTCAAAATGTTTATTAGAGTCTAATAAGTAAATAATAAAAGTATAACAGTTAACCAATAAAAGGTTTGTATGTTATCGTTAAAAGAACTTAACTAAAAAATTTGCATTATACATTAGTTATATAGGTCCTAAAAAGTGCCTTGTGAACTATATGGTGCCAAATGTGCAATTCACATTGCAAAAAGTTCTAACGGGTCTCAAAATGTTTATTAGAGTCTAATAAGTAAATAATAAAAGTATAACAGTTAACCAATAAAAGGTTTGTCTGTTATCGTTAAAAGAACTTAACTAAAAAATTTGCACTATACATTAGTTATATAGGTCCTAAAAAGTGCCTTGTGAACTATATGGTGCCAAATGTGCAATTCACATTGCAAAAAGTTCTAACGGGTCTCAAAATGTTTATTAGAGTCTAATAAGTAAATAATAAAAGTATAACAGTTAACCAATAAAAGGTTTGTCTGTTATCGTTAAAAGAACTTAACTAAAAAATTTGCACTAAACATTAGTTATATAGGTCCTAAAAAGTGCCTTGTGAACTATATGGTGCCAAATGTGCAATTCACATTGAAAAAAGTTCTAACGGGTCTCAAAATGTTTATTAGAGTCTAATAAGTAAATAATAAAAGTATAACAGTTAACCAATAAAAGGTTTGTCTGTTATCGTTAAAAGAACTTAACTAAAAAATTTGCACTATACATTAGTTATATAGGTCCTAAAAAGTGCCTTGTGAACTATATGGTGCCAAATGTGCAATTCACATTGCAAAAAGTTCTAACGGGTCTCAAAATGTTTATTAGATTCTAATAAGTAAATAATAAAAGTATAACAGTTAACCAATAAAAGGTTTGTCTGTTATCGTTAAAAGAACTTAACCAAAAAATTCCCACTATACATTAGTTATATAGGTCCTGAAAAGTGCCTTGTGAACTATATGGTGCCAAATGTGCAATTCACATTGCAAAAAGTTCTAACGGGTGTCAAAATGTTTATTAGAGTCTAATAAGTAAATAAAAAAGGTATAACAGTTAAGCAATAAAAGGTTTGTCTGTTATCGTTAAAAAAATTAACTAAAACATTTGCACTATACATTAGTTATATAGGTCCTAAAAAGTGCCTTGTGAAGTATATGGTGCCAAATGTGCAATTCACATTGCAAAAAGTTCAAACGGGTCTCAAAATGTTTATTAGAGTCTAATAAGTAAATAACAAAAGTATAACAGTTAACCAATAAAAGGTTTGTCTGTTATCGTTAAAAGAACTTAACTAAAAAATTTGCACTATACATTAGTTATATAGGTCCTGAAAAGTGCCTTGTGAACTATATGGTGCCAAATGTGCAATTCACATTGCAAAAAGTTCTAACGGGTGTCAAAATGTTTATTAGAGTCTAATAAGTAAATAATAAAAGTATAACAGTTAACCAATAAAAGGTTTGTCTGTTATCGTTAAAAGAACTTAACTAAAATAATTTGCACTATACATTAGTTATCTAGGTCCTAAAAAGTGCCTTGTGAACTATATGGTGCCAAATGTGCAATTCACATTGCAAAAAGTTCTAACGGGTCTCAAAATGTTTATTAGAGTCTAATAAGTAAATAATAAAAGTATAACAGTTAACCAATAAAAGGTTTGTCTGTTATCGTTAAAAGAACTTAACTAAAAAATTTGCACTAGACATTAGTTATATAGGTCCTAAAAAGTGCCTTGTGAACTATATGGTGCCAAATGTGCAATTCACATTGCAAAAAGTTCTAACGGGTCTCAAAATGTTTATTAGAGTCTAATAAGTAAATAATAAAAGTATAACAGTTAACCAATAAAAGGTTTGTATGTTATCGTTAAAAGAACTTAACTAAAAAATTTGCATTATACATTAGTTATATAGGTCCTAAAAAGTGCCTTGTGAACTATATGGTGCCAAATGTGCAATTCACATTGCAAAAAGTTCTAACGGGTCTCAAAATGTTTATTAGAGTCTAATAAGTAAATAATAAAAGTATAACAGTTAACCAATAAAAGGTTTGTCTGTTATCGTTAAAAGAACTTAACTAAAAAATTTGCACTATACATTAGTTATATAGGTCCTAAAAAGTGCCTTGTGAACTATATGGTGCCAAATGTGCAATTCACATTGCAAAAAGTTCTAACGGGTCTCAAAATGTTTATTAGAGTCTAATAAGTAAATAATAAAAGTATAACAGTTAACCAATAAAAGGTTTGTCTGTTATCGTTAAAAGAACTTAACTAAAAAATTTGCACTAAACATTAGTTATATAGGTCCTAAAAAGTGCCTTGTGAACTATATGGTGCCAAATGTGCAATTCACATTGAAAAAAGTTCTAACGGGTCTCAAAATGTTTATTAGAGTCTAATAAGTAAATAATAAAAGTATAACAGTTAACCAATAAAAGGTTTGTCTGTTATCGTTAAAAGAACTTAACTAAAAAATTTGCACTATACATTAGTTATATAGGTCCTAAAAAGTGCCTTGTGAACTATATGGTGCCAAATGTGCAATTCACATTGCAAAAAGTTCTAACGGGTCTCAAAATGTTTATTAGAGTCTAATAAGTAAATAATAAAAGTATAACAGTTAACCAATAAAAGGTTTGTCTGTTATCGTTAAAAGAACTTAACTAAAATATTTGCACTATACATTAGTTATATAGGTCCTAAAAAGTGCCTTGTGAACTATATGGTGCCAAATGTGCAATTCACATTGCAAAAAGTTCTAACGGGTCTCAAAATGTTTATTAGAGTCTAATAAGTAAATAATAAAATTATAACAGTTAACCAATAAAAGGTTTGTCTGTTATCGTTAAAAGAACTTAACTAAAAAAATTGCACTATACATTAGTTATATAGGTCCTAAAAAGTGCCTTGTGAACTATAAGGTGCCAAATGTGCAATTCACATTGCAGAAAGTTCTAACGGGTCTCAAAATGTTTATTAGAGTCTAATAAGTAAATAATAAAAGTATAACAGTTAACCAATAAAAGGTTTGTCTGTTATCGTTAAAAGAACTTAACTAAAAATTTGCACTATACATTAGTTATATAGGTCCTAAAAAGTGCCTTGTGAACTATATGGTGCCAAATGTGCAATTCACATTGCAAAAAGTTCTAACGGGTCTCAAAATGTTTATTAGAGTCTAATAAGTAAATAATAAAAGTATAACAGTTAACCAATAAAAGGTTTGTCTGTTATCGTTAAAAGAACTCAACTAAAAAGTTTGCACTATATATTAGTTATATAGGTCCTAAAAAGTGCCTTGTGAACTATATGGTGCCAAATGTGCAATTCACATTGCAAAAAGTTCTAACTGGTCTCAAAATGTTTATTAGAGTCTAATAAGTAAATAATAAAAGTATAACAGTTAACCAATGAAAGGTTTGTCTGTTATCGTTAAAAGAACTTAACTAAAATATTTGCACTATACATTAGTTATATAGGTCCTAAAAAGTGCCTTGTGAACTATATGGTGCCAAATGTGCAATTCACATTGCAAAAAGTTCTAACGGGTCTCAAAATGTTTATTAGAGTCTAATAAGTAAATAATAAAAGTATAACAGTTAACCAATAAAAGGTTTGTCTGTTATCGTTAAAAGAACTTAACTAAAAAATTTGCACTATACATTAGTTATATAGGTCCTAAAAAGTGCCTTGTGAACTATATGGTGCCAAATGTGCAATTCACATTGCAAAAAGTTCTAACGGGTCTCAAAATGTTTATTAGAGTCTAATAAGTAAATAATAAAAGTATAACAGTTAACCAATAAAAGGTTTGTCTGTTATCGTTAAAAGAACTTAACTAAAAAATTTGCACTATACATTAGTTATATAGGTCCTAAAAAGTGCCTTGTGAACTATATGGTGCCAAATGTGCAATTCACATTGCAAAAAGTTCTAACGGGTCTCAAAATGTTTATTAGAGTCTAATAAGTAAATAATAAAAGTATAACAGTTAACCAATAAAAGGTTTGTCTGTTATCGTTAAAAGAACTTAACTAAAAAATTTGCACTATACATTAGTTATATAGGTCCTAAAAAGTGCCTTGTGAACTATATGGTGCCAAATGTGCAATTCACATTGCAAAAAGTTCTAACGGGTCTCAAAATGTTTATTAGAGTCTAATAAGTAAATAATAAAAGTATAACAGTTAACCAATAAAAGGTTTGTCTGTTATCGTTAAAAGAACTTAACTAAAAAATTTGCACTATACATTAGTTATATAGGTCCTAAAAAGTGCCTTGTGAACTATAAGGTGCCAAATGTGCAATTCACATTGCAAAAAGTTCTAACGGGTCTCAAAATGTTTATTAGAGTCTAATAAGTAAATAATAAAAGTATAACAGTTAACCAATAAAAGGTTTGTCTGTTATCGTTAAAAGAACTTAACTAAAAAATTTGCACTATACATTAGTTATATAGGTCCTAAAAAGTGCCTTGTGAACTATAAGGTGCCAAATGTGCAATTCACATTGCAGAAAGTTCTAACGGGTCTCAAAATGTTTATTAGAGTCTAATAAGTAAATAATAAAAGTATAACAGTTAACCAATAAAAGGTTTGTCTGTTATCGTTAAAAGAACTTAACTAAAAATTTGCACTATACATTAGTTATATAGGTCCTAAAAAGTGCCTTGTGAACTATATGGTGCCAAATGTGCAATTCACATTGCAAAAAGTTCTAACGGGTCTCAAAATGTTTATTAGAGTCTAATAAGTAAATAATAAAAGTATAACAGTTAACCAATAAAAGGTTTGTCTGTTATCGTTAAAAGAACTCAACTAAAAAGTTTGCACTATATATTAGTTATATAGGTCCTAAAAAGTGCCTTGTGAACTATATGGTGCCAAATGTGCAATTCACATTGCAAAAAGTTCTAACTGGTCTCAAAATGTTTATTAGAGTCTAATAAGTAAATAATAAAAGTATAACAGTTAACCAATGAAAGGTTTGTCTGTTATCGTTAAAAGAACTTAACTAAAATATTTGCACTATACATTAGTTATATAGGTCCTAAAAAGTGCCTTGTCAACTATATGGTGCCAAATGTGCAATTCACATTGCAAAAAGTTCTAACGGGTCTCAAAATGTTTATTAGAGTCTAATAAGTAAATAATAAAAGTATAACAGTTAACCAATAAAAGGTTTGTCTGTTATCGTTAAAAGAACTTAACTAAAAAATTTGCACTATACATTAGTTATATAGGTCCTAAAAAGTGCCTTGTGAACTATATGGTGCCAAATGTGCAATTCACATTGCAAAAAGTTCTAACGGGTCTCAAAATGTTTATTAGAGTCTAATAAGTAAATAATAAAAGTATAACAGTTAACCAATAAAAGGTTTGTCTGTTATCGTTAAAAGAACTTAACTAAAAAATTTGCACTATACATTAGTTATATAGGTCCTAAAAAGTGCCTTGTGAACTATATGGTGCCAAATGTGCAATTCACATTGCAAAAAGTTCTAACGGGTCTCAAAATGTTTATTAGAGTCTAATAAGTAAATAATAAAAGTATAACAGTTAACCAATAAAAGGTTTGTCTGTTATCGTTAAAAGAACTTAACTAAAAAATTTGCACTATACATTAGTTATATAGGTCCTAAAAAGTGCCTTGTGAACTATATGGTGCCAAATGTGCAATTCACATTGCAAAAAGTTCTAACGGGTCTCAAAATGTTTATTAGAGTCTAATAAGTAAATAATAAAAGTATAACAGTTAACCAATAAAAGGTTTGTCTGTTATCGTTAAAAGAACTTAACTAAAAAATTTGCACTATACATTAGTTATATAGGTCCTAAAAAGTGCCTTGTGAACTATAAGGTGCCAAATGTGCAATTCACATTGCAAAAAGTTCTAACGGGTCTCAAAATGTTTATTAGAGTCTAATAAGTAAATAATAAAAGTATAACAGTTAACCAATAAAAGGTTTGTCTGTTATCGTTAAAAGAACTTAACTAAAAAATTTGCACTATACATTAGTTATATAGGTCCTAAAAAGTGCCTTGTGAACTATATGGTGCCAAATGTGCAATTCACATTGCAAAAAGTTCAAACGGGTCTCAAAATGTTTATTAGAGTCTAATAAGTAAATAATAAAAGTATAACAGTTAACCAATAAAAGGTTTGTCTGTTATCGTTAAAAGAATTTAACTAAAATAATTTGCACTATACATTAGTTATATAGGTCCTAAAAAGTGCCTTGTGAACTATATGGTGCCAAATGTGCAATTCACATTGCAAAAAGTTCTAACGGGTCTCAAAATGTTTATTAGAGTCTAATAAGTAAATAATAAAAGTATAACAGTTAACCAATAAAAGGTTTGTCTGTTATCGTTAAAAGAACTTAACTAAAAAATTTGCACTAGACATTAGTTATATAGGTCCTAAAAAGTGCCTTGTGAACTATATGGTGCCAAATGTGCAATTCACATTGCAAAAAGTTCTAACGGGTCTCAAAATGTTTATTAGAGTCTAATAAGTAAATAATAAAAGTATAACAGTTAACCAATAAAAGGTTTGTATGTTATCGTTAAAAGAACTTAACTAAAAAATTTGCATTATACATTAGTTATATAGGTCCTAAAAAGTGCCTTGTGAACTATATGGTGCCAAATGTGCAATTCACATTGCAAAAAGTTCTAACGGGTCTCAAAATGTTTATTAGAGTCTAATAAGTAAATAATAAAAGTATAACAGTTAACCAATAAAAGGTTTGTCTGTTATCGTTAAAAGAACTTAACTAAAAAATTTGCACTATACATTAGTTATATAGGTCCTAAAAAGTGCCTTGTCAACTATATGGTGCCAAATGTGCAATTCACATTGCAAAAAGTTCTAACGGGTCTCAAAATGTTTATTAGAGTCTAATAAGTAAATAATAAAAGTATAACAGTTAACCAATAAAAGGTTTGTCTGTTATCGTTAAAAGAACTTAACTAAAAAATTTGCACTAAACATTAGTTATATAGGTCCTAAAAAGTGCCTTGTGAACTATATGGTGCCAAATGTGCAATTCACATTGAAAAAAGTTCTAACGGGTCTCAAAATGTTTATTAGAGTCTAATAAGTAAATAATAAAAGTATAACAGTTAACCAATAAAAGGTTTGTCTGTTATCGTTAAAAGAACTTAACTAAAAAATTTGCACTATACATTAGTTATATAGGTCCTAAAAAGTGCCTTGTGAACTATATGGTGCCAAATGTGCAATTCACATTGCAAAAAGTTCTAACGGGTCTCAAAATGTTTATTAGAGTCTAATAAGTAAATAATAAAAGTATAACAGTTAACCAATAAAAGGTTTGTCTGTTATCGTTAAAAGAACTTAACTAAAATATTTGCACTATACATTAGTTATATAGGTCCTAAAAAGTGCCTTGTGAACTATATGGTGCCAAATGTGCAATTCACATTGCAAAAAGTTCTAACGGGTCTCAAAATGTTTATTAGAGTCTAATAAGTAAATAATAAAATTATAACAGTTAACCAATAAAAGGTTTGTCTGTTATCGTTAAAAGAACTTAACTAAAAAAATTGCACTATACATTAGTTATATAGGTCCTAAAAAGTGCCTTGTGAACTATAAGGTGCCAAATGTGCAATTCACATTGCAGAAAGTTCTAACGGGTCTCAAAATGTTTATTAGAGTCTAATAAGTAAATAATAAAAGTATAACAGTTAACCAATAAAAGGTTTGTCTGTTATCGTTAAAAGAACTTAACTAAAAATTTGCATTATACATTAGTTATATAGGTCCTAAAAAGTGCCTTGTGAACTATATGGTGCCAAATGTGCAATTCACATTGCAAAAAGTTCTAACGGGTCTCAAAATGTTTATTAGAGTCTAATAAGTAAATAATAAAAGTATAACAGTTAACCAATAAAAGGTTTGTCTGTTATCGTTAAAAGAACTCAACTAAAAAGTTTGCACTATATATTAGTTATATAGGTCCTAAAAAGTGCCTTGTGAACTATATGGTGCCAAATGTGCAATTCACATTGCAAAAAGTTCTAACTGGTCTCAAAATGTTTATTAGAGTCTAATAAGTAAATATAAAAAGTATAACAGTTAACCAATGAAAGGTTTGTCTGTTATCGTTAAAAGAACTTAACTAAAATATTTGCACTATACATTAGTTATATAGGTCCTAAAAAGTGCCTTGTGAACTATATGGTGCCAAATGTGCAATTCACATTGCAAAAAGTTCTAACGGGTCTCAAAATGTTTATTAGAGTCTAATAAGTAAATAATAAAAGTATAACAGTTAACCAATAAAAGGTTTGTCTGTTATCGTTAAAAGAACTTAACTAAAAAATTTGCACTATACATTAGTTATATAGGTCCTAAAAAGTGCCTTGTGAACTATATGGTGCCAAATGTGCAATTCACATTGCAAAAAGTTCTAACGGGTCTCAAAATGTTTATTAGAGTCTAATAAGTAAATAATAAAAGTATAACAGTTAACCAATAAAAGGTTTGTCTGTTATCGTTAAAAGAACTTAACTAAAAAATTTGCACTATACATTAGTTATATAGGTCCTAAAAAGTGCCTTGTGAACTATATGGTGCCAAATGTGCAATTCACATTGCAAAAAGTTCTAACGGGTCTCAAAATGTTTATTAGAGTCTAATAAGTAAATAATAAAAGTATAACAGTTAACCAATAAAAGGTTTGTCTGTTATCGTTAAAAGAACTTAACTAAAAAATTTGCACTATACATTAGTTATATAGGTCCTAAAAAGTGCCTTGTGAACTATATGGTGCCAAATGTGCAATTCACATTGCAAAAAGTTCTAACGGGTCTCAAAATGTTTAGTAGAGTCTAATAAGTAAATAATAAAAGTATAACAGTTAACCAATAAAAGGTTTGTCTGTTATCGTTAAAAGAACTTAACTAAAAAATTTGCACTATACATTAGTTATATAGGTCCTAAAAAGTGCCTTGTGAACTATAAGGTGCCAAATGTGCAATTCACATTGCAGAAAGTTCTAACGGGTCTCAAATTGTTTATTAGAGTCTAATAAGTAAATAATAAAAGTATAACAGTTAACCAATAAAAGGTTTGTCTGTTATCGTTAAAAGAACTTAACTAAAAATTTGCACTATACATTAGTTATATAGGTCCTAAAAAGTGCCTTGTGAACTATATGGTGCCAAATGTGCAATTCACATTGCAAAAAGTTCTAACGGGTCTCAAAATGTTTATTAGAGTCTAATAAGTAAATAATAAAAGTATAACAGTTAACCAATAAAAGGTTTGTCTGTTATCGTTAAAAGAACTCAACTAAAAAGTTTGCACTATATATTAGTTATATAGGTCCTAAAAAGTGCCTTGTGAACTATATGGTGCCAAATGTGCAATTCACATTGCAAAAAGTTCTAACTGGTCTCAAAATGTTTATTAGAGTCTAATAAGTAAATAATAAAAGTATAACAGTTAACCAATGAAAGGTTTGTCTGTTATCGTTAAAAGAACTTAACTAAAATATTTGCACTATACATTAGTTATATAGGTCCTAAAAAGTGCCTTGTGAACTATATGGTGCCAAATGTGCAATTCACATTGCAAAAAGTTCTAACGGGTCTCAAAATGTTTATTAGAGTCTAATAAGTAAATAATAAAAGTATAACAGTTAACCAATAAAAGGTTTGTCTGTTATCGTTAAAAGAACTTAACTAAAAAATTTGCACTATACATTAGTTATATAGGTCCTAAAAAGTGCCTTGTGAACTATATGGTGCCAAATGTGCAATTCACATTGCAAAAAGTTCTAACGGGTCTCAAAATGTTTATTAGAGTCTAATAAGTAAATAATAAAAGTATAACAGTTAACCAATAAAAGGTTTGTCTGTTATCGTTAAAAGAACTTAACTAAAAAATTTGCACTATACATTAGTTATATAGGTCCTAAAAAGTGCCTTGTGAACTATAAGGTGCCAAATGTGCAATTCACATTGCAGAAAGTTCTAACGGGTCTCAAAATGTTTATTAGAGTCTAATAAGTAAATAATAAAAGTATAACAGTTAACCAATAAAAGGTTTGTCTGTTATCGTTAAAAGAACTTAACTAAAAATTTGCATTATACATTAGTTATATAGGTCCTAAAAAGTGCCTTGTGAACTATATGGTGCCAAATGTGCAATTCACATTGCAAAAAGTTCTAACGGGTCTCAAAATGTTTATTAGAGTCTAATAAGTAAATAATAAAAGTATAACAGTTAACCAATAAAAGGTTTGTCTGTTATCGTTAAAAGAACTCAACTAAAAAGTTTGCACTATATATTAGTTATATAGGTCCTAAAAAGTGCCTTGTGAACTATATGGTGCCAAATGTGCAATTCACATTGCAAAAAGTTCTAACTGGTCTCAAAATGTTTATTAGAGTCTAATAAGTAAATATAAAAAGTATAACAGTTAACCAATGAAAGGTTTGTCTGTTATCGTTAAAAGAACTTAACTAAAATATTTGCACTATACATTAGTTATATAGGTCCTAAAAAGTGCCTTGTGAACTATATGGTGCCAAATGTGCAATTCACATTGCAAAAAGTTCTAACGGGTCTCAAAATGTTTATTAGAGTCTAATAAGTAAATAATAAAAGTATAACAGTTAACCAATAAAAGGTTTGTCTGTTATCGTTAAAAGAACTTAACTAAAAAATTTGCACTATACATTAGTTATATAGGTCCTAAAAAGTGCCTTGTGAACTATATGGTGCCAAATGTGCAATTCACATTGCAAAAAGTTCTAACGGGTCTCAAAATGTTTATTAGAGTCTAATAAGTAAATAATAAAAGTATAACAGTTAACCAATAAAAGGTTTGTCTGTTATCGTTAAAAGAACTTAACTAAAAAATTTGCACTATACATTAGTTATATAGGTCCTAAAAAGTGCCTTGTGAACTATATGGTGCCAAATGTGCAATTCACATTGCAAAAAGTTCTAACGGGTCTCAAAATGTTTATTAGAGTCTAATAAGTAAATAATAAAAGTATAACAGTTAACCAATAAAAGGTTTGTCTGTTATCGTTAAAAGAACTTAACTAAAAAATTTGCACTATACATTAGTTATATAGGTCCTAAAAAGTGCCTTGTGAACTATATGGTGCCAAATGTGCAATTCACATTGCAAAAAGTTCTAACGGGTCTCAAAATGTTTAGTAGAGTCTAATAAGTAAATAATAAAAGTATAACAGTTAACCAATAAAAGGTTTGTCTGTTATCGTTAAAAGAACTTAACTAAAAAATTTGCACTATACATTAGTTATATATGTCCTAAAAAGTGCCTTGTGAACTATAAGGTGCCAAATGTGCAATTCACATTGCAAAAAGTTCTAACGGGTCTCAAAATGTTTATTAGAGTCTAATAAGTAAATAATAAAAGTATAACAGTTAACCAATAAAAGGTTTGTCTGTTATCGTTAAAAGAACTTAACTAAAAAATTTGCACTATACATTAGTTATATAGGTCCTAAAAAGTGCCTTGTGAACTATAAGGTGCCAAATGTGCAATTCACATTGCAGAAAGTTCTAACGGGTCTCAAAATGTTTATTAGAGTCTAATAAGTAAATAATAAAAGTATAACAGTTAACCAATAAAAGGTTTGTCTGTTATCGTTAAAAGAACTTAACTAAAAATTTGCACTATACATTAGTTATATAGGTCCTAAAAAGTGCCTTGTGAACTATATGGTGCCAAATGTGCAATTCACATTGCAAAAAGTTCTAACGGGTCTCAAAATGTTTATTAGAGTCTAATAAGTAAATAATAAAAGTATAACAGTTAACCAATAAAAGGTTTGTCTGTTATCGTTAAAAGAACTCAACTAAAAAGTTTGCACTATATATTAGTTATATAGGTCCTAAAAAGTGCCTTGTGAACTATATGGTGCCAAATGTGCAATTCACATTGCAAAAAGTTCTAACTGGTCTCAAAATGTTTATTAGAGTCTAATAAGTAAATAATAAAAGTATAACAGTTAACCAATGAAAGGTTTGTCTGTTATCGTTAAAAGAACTTAACTAAAATATTTGCACTATACATTAGTTATATAGGTCCTAAAAAGTGCCTTGTGAACTATATGGTGCCAAATGTGCAATTCACATTGCAAAAAGTTCTAACGGGTCTCAAAATGTTTATTAGAGTCTAATAAGTAAATAATAAAAGTATAACAGTTAACCAATAAAAGGTTTGTCTGTTATCGTTAAAAGAACTTAACTAAAAAATTTGCACTATACATTAGTTATATAGGTCCTAAAAAGTGCCTTGTGAACTATATGGTGCCAAATGTGCAATTCACATTGCAAAAAGTTCTAACGGGTCTCAAAATGTTTATTAGAGTCTAATAAGTAAATAATAAAAGTATAACAGTTAACCAATAAAAGGTTTGTCTGTTATCGTTAAAAGAACTTAACTAAAAAATTTGCACTATACATTAGTTATATAGGTCCTAAAAAGTGCCTTGTGAACTATATGGTGCCAAATGTGCAATTCACATTGCAAAAAGTTCTAACGGGTGTCAAAATGTTTATTAGAGTCTAATAAGTAAATAATAAAAGTATAACAGTTAACCAATAAAAGGTTTGTCTGTTATCGTTAAAAGAACTTAACTAAAATATTTGCACTATACATTAGTTATATAGGTCCTAAAAAGTGCCTTGTGAACTATATGGTGCCAAATGTGCAATTCACATTGCAAAAAGTTCTAACGGGTCTCAAAATGTTTATTAGAGTCTAATAAGTAAATAATAAAAGTATAACAGTTAACCAATAAAAGGTTTGTCTGTTATCGTTAAAAGAACTTAACTAAAATATTTGCACTATACATTAGTTATATAGGTCCTAAAAAGTGCCTTGTGAACTATATGGTGCCAAATGTGCAATTCACATTGCAAAAAGTTCTAACGGGTCTCAAAATGTTTATTAGAGTCTAATAAGTAAATAATAAAAGTATAACAGTTAACCAATAAAAGGTTTGTCTGTTATCGTTAAAAGAACTTAACTAAAAAATTTGCACTATACATTAGTTATATAGGTCCTAAAAAGTGCCTTGTGAACTATATGGTGCCAAATGTGCAATTCACATTGCAAAAAGTTCTAACGGGTCTCAAAATGTTTATTAGAGTCTAAAAAGTAAATAATAAAAGTATAACAGTTAACCAATAAAAGGTTTGTCTGTTATCGTTAAAAGAACTTAACTAAAAAATTTGCACTATACATTAGTTATATAGGTCCTAAAAAGTGCCTTGTGAACTATATGGTGCCAAATGTGCAATTCACATTGCAAAAAGTTCTAACGGGTCTCAAAATGTTTATTAGAGTCTAATAAGTAAATAATAAAAGTATAACAGTTAACCAATAAAAGGTTTGTCTGTTATCGTTAAAAGAACTTAACTAAAAAATTTGCACTATACATTAGTTATATAGGTCCTAAAAAGTGCCTTGTGAACTATATGGTGCCAAATGTGCAATTCACATTGCAAAAAGTTCTAACGGGTCTCAAAATGTTTATTAGAGTCTAATAAGTAAATAATAAAAGTATAACAGTTAACCAATAAAAGGTTTGTCTGTTATCGTTAAAAGAACTTAACTAAAAAATTTGCACTATACATTAGTTATATAGGTCCTAAAAAGTGCCTTGTGAACTATATGGTGCCAAATGTGCAATTCACATTGCAAAAAGTTCTAACGGGTCTCAAAATGTTTATTAGAGTCTAATAAGTAAATAATAAAAGTATAACAGTTAACCAATAAAAGGTTTGTCTGTTATCGTTAAAAGAACTTAACTAAAAAATTTGCACTCTACATTAGCTGTATAGGTCCTAAAAAGTGCCTTGTGAACTATATGGTGCCAAATGTGCAATTCACATTGAAAAAAGTTCTAACGGGTCTCAAAATGTTTATTAGAGTCTAATAAGTAAATAATAAAAGTATAACAGTTAACCAATAAAAGGTTTGTCTGTTATCGTTAAAAGAACTTAACTAAAAAATTTGCACTATACATTAGTTATATAGGTCCTAAAAAGTGCCTTGTGAACTATATGGTGCCAAATGTGCAATTCACATTGCAAAAAGTTCTAATGGGTGTCAAAATGTTTATTAGAGTCTAATAAGTAAATAAAAAAGGTATAACAGTTAAGCAATAAAAGGTTTGTCTGTTATCGTTAAAAGAACTTAACTAAAAAATTTGCACTATACATTAGTTATATAGGTCCTAAAAAGTGCCTTGTGAACTATATGGTGCCAAATGTGCAATTCACATTGCAAAAAGTTCTAACGGGTCTCAAAATGTTTATTAGAGTCTAATAAGTAAATAATAAAAGTATAACAGTTAACCAATAAAAGGTTTGTCTGTTATCGTTAAAAGAACTCAACTAAAAAGTTTGCACTATATATTAGTTATATAGGTCCTAAAAAGTGCCTTGTGAACTATATGGTGCCAAATGTGCAATTCACATTGCAAAAAGTTCTAACTGGTCTCAAAATGTTTATTAGAGTCTAAAAGGTAAATAATAAAAGTATAACAGTTAACCAATGAAAGGTTTGTCTGTTATCGTTAAAAGAACTTAACTAAAATATTTGCACTATACATTAGTTATATAAGTCCTAAAAAGTGCCTTGTGAACTATATGGTGCCAAATGTGCAATTCACATTGCAAAAAGTTCTAACGGGTCTCAAAATGTTTATTAGAGTCTAATAAGTAAATAATAAAAGTATAACAGTTAACCAATAAAAGGTTTGTCTGTTATCGTTAAAAGAACTTAACTAAAACATTTGCACTATACATTAGTTATATAGGTCCTAAAAAGTGCCTTGTGAAGTATATGGTGCCAAATGTGCAATTCACATTGCAAAAAGTTCTAACGGGTCTCAAAATGTTTGTTAGAGTCTAATAAGTAAATAACAAAAGTATAACAGTTAACCAATAAAAGGTTTGTCTGTTATCGTTAAAAGAACTTAACTAAAAAATTTGCACTATACATTAGTTATATAGGTCCTAAAAAGTGCCTTGTGAACTATATGGTGCCAAATGTGCAATTCACATTGCAAAAAGTTCTAACGGGTCTCAAAATGTTTATTAGAGTCTAATAAGTAAATAATAAAAGTATAACAGTTAACCAATAAAAGGTTTATCTGTTATCGTTAAAAGAACTTAACTAAAATAATTTGCACTATATATTAGTTATATAGGTCCTAAAAAGTGCCTTGTGAACTATATGGTGCCAAATGTGCAATTCACATTGCAAAAAGTTCTAACGGGTCTCAAAATGTTTATTAGAGTCTAATAAGTAAATAATAAAAGTATAACAGTTAACCAATAAAAGGTTTGTCTGTTATCGTTAAAAGAACTTAACTAAAAAATTTGCACTATACATTAGTTATATAGGTCCTAAAAAGTGCCTTGTGAACTATATGGTGCCAAATGTGCAATTCACATTGCAAAAAGTTCTAACGGGTCTCAAAATGTTTATTAGAGTCTAATAAGTAAATAATAAAAGTATAACAGTTAACCAATAAAGGGTTTGTATGTTATCGTTAAAAGAACTTAACTAAAAAATTTGCATTATACATTAGTTATATAGGTCCTAAAAAGTGCCTTGTGAACTATATGGTGCCAAATGTGCAATTCACATTGCAAAAAGTTCTAACGGGTCTCAAAATGTTTATTAGAGTCTAATAAGTAAATAATAAAAGTATAACAGTTAACCAATAAAAGGTTTGTCTGTTATCGTTAAAAGAACTTAACTAAAAAATTTGCACTATACATTAGTTATATAGGTCCTAAAAAGTGCCTTGTGAACTATATGGTGCCAAATGTGCAATTCACATTGCAAAAAGTTCTAACGGGTCTCAAAATGTTTATTAGAGTCTAATAAGTAAATAATAAAAGTATAACAGTTAACCAATAAAAGGTTTGTCTGTTATCGTTAAAAGAACTTAACTAAAAAATTTGCACTATACATTAGTTATATAGGTCCTAAAAAGTGCCTTGTGAACTATATGGTGCCAAATGTGCAATTCACATTGCAAAAAGTTCTAACGGGTCTCAAAATGTTTATTAGAGTCTAATAAGTAAATAATAAAAGTATAACAGTTAACCAATAAAAGGTTTGTCTGTTATCGTTAAAAGAACTTAACTAAAAAGTTTGCACTATATATTAGTTATATAGGTCCTAAAAAGTGCCTTGTGAACTATATGGTGCCAAATGTGCAATTCACATTGCAAAAAGTTCTAACTGGTCTCAAAATGTTTATTAGAGTCTAAAAGGTAAATAATAAAAGTATAACAGTTAACCAATGAAAGGTTTGTCTGTTATCGTTAAAAGAACTTAACTAAAATATTTGCACTATACATTAGTTATATAGGTCCTAAAAAGTGCCTTGTGAACTATATGGTGCCAAATGTGCAATTCACATTGCAAAAAGTTCTAACGGGTCTCAAAATGTTTATTAGAGTCTAATAAGTAAATAATAAAAGTATAACAGTTAACCAATAAAAGGTTTGTCTGTTATCGTTAAAAGAACTTAACTAAAAAATTTGCACTATACATTAGTTATATAGGTCCTAAAAAGTGCCTTGTGAACTATATGGTGCCAAATGTGCAATTCACATTGCAAAAAGTTCTAACGGGTCTCAAAATGTTTATTAGAGTCTAATAAGTAAATAATAAAAGTATAACAGTTAACCAATAAAAGGTTTGTCTGTTATCGTTAAAAGAACTTAACTAAAAAATTTGCACTATACATTAGTTATATAGGTCCTAAAAAGTGCCTTGTGAACTATATGGTGCCAAATGTGCAATACACATTGCAAAAAGTTCTAACGGGTCTCAAAATGTTTATTAGAGTCTAATAAGTAAATAATAAAAGTATAACAGTTAACCAATAAAAGGTTTGTCTGTTATCGTTAAAAGAACTTAACTAAAATATTTGCACTATACATTAGTTATATAGGTCCTAAAAAGTGCCTTGTGAACTATATGGTGCCAAATGTGCAATTCACATTGCAAAAAGTTCTAACTGCTCTCAAAATGTTTATTAGAGTCTAATAAGTAAATAATAAAAGTATAACAGTTAACCAATAAAAGGTTTGTCTGTTATCGTTAAAAGAACTTAACTAAAAAATTTGCACTATACATTAGTTATATAGGTCCTAAAAAGTGCCTTGTGAACTATATGGTGCCAAATGTGCAATTCAAATTGCAAAAAGTTCTAACGGGTCTCAAAATGTTTATTAGAGTCTAATAAGTAAATAATAAAAGTATAACAGTTAACCAATAAAAGGTTTGTCTGTTATCGTTAAAAGAACTTAACTAAAAAATTTGCACTATACATTAGTTATATGGGTCCTAAAAAGTGCCTTGTGAACTATATGGTGCCAAATGTGCAATTCACATTGCAAAAAGTTCTAACGGGTCTCAAAATGTTTATTAGAGTCTAATAAGTAAATAATAAAAGTATAACAGTTAACCAATAAAAGGTTTGTCTGTTATCGTTAAAAGAACTCAACTAAAAAGTTTGCACTATACATTAGTTATATAGGTCCTAAAAAGTGCCTTGTGAACTATATGGTGCCAAATGTGCAATTCACATTGCAAAAAGTTCTAACGGGTCTCAAAATGTTTATTAGAGTCTAATAAGTAAATAATAAAAGTATAACAGTTAACCAATAAAAGGTTTGTCTGTTATCGTTAAAAGAACTTAACTAAAAAATTTGCACTATACATTAGTTATATAGGTCCTAAAAAGTGCCTTGTGAACTATAAGGTGCCAAATGTGCAATTCACATTGCAGAAAGTTCTAACGGGTCTCAAAATGTTTATTAGAGTCTAATAAGTAAATAATAAACGTATAACAGTTAACCAATAAAAGGTTTGTCTGTTATCGTTAAAAAAACTTAACTAAAAAATTTGCACTATACATTAGTTATATAGGTCCTAAAAAGTGCCTTGTGAACTATATGGTGCCAAATGTGCAATTCACATTGCAAAAAGTTCTAACGGGTCTCAAAATGTTTATTAGAGTCTAATAAGTAAATAATTAAAGTATAACAGTTAACCAATAAAAGGTTTGTCTGTTATCGTTAAAAGAACTTAACTAAAAAATTTGCACTATACATTAGTTAAATAGGTCCTAAAAAGTGCCTTGTGAACTATATGGTGCCAAATGTGCAATTCACATTGCAAAAAGTTCTAACGGGTCTCAAAATGTTTATTAGAGTCTAATAAGTAAATAATAAAAGTATAACAGTTAACCAATAAAAGGTTTGTCTGTTATCGTTAAAAGAACTTAACTAAAAAATTCCCACTATACATTAGTTATATAGGTCCTAAAAAGTGCCTTGTGAACTATATGGTGCCAAATGTGCAATTCACATTGCAAAAAGTTCTAACGGCTGTCAAAATGTTTATTAGAGTCTAATAAGTAAATAATAAAAGTATAACAGTTAACCAATAAAAGGTTTGTCTGTTATCGTTAAAAGAACTTAACTAAAAAATTTGCACTATACATTAGCTGTATAGGTCCTAAAAAGTGCCTTGTGAACTATATGGTGCCAAATGTGCAATTCACATTGAAAAAAGTTTTAACGGGTCTCAAAATGTTTATTAGAGTCTAATAAGTAAATAATAAAAGTATAACAGTTAACCAATAAAAGGTTTGTCTGTTATCGTTAAAAGAACTTAACTAAAAAATTTGCACTATACATTAGTTATATAGGTCCTAAAAAGTGCCTTGTGAACTATATGGTGCCAAATGTGCAATTCACATTGCAAAAAGTTCTAACGGGTCTCAAAATGTTTATTAGAGTCTAATAAGTAAATAATAAAAGTATAACAGTTAACCAATAAAAGGTTTGTCTGTTATCGTTAAAAGAACTTAACTAAAAAATTTGCACTATACATTAGTTATATAGGTCCTAAAAAGTGCCTTGTGAACTATATGGTGCCAAATGTGCAATTCACATTGCAAAAAGTTCTAACGGGTCTCAAAATGTTTATTAGAGTCTAATAAGTAAATAATAAAAGTATAACAGTTAACCAATAAAAGGTTTGTCTGTTATCGTTAAAAGAACTCAACTAAAAAGTTTGCACTGTATATTAGTTATATAGGTCCTAAAAAGTGCCTTGTGAACTATATGGTGCCAAATGTGCAATTCACATTGCAAAAAGTTCTAACTGGTCTCAAAATGTTTATTAGAGTCTAAAAGGTAAATAATAAAAGTATAACAGTTAACCAATGAAAGGTTTGTCTGTTATCGTTAAAAGAACTTAACTAAAATATTTGCACTATACATTAGTTATATAAGTCCTAAAAAGTGCCTTGTGAACTATATGGTGCCAAATGTGCAATTCACATTGCAAAAAGTTCTAACGGGTCTCAAAATGTTTATTAGAGTCTAATAAGTAAATAATAAAAGTATAACAGTTAACCAATAAAAGGTTTGTCTGTTATCGTTAAAAGAACTTAACTAAAAAATTTGCACTATACATTAGTTATATAGGTCCTAAAAAGTGCCTTGTGAACTATATGGTGCCAAATGTGCAATTCACATTGCAAAAAGTTCTAACGGGTCTCAAAATGTTTATTAGAGTCTAATAAGTAAATAATAAAAGTATAACAGTTAACCAATAAAAGGTTTGTCTGTTATCGTTAAAAGAACTTAACTAAAAAATTTGCACTATACATTAGTTATATAGGTCCTAAAAAGTGCCTTGTGAACTATATGGTGCCAAATGTGCAATACACATTGCAAAAAGTTCTAACGGGTCTCAAAATGTTTATTAGAGTCTAATAAGTAAATAATAAAAGTATAACAGTTAACCAATAAAAGGTTTGTCTGTTATCGTTAAAAGAACTTAACTAAAATATTTGCACTATACATTAGTTATATAGGTCCTAAAAAGTGCCTTGTGAACTATATGGTGCCAAATGTGCAATTCACATTGCAAAAAGTTCTAACTGCTCTCAAAATGTTTATTAGAGTCTAATAAGTAAATAATAACAGTATAACAGTTAACCAATAAAAGGTTTGTCTGTTATCGTTAAAAGAACTTAACTAAAAAATTTGCACTATACATTAGTTATATAGGTCCTAAAAAGTGCCTTGTGAACTATATGGTGCCAAATGTGCAATTCACATTGCAAAAAGTTCTAACGGGTCTCAAAATGTTTATTAGAGTCTAATAAGTAAATAATAAAAGTATAACAGTTAACCAATAAAAGGTTTGTCTGTTATCGTTAAAAGAACTTAACTAAAAAATTTGCACTATACATTAGTTATATGGGTCCTAAAAAGTGCCTTGTGAACTATATGGTGCCAAATGTGCAATTCACATTGCAAAAAGTTCTAACGGGTCTCAAAATGTTTATTAGAGTCTAATAAGTAAATAATAAAAGTATAACAGTTAACCAATAAAAGGTTTGTCTGTTATCGTTAAAAGAACTCAACTAAAAAGTTTGCACTATACATTAGTTATATAGGTCCTAAAAAGTGCCTTGTGAACTATATGGTGCCAAATGTGCAATTCACATTGCAAAAAGTTCTAACGGGTCTCAAAATGTTTATTAGAGTCTAATAAGTAAATAATAAAAGTATAACAGTTAACCAATAAAAGGTTTGTCTGTTATCGTTAAAAGAACTTAACTAAAAAATTTGCACTATACATTAGTTATATAGGTCCTAAAAAGTGCCTTGTGAACTATAAGGTGCCAAATGTGCAATTCACATTGCAGAAAGTTCTAACGGGTCTCAAAATGTTTATTAGAGTCTAATAAGTAAATAATAAACGTATAACAGTTAACCAATAAAAGGTTTGTCTGTTATCGTTAAAAGAACTTAACTAAAATATTTGCACTATACATTAGTTATATAGGTCCTAAAAAGTGCCTTGTGAACTATATGGTGCCAAATGTGCAATTCACATTGCAAAAAGTTCTAACGGGTCTCAAAATGTTTATTAGAGTCTAATAAGTAAATAATTAAAGTATAACAGTTAACCAATAAAAGGTTTGTCTGTTATCGTTAAAAGAACTTAACTAAAAAATTTGCACTATACATTAGTTAAATAGGTCCTAAAAAGTTCCTTGTGAACTATATGGTGCCAAATGTGCAATTCACATTGCAAAAAGTTTTAACGGGTCTCAAAATGTTTATTAGAGTCTAATAAGTAAATAATAAAAGTATAACAGTTAACCAATAAAAGGTTTGTCTGTTATCGTTAAAAGAACTTAACTAAAAAATTCCCACTATACATTAGTTATATAGGTCCTAAAAAGTGCCTTGTGAACTATATGGTGCCAAATGTGCAATTCACATTGCAAAAAGTTCTAACGGCTGTCAAAATGTTTATTAGAGTCTAATAAGTAAATAATAAAAGTATAACAGTTAACCAATAAAAGGTTTGTCTGTTATCGTTAAAAGAACTTAACTAAAAAATTTGCACTATACATTAGCTGTATAGGTCCTAAAAAGTGCCTTGTGAACTATATGGTGCCAAATGTGCAATTCACATTGAAAAAAGTTTTAACGGGTCTCAAAATGTTTATTAGAGTCTAATAAGTAAATAATAAAAGTATAACAGTTAACCAATAAAAGGTTTGTCTGTTATCGTTAAAAGAACTTAACTAAAAAATTTGCACTATACTTTAGTTATATAGGTCCTAAAAAGTGCCTTGTGAACTATATGGTGCCAAATGTGCAATTCACATTGCAAAAAGTTCTAACGGGTGTCAAAATGTTTATTAGAGTCTAATAAGTAAATAAAAAAGGTATAACAGTTAAGCAATAAAAGGTTTGTCTGTTATCGTTAAAAGAACTTAACTAAAACATTTGCACTATACATTAGTTATATAGGTCCTAAAAAGTGCCTTGTGAAGTATATGGTGCCAAATGTGCAATTCACATTGCAAAAAGTTCTAACGGGTCTCAAAATGTTTATTAGAGTCTAATAAGTAAATAATAAAAGTATAACAGTTAACCAATAAAAGGTTTGTCTGTTATCGTTAAAAGAACTTAACTAAAAAATTTGCACTATACATTAGTTATATAGGTCCTAAAAAGTGCCTTGTGAACTATATGGTGCCAAATGTGCAATTGACATTGCAAAAAGTTCTAACGGGTCTCAAAATGTTTATTAGAGTCTAATAAGTAAATAATAACGGTATAACAGTTAACCAATAAAAGGTTTGTCTGTTATCGTTAAAAGAACTTAACTAAAAAATTTGCACTTTACATTAGTTATATAGGTCCTAAAAAGTGCCTTGTGAACTATATGGTGCCAAATGTGCAATTCACATTGCAAAAAGTTCTAACGGGTCTCAAAATGTTTATTAGAGTCTAATAAGTAAATAATAAAAGTATAACAGTTAACCAATAAAAGGTTTGTCTGTTATCGTTAAAAGAACTTAACTAAAAAATTTACACTATACATTAGTTATATAGGTCCTAAAAAGTGCCTTGTGAACTATATGGTGCCAAATGTGCAATTCACATTGCAAAAAATTCTAACGGGTCTCAAAATGTTTATTAGAGTCTAATAAGTAAATAATAAAAGTATAACAGTTAACCAATAAAAGGTTTGTCTGTTATCGTTAAAAGAACTTAACTAAAAAATTTACACTATACATTAGCTATATAGGTCCTAAAAAGTGCCTTGTGAACTATATGGTGCCAAATGTGCAATTCACATTGCAAAAAGTTCTAACGGGTCCCAAAATGTTTATTAGAGTCTAATAAGTAAATAATAAAAGTATATAAGTTAACCAATAAAAGTTTTGTCTGTTATCGTTAAAAGAACTTAACTAAAAAATTTGCACTATACATTAGTTATATAGGTCCTAAAAAGTGCCTTGTGAAGTATATGGTGCCAAATGTGCAATTCACATTGCAAAAAGTTGTAACGGGTCTCAAAATGTTTATTAGAGTCTAATAAGTAAATAATAAATTTATAACAGTTAACCAATAAAAGGTTTGTCTGTTATCGTTAAAAGAACTTAACTAAAAAATTTGCACTATACATTAGTTATATAGGTCCTAAAAAGTGCCTTGTAAACTATATGGTGCCAAATGTGCAATTCACATTGCAAAAAGTTCTAACGGGTCTCAAAATGTTTATTAGAGTCTAATAAGTAAATAATAAAAGTATAACAGTTAACCAATAAAAGGTTTGTCTGTTATCGTTAAAAGAACTTAACTAAAAAATTTGCACTATACATTAGTTATATAGGTCCTAAAAAGTGCCTTGTGAACTATATGGTGCCAAATGTGCAATTCACATTGCAAAAAGTTCTAACGGGTCTCAAAATGTTTATTAGAGTCTAATAAGTAAATAATAAAAGTATAACAGTTAACCAATAAAAGGTTTGTCTGTTATCGTTAAAAGAACTTAACTAAAAAATTTGCACTATACATTAGTTATATAGGTCCTAAAAAGTGCCTTGTGAACTATATGGTGCCAAATGTGCAATTCACATTGCAAAAAGTTCTAACGGGTCTCAAAATGTTTATTAGAGTCTAATAAGTAAATAATAAATATATAACAGTTAACCAATAAAAGGTTTGTCTGTTATCGTTAAAAGAACTTAACTAAAAAATTTGCACTATACATTAGCTATATAGGTCCTTAAAAGTGCCTTGTGAACTATATGGTGCCAAATGTGCAATTCACATTGCAAAAAGTTCTAACGGGTCTCAAAATGTTTATTAGAGTCTAATAAGTAAATAATAAAAGTATAACAGTTAACCAATAAAAGGTTTGTCTGTTATCGTTAACAGAACTTAACTAAAAAATTTGCACTATACATTAGTTATATAGGTCCTAAAAAGTGCCTTGTCAACTATATGGTGCCAAATGTGCAATTCACATTGCAAAAAGTTCTAACGGGTCTCAAAATGTTTATTAGAGTCTAATAAGTAAATAATAAAAGTATAACAGTTAACCAATAAAAGGTTTGTCTGTTATCGTTAAAAAAACTTAACTAAAAATTTGCACTATACATTAGTTATATAGGTCCTAAAAAGTGCCTTGTGAACTATATGGTGCCAAATGTGCAATTCACATTGCAAAAAGTTCTAACGGGTCTCAAAATGTTTATTAGAGTCTAATAAGTAAATAATAAAAGTATAACAGTTAACCAATAAAAGGTTTGTCTGTTATCGTTAGAAAAACTTAACTAAAAAATTTCCACTATACATTAGTTATATAGGTCTTAAAAAGTGCCTTGTGAACTATATGGTGCCAAATGTGCAATTCACATTGCAAAAAGTTCTAACGGGTCTCAAAATGTTTATTAGAGTCTAATAAGTAAATAATAAAAGTATAACAGTTAACCAATAAAAGGTTTGTCTGTTATCGTTAAAAGAACTTAACTAAAAAATTTCCACTGTACATTAGCTATATAAATCCTAAAAAGTGCCTTGTGAACTATATGGTGCCAAATGTGCAATTCACATTGCAAAAAGTTCTAACGGGTCTCAAAATGTTTATTAGAGTCTAATAAGTAAATAATAAAAGTATAACAGTTAACCAATAAAAGGTTTGTCTGTTATCGTTAAAAGAACTTAACTAAAAAATTTACACTATACATTAGTTATATAGGTCCTAAAAAGTGCCTTGTGAACTATATGGTGCCAAATGTGCAATTCACATTGCAAAAAGTTCTAACGGGTCTCAAAATGTTTATTAGAGTCTAATAAGTAAATAATAAAAGTATAACAGTTAACCAATAAAAGGTTTGTCTGTTATCGTTAAAAGAACTTAACTAAAAAATTTGCACTATACATTAGTTATATAGGTCCTAAAAAGTGCCTTGTGAACTATATGGTGCCAAATGTGCAATTCACATTGCAAAAAGTTCTAACGGGTCTCAAAATGTTTATTAGAGTCTAATAAGTAAATAATAAAAGTATAACAGTTAACCAATAAAAGGTTTGTCTGTTATCGTTAAAAGAACTTAACTAAAAAATTTGCACTATACATTAGTTATATAGGTCCTAAAAAGTGCCTTGTGAACTATATGGTGCCAAATGTGCAATTCACATTGCAAAAAGTTCTAACGGGTCTCAAAATGTTTATTAGAGTCTAATAAGTAAATAATAAATATATAACAGTTAACCAATAAAAGGTTTGTCTGTTATCGTTAAAAGAACTTAACTAAAAAATTTGCACTATACATTAGTTATATAGGTCCTAAAAAGTGCCTTGTGAACTATATGGTGCCAAATGTGCAATTCACATTGCAGAAAGTTCTAACGGGTCTCAAAATGTTTATTAGAGTCTAATAAGTAAATAATAAAAGTATAACAGTTAACCAATAAAAGGTTTGTCTGTTATCGTTAAAAGAACTTAACTAAAAAATTTACACTATAAATTAGTTATATAGGTCCTAAAAAGTGCCTTGTGAACTATATGGTGCCAAATGTGCAATTCACATTGCAAAAAGTTCTAACGGGTCTCAAAATGTTTATTAGAGTCTAATAAGTAAATAATAAAAGTATAACAGTTAACCAATAAAAGGTTTGTCTCTTATCGTTAAAAGAACTTAACTAAAAAATTTGCACTATACATTAGTTATATAGGTCCTTAAAAGTGCCTTGTGAACTATATGGTGCCAAATGTGCAATTCACATTGCAAAAAGTTCTAACGGGTCTCAAAATGTTTATTAGAGTCTAATAAGTAAATAACAAAAGTATAACAGTTAACCAATAAAAGGTTTGTCTGTTATCGTTAAAAGAACTTAACTAAAAAATTTGCACTATACATTAGTTATATAGGTCCTAAAAAGTGCTTTGTCAACTATATGGTGCCAAATGTGCAATTCACATTGCAAAAAGTTCTAACGGGTCTCAAAATGTTTATTAGAGTCTAATAAGTAAATAATAAAAGTATAACAGTTAACCAATAAAAGGTTTGTCTGTTATCGTTAAAAGAACTTAACTAAAAAATTTGCACTATACATTAGTTATATAGGTCCTAAAAAGTGCCTTGTCAACTATATGGTGCCAAATGTGCAATTCACATTGCAAAAAGTTCTAACGGGTCTCAAAATGTTTATTAGAGTCTAATAAGTAAATAATAAAAGTATAACAGTTAACCAATAAAAGGTTTGTCTGTTATCGTTAAAAGAACTTAACTAAAAAATTTGCACTATACATTAGTTATATAGGTCCTAAAAAGTGCCTTGTCAACTATATGGTGCCAAATGTGCAATTCACATTGCAAAAAGTTCTAACGGGTCTCAAAATGTTTATTAGAGTCTAATAAGTAAATAATAAATATATAACAGTTAACCAATAAAAGGTTTGTCTGTTATCGTTAAAAGAACTTAACTAAAAAATTTGCACTATACATTAGCTATATAGGTCCTAAAAAGTGCCTTGTGAACTATATGGTGCCAAATGTGCAATTCACATTGCAAAAAGTTCTAACGGGTCTCAAAATGTTTATTAGAGTCTAATAAGTAAATAATAAAAGTATAACAGTTAACCAATAAAAGGTTTGTCTGTTATCGTTAAAAGAACTTAACTAAAAAATTTGCACTATACATTAGTTATATAGGTCCTAAAAAGTGCCTTGTGAACTATATGGTGCCAAATGTGCAATTCACATTGCAAAAAGTTCTAACGGGTCTCAAAATGTTTATTAGAGTCTAATAAGTAAATAATAAATATATAACAGTTAACCAATAAAAGGTTTGTCTGTTATCGTTAAAAGAACTTAACTAAAAAATTTGCACTATACATTAGCTATATAGGTCCTAAAAAGTGCCTTGTGAACTATATGGTGCCAAATGTGCAATTCACATTGCAAAAAGTTCTAACGGGTCTCAAAATGTTTATTAGAGTCTAATAAGTAAATAATAAAAGTATAACAGTTAACCAATAAAAGGTTTGTCTGTTATCGTTAAAAGAACTTAACTAAAAAATTTCCACTGTACATTAGCTATATAAATCCTAAAAAGTGCCTTGTGAACTATATGGTGCCAAATGTGCAATTCACATTGCAGAAAGTTCTAACGGGTCTCAAAATGTTTATTAGAGTCTAATAAGTAAATAATAAAAGTATAACAGTTAACCAATAAAAGGTTTGTCTGTTATCGTTAAAAGAACTTAACTAAAAATTTTGCACAATACATTAGTTATATAGGTCCTAAAAAGTGCCTTGTCAACTATATGGTGCCAAATGTGCAATTCACATTGCAAAAAGTTCTAACGGGTCTCAAAATGTTTATTAGAGTCTAATAAGTAAATAATAAAAGTATAACAGTTAACCAATAAAAGGTTTGTCTGTTATCGTTAAAAGAACTTAACTAAAAAATTTGCACTATACATTAGTTATATAGGTCCTAAAAAGTGCCTTGTCAACTATATGGTGCCAAATGTGCAATTCACATTGCAAAAAGTTCTAACGGGTCTCAAAATGTTTATTAGAGTCTAATAAGTAAATAATAAAAGTATAACAGTTAACCAATAAAAGGTTTGTCTGTTATCGTTAAAAGAACTTAACTAAAAAATTTGCACTATACATTAGTTATATAGGTCCTAAAAAGTGCCTTGTCAACTATATGGTGCCAAATGTGCAATTCACATTGCAAAAAGTTCTAACGGGTCTCAAAATGTTTATTAGAGTCTAATAAGTAAATAATAAATATATAACAGTTAACCAATAAAAGGTTTGTCTGTTATCGTTAAAAGAACTTAACTAAAAAATTTGCACTATACATTAGCTATATAGGTCCTAAAAAGTGCCTTGTGAACTATATGGTGCCAAATGTGCAATTCACATTGCAAAAAGTTCTAACGGGTCTCAAAATGTTTATTAGAGTCTAATAAGTAAATAATAAAAGTATAACAGTTAACCAATAAAAGGTTTGTCTGTTATCGTTAAAAGAACTTAACTAAAAAATTTGCACTATACATTAGTTATATAGGTCCTAAAAAGTGCCTTGTGAACTATATGGTGCCAAATGTGCAATTCACATTGCAAAAAGTTCTAACGGGTCTCAAAATGTTTATTAGAGTCTAATAAGTAAATAATAAATATATAACAGTTAACCAATAAAAGGTTTGTCTGTTATCGTTAAAAGAACTTAACTAAAAAATTTGCACTATACATTAGCTATATAGGTCCTAAAAAGTGCCTTGTGAACTATATGGTGCCAAATGTGCAATTCACATTGCAAAAAGTTCTAACGGGTCTCAAAATGTTTATTAGAGTCTAATAAGTAAATAATAAAAGTATAACAGTTAACCAATAAAAGGTTTGTCTGTTATCGTTAAAAGAACTTAACTAAAAAATTTCCACTGTACATTAGCTATATAAATCCTAAAAAGTGCCTTGTGAACTATATGGTGCCAAATGTGCAATTCACATTGCAGAAAGTTCTAACGGGTCTCAAAATGTTTATTAGAGTCTAATAAGTAAATAATAAAAGTATAACAGTTAACCAATAAAAGGTTTGTCTGTTATCGTTAAAAGAACTTAACTAAAAAATTTGCACAATACATTAGTTATATAGGTCCTAAAAAGTGCCTTGTCAACTATATGGTGCCAAATGTGCAATTCACATTGCAAAAAGTTCTAACGGGTCTCAAAATGTTTATTAGAGTCTAATAAGTAAATAATAAAAGTATAACAGTTAACCAATAAAAGGTTTGTCTGTTATCGTTAAAAGAACTTAACTAAAAAATTTGCACTATACATTAGTTATATAGGTCCTAAAAAGTGCCTTGTCAACTATATGGTGCCAAATGTGCAATTCACATTGCAAAAAGTTCTAACGGGTCTCAAAATGTTTATTTGAGTCTAATAAGTAAATAACAAAAGTATAACAGTTAACCAATAAAAGGTTTGTCTGTTATCGTTAAAAGAACTTAACTAAAAAATTTGCGCTATACATTAGTTATATAGGTCCTAAAAAGTGCCTTGTGAACTATATGGTGCCAAATGTGCAATTCACATTGCAAAAAGTTCTAACGGGTCTCAAAATGTTTATTAGAGTCTAATAAGTAAATAATAAAAGTATAACAGTTAACCAATAAAAGGTTTGTCTGTTATCGTTAAAAGAACTTAACTAAAAAATTTGCACTATACATTAGTTATATAGGTCCTAAAAAGTGCCTTGTGAACTATATGGTGCCAAATGTGCAATTCACATTGCAAAAAGTTCTAACGGGTCTCAAAATGTTTATTAGAGTCTAATAAGTAAATAATAAAAGTATAACAGTTAACCAATAAAAGGTTTGTCTGTTATCGTTAAAAGAACTTAACTAAAAAATTTGCACTATACATTAGTTATATAGGTCCTAAAAAGTGCCTTGTGAACTATATGGTGCCAAATGTGCAATTCACATTGCAAAAAGTTCTAACGGGTCTCAAAATGTTTATTAGAGTCTAATAAGTAAATAATAAATATATAACAGTTAACCAATAAAAGGTTTGTCTGTTATCGTTAAAAGAACTTAACTAAAAAATTTGCACTATACATTAGCTATATAGGTCCTAAAAAGTGCCTTGTGAACTATATGGTGCCAAATGTGCAATTCACATTGCAAAAAGTTCTAACGGGTCTCAAAATGTTTATTAGAGTCTAATAAGTAAATAATAAAAGTATAACAGTTAACCAATAAAAGGTTTGTCTGTTATCGTTAAAAGAACTTAACTAAAAAATTTGCACAATACATTAGTTATATAGGTCCTAAAAAGTGCCTTGTCAACTATATGGTGCCAAATGTGCAATTCACATTGCAAAAAGTTCTAACGGGTCTCAAAATGTTTATTAGAGTCTAATAAGTAAATAATAAAAGTATAACAGTTAACCAATAAAAGGTTTGTCTGTTATCGTTAAAAGAACTTAACTAAAATATTTGCACTATACATTAGTTATATAGGTCCTAAAAAGTGCCTTGTCAACTATATGGTGCCAAATGTGCAATTCACATTGCAAAAAGTTCTAACGGGTCTCAAAATGTTTATTTGAGTCTAATAAGTAAATAACAAAAGTATAACAGTTAACCAATAAAAGGTTTGTCTGTTATCGTTAAAAGAACTTAACTAAAAAATTTGCGCTATACATTAGTTATATAGGTCCTAAAAAGTGCCTTGTGAACTATATGGTGCCAAATGTGCAATTCACATTGCAAAAAGTTCTAACGGGTCTCAAAATGTTTATTAGAGTCTAATAAGTAAATAATAAAAGTATAACAGTTAACCAATAAAAGGTTTGTCTGTTATCGTTAAAAGAACTTAACTAAAAAATTTGCACTATACATTAGTTATATAGGTCCTAAAAAGTGCCTTGTGAACTATATGGTGCCAAATGTGCAATTCACATTGCAAAAAGTTCTAACGGGTCTCAAAATGTTTATTAGAGTCTAATAAGTAAATAATAAAAGTATAACAGTTAACCAATAAAAGGTTTGTCTGTTATCGTTAAAAGAACTTAACTAAAAAATTTGCACTATACATTAGTTATATAGGTCCTAAAAAGTGCCTTGTGAACTATATGGTGCCAAATGTGCAATTCACATTGCAAAAAGTTCTAACGGGTGTCAAAATGTTTATTAGAGTCTAATAAGTAAATAATAAATATATAACAGTTAACCAATAAAAGGTTTGTCTGTTATCGTTAAAAGAACTTAACTAAAAAATTTGCACTATACATTAGCTATATAGGTCCTAAAAAGTGCCTTGTGAACTATATGGTGCCAAATGTGCAATTCACATTGCAAAAAGTTCTAACGGGTCTCAAAATGTTTATTAGAGTCTAATAAGTAAATAATAAAAGTATAACAGTTAACCAATAAAAGGTTTGTCTGTTATCGTTAAAAGAACTTAACTAAAAAATTTACACTATACATTAGTTATATAGGTCCTAAAAAGTGCCTTGTGAACTATATGGTGCCAAATGTGCAATTCACATTGCAAAAAGTTCTAACGGGTCTCAAAATGTTTATTAGAGTCTAATAAGTAAATAATAAAAGTATAACAGTTAACCAATAAAAGGTTTGTCTGTTATCGTTAAAAGAACTTAACTAAAAAATTTGCACTATACATTAGTTATATAGGTCCTTAAAAGTGCCTTGTGAACTATATGGTGCCAAATGTGCAATTCACATTGCAAAAAGTTCTAACGGGTCTCAAAATGTTTATTAGAGTCTAATAAGTAAATAACAAAAGTATAACAGTTAACCAATAAAAGGTTTGTCTGTTATCGTTAAAAGAACTTAACTAAAAAATTTGCACTATACATTAGTTATATAGGTCCTAAAAAGTGCTTTGTCAACTATATGGTGCCAAATGTGCAATTCACATTGCAAAAAGTTCTAACGGGTCTCAAAATGTTTATTAGAGTCTAATAAGTAAATAATAAAAGTATAACAGTTAACCAATAAAAGGTTTGTCTGTTATCGTTAAAAAAACTTAACTAAAAAATTTGCACTATACATTAGTTATATAGGTCCTAAAAAGTGCCTTGTCAACTATATGGTGCCAAATGTGCAATTCACATTGCAAAAAGTTCTAACGGGTCTCAAAATGTTTATTAGAGTCTAATAAGTAAATAATAAAAGTATCACAGTTAACCAATAAAAGGTTTGTCTGTTATCGTTAAAAGAACTTAACTAAAAAATTTGCACTATACATTAGTTATATAGGTCCTAAAAAGTGCCTTGTCAACTATATGGTGCCAAATGTGCAATTCACATTGCAAAAAGTTCTAACGGGTCTCAAAATGTTTATTAGAGTCTAATAAGTAAATAATAAATATATAACAGTTAACCAATAAAAGGTTTGTCTGTTATCGTTAAAAGAACTTAACTAAAAAATTTGCACTATACATTAGCTATATAGGTCCTAAAAAGTGCCTTGTAAACTATATGGTGCCAAATGTGCAATTCACATTGCAAAAAGTTCTAACGGGTCTCAAAATGTTTATTAGAGTCTAATAAGTAAATAATAAAAGTATAACAGTTAACCAATAAAAGGTTTGTCTGTTATCGTTAAAAGAACTTAACTAAAAAATTTGCACTATACATTAGTTATATAGGTCCTAAAAAGTGCCTTGTCAACTATATGGTGCCAAATGTGCAATTCACATTGCAAAAAGTTCTAACGGGTCTCAAAATGTTTATTAGAGTCTAATAAGTAAATAATAAATATATAACAGTTAACCAATAAAAGGTTTGTCTGTTATCGTTAAAAGAACTTAACTAAAAAATTTGCACTATACATTAGCTATATAGGTCCTAAAAAGTGCCTTGTGAACTATATGGTGCCAAATGTGCAATTCACATTGCAAAAAGTTCTAACGGGTCTCAAAATGTTTATTAGAGTCTAATAAGTAAATAATAAAAGTATAACAGTTAACCAATAAAAGGTTTGTCTGTTATCGTTAAAAGAACTTAACTAAAAAATTTCCACTGTACATTAGCTATATAAATCCTAAAAAGTGCCTTGTGAACTATATGGTGCCAAATGTGCAATTCACATTGCAAAAAGTTCTAACGGGTCTCAAAATGTTTATTAGAGTCTAATAAGTAAATAATAAAAGTATAACAGTTAACCAATAAAAGGTTTGTCTGTTATCGTTAAAAGAACTTAACTGAAAAATTTACACTATACATTAGTTATATAGGTCCTAAAAAGTGCCTTGTGAACTATATGGTGCCAAATGTGCAATTCACATTGCAAAAAGTTCTAACGGGTCTCAAAATGTTTATTAGAGTCTAATAAGTAAATAATAAAAGTATAACAGTTAACCAATAAAAGGTTTGTCTGTTATCGTTAAAAGAACTTAACTAAAAAATTTGCACTATACATTAGTTATATAGGTCCTAAAAAGTGCCTTGTGAACTCTATGGTGCCAAATGTGCAATTCAAATTGCAAAAAGTTCTAACGGGTCTCAAAATGTTTATTAGAGTCTAATAAGTAAATAATAAAAGTATAACAGTTAACCAATAAAAGGTTTGTCTGTTATCGTTAAAGAAACTTAATTAAAAAACTTGCACTATACATTAGTTATATAGGTCCTAAAAAGTGCCTTGTGAACTATATGGTGCCAAATGTGCAATTCACATTGCAGAAAGTTCTAACGGGTCTCAAAATGTTTATTAGAGTCTAATAAGTAAATAATAAAAGTATAACAGTTAACCAATAAAAGGTTTGTCTGTTATCGTTAAAAGAACTTAACTAAAACATTTGCACTATACATTAGTTATATAGGTCCTAAAAAGTGCCTTGTGAACTATATGGTGCCAAATGTGCAATTCACATTGCAGAAAGTTCTAACGGGTCTCAAAATGTTTATTAGAGTCTAATAAGTAAATAATAAAAGTATAACAGTTAACCAATAAAAGGTTTGTCTGTTATCGTTAAAAGAACTTAACTAAAAAATTTGCACTATACATTAGTTATATAGGTCCTAAAAAGTGCCTTGTGAACTCTATGGTGCCAAATGTGCAATTCAAATTGCAAAAAGTTCTAACGGGTCTCAAAATGTTTATTAGAGTCTAATAAGTAAATAATAAAAGTATAACAGTTAACCAATAAAAGGTTTGTCTGTTATCGTTAAAAGAACTTAACTAAAAAACTTGCACTATACATTAGTTATATAGGTCCTAAAAAGTGCCTTGTGAACTATATGGTGCCAAATGTGCAATTCACATTGCAGAAAGTTCTAACGGGTCTCAAAATGTTTATTAGAGTCTAATAAGTAAATAATAAAAGTATAACAGTTAACCAATAAAAGGTTTGTCTGTTATCGTTAAAAGAACTTAACTAAAAAATTTGCACTATACATTAGTTATATAGGTCCTAAAAAGTGCCTTGTGAACTATATGGTGCCAAATGTGCAATTCACATTGCAAAAAGTTGTAACGGGTCTCAAAATGTTTATTAGAGTCTAATAAGTAAATAATAAATATATAACAGTTAACCAATAAAAGGTTTGTCTGTTATCGTTAAAAGAACTTAACTAAAAAATTTACACTATACATTAGTTATATAGGTCCTAAAAAGTGCCTTGTGAACTATATGGTGCCAAATGTGCAATTCACATTGCAAAAAGTTCTAACGGGTCTCAAAATGTTTATTAGAGTCTAATAAGTAAATAATAAAAGTATAACAGTTAACCAATAAAAGGTTTGTCTCTTATCGTTAAAAGAACTTAACTAAAAAATTTGCACTATACATTAGTTATATAGGTCCTTAAAAGTGCCTTGTGAACTATATGGTGCCAAATGTGCAATTCACATTGAAAAAAGTTCTAACGGGTCTCAAAATGTTTATTAGAGTCTAATAAGTAAATAACAAAAGTATAACAGTTAACCAATAAAAGGTTTGTCTGTTATCGTTAAAAGAACTTAACTAAAAAATTTGCACTATACATTAGTTATATAGGTCCTAAAAAGTGCTTTGTCAACTATATGGTGCCAAATGTGCAATTCACATTGCAAAAAGTTCTAACGGGTCTCAAAATGTTTATTAGAGTCTAATAAGTAAATAATAAAAGTATAACAGTTAACCAATAAAAGGTTTGTCTGTTATCGTTAAAAGAACTTAACTAAAAAATTTGCACTATACATTAGTTATAGAGGTCCTAAAAAGTGCCTTGTCAACTATATGGTGCCAAATGTGCAATTCACATTGCAAAAAGTTCTAACGGGTCTCAAAATGTTTATTAGAGTCTAATAAGTAAATAATAAAAGTATAACAGTTAACCAATAAAAGGTTTGTCTGTTATCGTTAAAAGAACTTAACTAAAAAATTTGCACTATACATTAGTTATATAGGTCCTAAAAAGTGCCTTGTGAACTATATGGTGCCAAATGTGCAATTCACATTGCAAAAAGTTCTAACGGGTCTCAAAATGTTTATTAGAGTCTAATAAGTAAATAATAAATATATAACAGTCAACCAATGAAGGGTTTGTCTGTTAACGTTAAAAGAACTTGACTAAAAAATTTGCACTATACATTAGCTATATAGGTCCTAAAAAGTGCCTTGTGAACTATATGGTGCCAAATGTGCAATTCACATTGCAAAAAGTTCTAACGGGTCTCAAAATGTTTATTAGAGTCTAATAAGTAAATAATAAAAGTATAACAGTTAACCAATAAAAGGTTTGTCTGTTATCGTTAAAAGAACTTAACTAAAAAATTTGCACTATACATTAGTTATATAGGTCCTAAAAAGTGCCTTGTGAACTATATGGTGCCAAATGTGCAATTCACATTGCAAAAAGTTCTAACGGGTCTCAAAATGTTTATTAGAGTCTAATAAGTAAATAATAAAAATATAACAGTTAACCAATAAAAGGTTTGTCTGTTATCGTTAAAAGAACTTAACTAAAAAATTTGCACTACACATTAGCTATATAGGTCCTAAAAAGTGCCTTGTGAACTATATGGTGCCAAATGTGCAATTCACATTGCAAAAAGTTCTAACGGGTCTCAAAATGTTTATTAGAGTCTAATAAGTAAATAATAAAAGTATAACAGTTAACCAATAAAAGGTTTGTCTCTTATCGTTAAAAGAACTTAACTAAAAAATTTCCACTGTACATTAGCTATATAAATCCTAAAAAGTGCCTTGTGAACTATATGGTGCCAAATGTGCAATTCACATTGCAAAAAGTTCTAACGGGTCTCAAAATGTTTATTAGAGTCTAATAAGTAAATAATAAAAGTATAACAGTTAACCAATAAAAGGTTTGTCTGTTATCGTTAAAAGAACTTAACTGAAAAATTTACACTATACATTAGTTATATAGGTCCTAAAAAGTGCCTTGTGAACTATATGGTGCCAAATGTGCAATTCACATTGCAAAAAGTTCTAACGGGTCTCAAAATGTTTATTAGAGTCTAATAAGTAAATAATAAAAGTATAACAGTTAACCAATAAAAGGTTTGTCTGTTATCGTTAAAAGAACTTAACTAAAAAATTTGCACTATACATTAGTTATATAGGTCCTAAAAAGTGCCTTGTGAACTCTATGGTGCCAAATGTGCAATTCAAATTGCAAAAAGTTCAAACGGGTCTCAAAATGTTTATTAGAGTCTAATAAGTAAATAATAAAAGTATAACAGTTAACCAATAAAAGGTTTGTCTGTTATCGTTAAAAAAACTTAACTAAAAAACTTGCACTATACATTAGTTATATAGGTCCTAAAAAGTGCCTTGTGAACTATATGGTGCCAAATGTGCAATTCACATTGCAGAAAGTTCTAACGGGTCTCAAAATGTTTATTAGAGTCTAATAAGTAAATAATAAAAGTATAACAGTTAACCAATAAAAGGTTTGTCTGTTATCGTTAAAAGAACTTAACTAAAACATTTGCACTATACATTAGTTATATAGGTCCTAAAAAGTGCCTTGTGAACTATACGGTGCCAAATGTGCAATTCACATTGCAGAAAGTTCTAACGGGTCTCAAAATGTTTATTAGAGTCTAATAAGTAAATAATAAAAGTATAACAGTTAACCAATAAAAGGTTTGTCTGTTATCGTTAAAAGAACTTAACTAAAAAATTTGCACTATACATTAGTTATATAGGTCCTAAAAAGTGCCTTGTGAACTATATGGTGCCAAATGTGCAATTCACATTGCAAAAAGTTCTAACGGGTCTCAAAATGTTTATTAGAGTCTAATAAGTAAATAATAAAAGTATAACAGTTAACCAATAAAAGATTTGTCTGTTATCGTTAAAAGAACTTAACTAAAAAATTTGCACTATACATTAGCTGTATAGGTCCTAAAAAGTGCCTTGTAAACTATATGGTGCCAAATGTGCAATTCACATTGCAAAAAGTTCTAAAGGGTCTCAAAATGTTTATTAGAGTCTAATAATTAAATAATAAAAGTATAACAGTTAACCAATAAAAGGTTTGTCTGTTATCGTTAAAAGACCTTAACTAAAAAATTTACACTATACATTAGTTATATAGGTCCTAAAAAGTGCCTTGTGAACTATATGGTGCCAAATGTGCAATTCACATTGCAGAAAGTTCTAACGGGTCTCAAAATGTTTATTAGAGTCTAATAAGTAAATAATAAAAGTATAACAGTTAACCAATAAAAGGTTTGTCTGTTATCGTTAAAAGAACTTAACTAAAAAATTTGCACTATACATTAGTTATATAGGTCTTAAAAAGTGCCTTGTGAACTATATGGTGCCAAATGTACAATTCACATTGCACAAAGTTCTAACGGGTCTCAAAATGTTTATTAGAGTCTAATAAGTAAATAATAAAAGTATAACAGTTAACCAATAAAAGGTTTGTCTGTTATCGTTAAAAGAACTTAACTAAAAAATTTGCACTATTCATTAGTTATATAGGTCTTAAAAAGTGCCTTGTGAACTATATGGTGCCAAATGTGCAATTCACATTGCACAAAGTTCTAACGGGTCTCAAAATGTTTATTAGAGTCTAATAAGTAAATAATAAAAGTATAACAGTTAACCAATAAAAGGTTTGTCTGTTATCGTTAAAAGAACTTAACTAAAAAATTTGCACTATACATTAGCTATATAAATCCTAAAAAGTGCCTTGTCAACTATATGGTGCCAAATGTGCAATTCACATTGCAAAAAGTTCTAACGGGTCTCAAAATGTTTATTAGAGTCTAATAAGTAAATAATAAAAGTATAACAGTTAACCAATAAAAGGTTTGTCTGTTATCGTTAAAAGAACTTAACTAAAAAATTTGCACTATACATTAGTTATATAGGTCTTAAAAAGTGCCTTGTGAACTATATGGTGCCAAATGTGCAATTCACATTGCACAAAGTTCTAACGGGTCTCAAAATGTTTATTAGAGTCTAATAAGTAAATAATAAAAGTATAACAGTTAACCAATAAAAGGTTTGTCTGTTATCGTTAAAAGAACTTAACTAAAAAATTTGCACTATTCATTAGTTATATAGGTCTTAAAAAGTGCCTTGTGAACTATATGGTGCCAAATGTGCAATTCACATTGCACAAAGTTCTAACGGGTCTCAAAATGTTTATTAGAGTCTAATAAGTAAATAATAAAAGTATAACAGTTAACCAATAAAAGGTTTGTCTGTTATCGTTAAAAGAACTTAACTAAAAAATTTGCACTATACATTAGCTATATAAATCCTAAAAAGTGCCTTGTCAACTATATGGTGCCAAATGTGCAATTCACATTGCAAAAAGTTCTAACGGGTCTCAAAATGTTTATTAGAGTCTAATAAGTAAATAATAAAAGTATAACAGTTAACCAATAAAAGTTTTGTCTGTTATCGTTAAAAGAACTTAACTGAAAAATTTGCACTATACATTAGTTATATAGGTCCTAAAAAGTGCCTTGTGAACTATATGGTGCCAAATGTGCAATTCACATTGCAGAAAGTTCTAACGGGTCTCAAAATGTTTATTAGAGTCTAATAAGTAAATAATAAAAGTATAACAGTTAACCAATAAAAGATTTGTCTGTTATCGTTAAAAGAACTTAACTAAAAAATTTGCACTATACATTAGTTATATAGGTCCTAAAAAATGTCTTGTCAACTATATGGTGCCAAATGTGCAATTCACATTGCAAAAAGTTCTAACGGGTCTCAAAATGTTTATTAGAGTCTAATAAGTAAATAATAAAAGTATAACAGTTAACCAATAAAAGGTTTGTCTGTTATCGTTAAAAGAACTTAACTAAAAAATTTGCACTATACATTAGTTATATAGGTCCTAAAAAGTGCCTTGTGAACTATATGGTGCCAAATGTGCAATTCACATTGCAAAAAGTTCTAACGGGTCTCAAAATGTTTATTAGAGTCTAATAAGTAAATAATAAAAGTATAACAGTTAACCAATAAAAGGTTTGTCTGTTATCGTTAAAAGAACTTAACTAAAAAATTTGCACTATACATTAGTTATATAGGTCCTAAAAAGTGCCTTGTGAACTATATGGTGCCAAATGTGCAATTCACATTGCAAAAAGTTCTAACGGGTCTCAAAATGTTTATTAGAGTCTAATAAGTAAATAATAAAAGTATAACAGTTAACCAATAAAAGGTTTGTCTGTTATCGTTAAAAGAACTTAACTAAAAAATTTGCACTATACATTAGTTATATAGGTCCTAAAAAGTGCCTTGTGAACTATATGGTGCCAAATGTGCAATTCACATTGCAAAAAGTTCTAACGGGTCTCAAAATGTTTATTAGAGTCTAATAAGTAAATAATAAAAGTATAACAGTTAACCAATAAAAGGTTTGTCTGTTATCGTTAAAAGAACTTAACTAAAAAATTTACACTATACATTAGCTATATAGGTCCTAAAAAGTGCCTTGTGAACTATATGGTGCCAAATGTGCAATTCACATTGCAAAAAGTTCTAACGGGTCTCAAAATGTTTATTAGAGTCTAATAAGTAAATAATAAAAGTATATAAGTTAACCAATAAAAGTTTTGTCTGTTATCGTTAAAAGAACTTAACTAAAAAATTTGCACTATACATTAGTTATATAGGTCCTAAAAAGTGCCTTGTGAACTATATGGTGCCAAATGTGCAATTCACATTGCAGAAAGTTCTAACGGGTCTCAAAATGTTTATTAGAGTCTAATAAGTAAATAATAAAAGTATAACAGTTAACCAATAAAAGGTTTGTCTGTTATCGTTAAAAGAACTTAACTAAAACATTTGCACTATACATTAGTTATATAGGTCCTAAAAAGTGCCTTGTGAACTATATGGTGCCAAATGTGCAATTCACATTGCAGAAAGTTCTAACGGGTCTCAAAATGTTTATTAGAGTCTAATAAGTAAATAATAAAAGTATAACAGTTAACCAATAAAAGGTTTGTCTGTTATCGTTAAAAGAACTTAACTAAAAAATTTGCACTATACATTAGTTATATAGGTCCTAAAAAGTGCCTTGTGAACTCTATGGTGCCAAATGTGCAATTCAAATTGCAAAAAGTTCTAACGGGTCTCAAAATGTTTATTAGAGTCTAATAAGTAAATAATAAAAGTATAACAGTTAACCAATAAAAGGTTTGTCTGTTATCGTTAAAAGAACTTAACTAAAAAACTTGCACTATACATTAGTTATATAGGTCCTAAAAAGTGCCTTGTGAACTATATGGTGCCAAATGTGCAATTCACATTGCAGAAAGTTCTAACGGGTCTCAAAATGTTTATTAGAGTCTAATAAGTAAATAATAAAAGTATAACAGTTAACCAATAAAAGGTTTGTCTGTTATCGTTAAAAGAACTTAACTAAAAAATTTGCACTATACATTAGTTATATAGGTCCTAAAAAGTGCCTTGTGAACTATATGGTGCCAAATGTGCAATTCACATTGCAAAAAGTTCTAACGGGTCTCAAAATGTTTATTAGAGTCTAATAAGTAAATAATAAAAGTATAACAGTTAACCAATAAAGGGTTTGTCTGTTATCGTTAAAAGAACTTAACTAAAAAATTTGCACTATACATTAGTTATATAGGTCTTAAAAAGTGCCTTGTGAACTATATGGTGCCAAATGTGCAATTCACATTGCAAAAAGTTCCAACGGGTCTCAAAATGTTTATTAGAGTCTAATAAGTAAATAATAAAAGTATAACAGTTAACCAATAAAAGGTTTGTCTGTTATCGTTAGAAGAACTTAACTAAAAAATTTCCACTATACATTAGTTATATAGGTCTTAAAAAGTGCCTTGTGAACTATATGGTGCCAAATGTGCAATTCACATTGCAAAAAGTTCTAACGGGTCTCAAAATGTTTATTAGAGTCTAATAAGTAAATAATAAAAGTATAACAGTTAACCAATAAAAGGTTTGTCTGTTATCGTTAAAAGAACTTAACTAAAAAGTTTCCACTGTACATTAGCTATATAAATCCTAAAAAGTGCCTTGTGAACTATATGGTGCCAAATGTGCAATTCACATTGCAAAACGTTCTAACGGGTCTCAAAATGTTTATTAGAGTCTAATAAGTAAATAATAAAAGTATAACAGTTAACCAATAAAAGGTTTGTCTGTTATCGTTAAAAGAACTTAACTGAAAAATTTACACTATACATTAGTTATATTGGTCCTAAAAAGTGCCTTGTGAACTATATGGTGCCAAATGTGCAATTCACATTGCAAAAAGTTCTAACGGGTCTCAAAATGTTTATTAGAGTCTAATAAGTAAATAATAAAAGTATAACAGTTAACCAATAAAAGGTTTGTCTCTTATCGTTAAAAGAACTTAACTAAAAATTTGCACTATACATTAGTTATATAGGTCCTAAAAAGTGCCTTGTGAACTATATGGTGCCAAATGTGCAATTCACATTGCAAAAAGTTCTAACGGGTCTCAAAATGTTTATTAGAGTCTAATAAGTAAATAATAAAAGTATAACAGTTAACCAATAAAAGGTTTGTCTGTTATCGTTAAAAGAACTTAACTAAAAAATTTGCACTATACATTAGTTATATAGGTCCTAAAAAGTGCCTTGTCAACTATATGGTGCCAAATGTGCAATTCACATTGCAAAAAGTTCTAACGGGTCTCAAAATGTTTATTAGAGTCTAATAAGTAAATAATAAAAGTATAACAGTTAACCAATAAAAGGTTTGTCTGTTATCGTTAAAAGAACTTAACTAAAAAATTTGCACTATACATTAGTTATATAGGTCCTAAAAAGTGCCTTGTCAACTATATGGTGCCAAATGTGCAATTCACATTGCAAAAAGTTCTAACGGATCTCAAAATGTTTATTAGAGTCTAATAAGTAAATAATAAAAGTATAACAGTTAACCAATAAAAGGTTTGTCTGTTATCGTTAAAAGAACTTAACTAAAAAATTTGCACTTTACATTAGTTATATAGGTCCTAAAAAGTGCTTTGTCAACTATATGGTGCCAAATGTGCAATTCACATTGCAAAAAGTTCTAACGGGTCTCAAAATGTTTAATAGAGTCTAATAAGTAAATAATAAAAGTATAACAGTTAACCAATAAAAGGTTTGTCTGTTATCGTTAAAAGAACTTAACTAAAAAATTTGCACTATACATTAGTTATATAGGTCCTAAAAAGTGCCTTGTGAACTATATGGTGCCAAATGTGCAATTCACATTGCAAAAAGTTCTAACGGGTCTCAAAATGTTTATTAGAGTCTAATAAGTAAATGATAAAAGTATAACAGTTAACCAATAAAAGGTTTGTCTGTTATCGTTAAAAGAACTTAACTAAAAAATTTACACTATACATTAGCTTTATAGGTCCTAAAAAGTGCCTTGTCAACTATATGGTGCCAAATGTGCAATTCACATTGCAAAAAGTTCTAACGGGTCTCAAAATGTTTATTAGAGTCTAATAAGTAAATAATAAAAGTATAACAGTTAACCAATAAAAGGTTTGTCTGTTATCGTTAAAAGAACTTAACTAAAAAATTTGCACTCTACATTAGTTATATAGGTCCTAAAAAGTGCCTTGTCAACTATATGGTGCCAAATGTGCAATTCACATTGCAAAAAGTTCTAACGGGTCTCAAAATGTTTATTAGAGTCTAATAAGTAAATAATAAATGTATAACATTTAACCAATAAAAGGTTTGTCTGTTATCGTTAAAAGAACTTAACTAAAATATTTGCACTATACATTAGTTATATAGGTCCTAAAAAGTGCCTTGTGAACTATATGGTGCCAAATGTGCAATTCACATTGCAAAAAGTTCTAACGGGTCTCAAAATGTTTATTAGAGTCTAATAAGTAAATAATAAAAGTATAACAGTTAACAAATAAAAGGTTTGTCTGTTATCGTTAAAAGAACTTAACTAAAAAATTTACACTATACATTAGTTATATAGGTCCTAAAAAGTGCCTTGTGAACTATATGGTGCCAAATGTGCAATTCACATTGCAAAAAGTTCTAATGGGTCTCAAAATGTTTATTAGAGTCTAATAAGTAAATAATAAAAGTATAACAGTTAACAAATAAAAGGTTTGTCTGTTATCGTTAAAAGAACTTAACTAAAAAATTTACACTATACATTAGTTATATAGGTCCTAAAAAGTGCCTTGTGAACTATATGGTGCCAAATGTGCAATTCACATTGCAAAAAGTTCTAATGGGTCTCAAAATGTTTATTAGAGTCTAATAAGTAAATAATAAAAGTATAACAGTTAACCAATAAAAGGTTTGTCTGTTATCGTTAAAAGAACTTAACTAAAAAATTTACACTATACATTAGCTATATAGGTCCTAAAAAGTGCCTTGTGAACTATATGGTGCCAAATGTGCGATTCACATTGCAAAAAGTTCTAACGGGTCTCAAAATGTTTATTAGAGTCTAATAAGTAAATAATAAAAGTATAACAGTTAACCAATAAAAGGTTTGTCTGTTATCGTTAAAAGAACTTAACTAAAAAATTTGCACTATACATTAGTTATATAGGTCCTAAAAAGTGCCTTGTGAACTAATTGGTGCCAAATGTGCAATTCACATTGCAAATAGTTCTAACGGGTCTCAAAATGTTTATTAGAGTCTAATAAGTAAATAATAAAAGTATAACAGTTAACCAATAAAAGGTTTGTCTGTTGTCGTTAAAAGAACTTAACTAAAAAATTTGCACTATACATTAGTTATATAGGTCCTAAAAAGTGCCTTGTGAACTATATGGTGCCAAATGTGCAATTCACATTGCAAAAAGTTCTAATGGGTCTCAAAATGTTTAGTAGAGTCTAATAAGTAAATAATAAAAGTATAACAATTAACCACTAAAAGGTTTGTCTGTTATCGTTAAAAGAACTTAACTAAAAAATGTACACTATACATTAGCTATATAGGTCCTAAAAAGTGCCTTGTGAACTATATGGTGCCAAATGTGCAATTCACATTGCAAAAAGTTCTAACGGGTCTCAAAATGTTTATTAGAGTCTAATAAGTAAATAATAAAAGTATAACAGTTAACCAATAAAAGGTTTGTCTGTTATCGTTAAAAGAACTTAACTAAAAAATTTGCACTATACATTAGTTATATAGGTCCTAAAAAGTGCCTTGTGAACTATATGGTGCCAAATGTGCAATTCACATTGCAAAAAGTTCTAACGGGTCTCAAAATGTTTATTAGAGTCTAATAAGTAAATAATAAAAGTATAACAGTTAACCAATAAAAGGTTTGTCTGTTATCGTTAAAAGAACTTAACTAAAAAATTTCCACTATACATTAGCTATATAGGTCCTAAAAAGTGCCTTGTAAACTATATGGTGCCAAATGTGCAATTCACATTGCTAAAAGTTCTAACGGGTCTCAAAATGTTTATTAGAGTCTAATAAGTAAATAATAAAAGTATAACAGTTAACCAATAAAAGGTTTGTCTGTTATCGTTAAAAGAACTTAACTAAAAAATTTACACTATACATTAGCTATATAGGTCCTAAAAAGTGCCTTGTGAACTATATGGTGCCAAATGTGCAATTCACATTGCAAAAAGTTCTAACGGGTGTCAAAATGTTTATTAGAGTCTAATAAGTAAATAATAAAAGTATAACAGTTAACCAATAAAAGGTTTGTCTGTTATCGTTAAAAGAACTTAACTAAAAAATTTACACTATACATTAGTTATATAGGTCCTAAAAAGTGCCTTGTGAACTATATGGTGCCAAATGTGCAATTCACATTGCAAAAAGTTCTAACGGGTCTCAAAATGTTTATTAGAGTCTAAAAAGTAAATAATAAAAGTATAACAGTTAACCAATAAAAGGTTTGTCTGTTATCGTTAAAAGAACTTAACTAAAAAATTTGCACTATACATTAGTTATATAGGTCCTAAAAAGTGCCTTGTGAACTATATGGTGCCAAATGTGCAATTCACATTGCAAAAAGTTCTAACGGGTCTCAAAATGTTTATTAGAGTCTAATAAGTAAATAATAAAAGTATAACAGTTAACCAATAAAAGGTTTGTCTGTTATCGTTAAAAGAACTTAACTAAAAAATTTACACTATACATTAGTTTAATAGGTCCTAAAAAGTGCCTTGTGAACTATATGGTGCCAAATGTGCAATTCACATTGCAAAAAGTTCTAACGGGTCTCAAAATGTTTAGTAGAGTCTAATAAGTAAATAATAAAAGTATAACAGTTAACCAATAAAAGGTTTGTCTGTTATCGTTAAAAGAACTTAACTAAAAAATTTGCACTATACATTAGTTATATAGGTCCTAAAAAGTGCCTTGTGAACTATATGGTGCCAAATGTGCAATTCACATTGCAAAAAGTTCTAACGGGTCTCAAAATGTTTAGTAGAGTCTAATAAGTAAATAATAAAAGTATAACAGTTAACCAATAAAAGGTTTGTCTGTTATCGTTAAAAGAACTTAACTAAAAAATTTGCACTATACATTAGTTATATAGGTCCTAAAAAGTGCCTTGTGAACTATATGGTGCCAAATGTGCAATTCACATTGCAAAAAGTTCTAACGGGTCTCAAAATGTTTATTAGAGTCTAATAAGTAAATAATAAAAGTATAACAGTTAACCAATAAAAGGTTTGTCTGTTATCGTTAAAAGAACTTAACTAAAAAATTTGCACTATACATTAGTTATATAGGTCCTAAAAAGTGCCTTGTGAACTATATGGTGCCAAATGTGCAATTCACATTGCAAAAAGTTCTAACGGGTCTCAAAATGTTTATTAGAGTCTAATAAGTAAATAATAAAAGTATAACAGTTAACCAATAAAAGGTTTGTCTGTTATCGTTAAAAGAACTTAACTAAAAAATTTCCACTATACATTAGCTATATAGGTCCTAAAAAGTGCCTTGTAAACTATATGGTGCCAAATGTGCAATTCACATTGCTAAAAGTTCTAACGGGTCTCAAAATGTTTATTAGAGTCTAATAAGTAAATAATAAAAGTATAACAGTTAACCAATAAAAGGTTTGTCTGTTATCGTTAAAAGAACTTAACTAAAAAATTTACACTATACATTAGCTATATAGGTCCTAAAAAGTGCCTTGTGAACTATATGGTGCCAAATGTGCAATTCACATTGCAAAAAGTTCTAACGGGTCTCAAAATGTTTATTAGAGTCTAATAAGTAAATAATAAAAGTATAACAATTAACCAATAAAAGGTTTGTCTGTTATCGTTAAAAGAACTTAACTAAAAAATTTGCACTATACATTAGTTATATAGGTCCTAAAAAGTGCCTTGTGAACTATATGGTGCCAAATGTGCAATTCACATTGCAGAAAGTTCTAATGGGTCTCAAAATGTTTATTAGAGTCTAATAAGTAAATAATAAAAGTATAACAGTTAACCAATAAAAGGTTTGTCTGTTATCGTTAAAAGAACTTAACTAAAAAATTTACACTATACATTAGCTATATAGGTCCTAAAAAGTGCCTTGTGAACTATATGGTGCCAAATGTGCAATTCACATTGCAAAAAGTTCTAACGGGTCTCAAAATGTTTATTAGAGTCTAATAAGTAAATAATAAAAGTATAACAGTTAACCAATAAAAGGTTTGTCTGTTATCGTTAAAAGAACTTAACTAAAAAATTTGCACTATACATTAGTTATATAGGTCCTAAAAAGTGCCTTGTGAACTATATGGTGCCAAATGTGCAATTCACATTGCAGAAAGTTCTATCGGGTCTCAAAATGTTTATTAGAGTCTAATAAGTAAATAATAAAAGTATAACAGTTAACCAATAAAAGGTTTGTCTGTTATCGTTAAAAGAACTTAACTAAAAAATTTGCACTATACATTAGTTATATAGGTCCTAAAAAGTGCCTTGTGAACTATATGGTGCCAAATGTGCAATTCACATTGCAAAAAGTTCTAACGGGTCTCAAAATGTTTAGTAGAGTCTAATAAGTAAATAATAAAAGTATAACAGTTAACCAATAAAAGGTTTGTCTGTTATCGTTAAAAGAACTTAACTAAAAAATTTGCACTATACATTAGTTATATAGGTCCTAAAAAGTGCCTTGTGAACTATATGGTGCCAAATGTGCAATTCACATTGCAAAAAGTTCTAACGGGTCTCAAAATGTTTATTAGAGTCTAATAAGTAAATAATAAAAGTATAACAGTTAACCAATAAAAGGTTTGTCTGTTATCGTTAAAAGAACTTAACTGAAAAATTTACACTATACATTAGTTATATAGGTCCTAAAAAGTGCTTTGTGAACTATATGGTGCCAAATGTGCAATTCACATTGCAAAAAGTTCTAACGGGTCTCAAAATGTTTATTAGAGTCTAATAAGTAAATAATAAAAGTATAACAGTTAACCAATAAAAGGTTTGTCTGTTATCGTTAAAAGAACTTAACTAAACAATTTGCACTATACATTAGTTATATAGGTCCTAAAAAGTGCCTTGTCAACTATATGGTGCCAAATGTGCAATTCACATTGCAAAAAGTTCTAACGGGTCTCAAAATGTTTATTAGAGTCTAATAAGTAAATAATAAAAGTATAACAGTTAACCAATAAATGGTTTGTCTGTTATCGTTAAAAGAACTTAACTAAAAAATTTGCACTATACATTAGTTATATAGGTCCTAAAAAGTGCCTTGTGAACTATATGGTGCCAAATGTGCAATTCACATTGCAAAAAGTTCTAACGGGTCTCAAAATGTTTATTAGAGTCTAATAAGAAAATAATAAAAGTATAACAGTTAACCAATAAAAGGTTTGTCTGTTATCGTTAAAAGAACTTAACTAAAACATTTACACTATACATTAGTTATATAGGTCCTAAAAAGTGCCTTGTGAACTATATGGTGCCAAATGTGCATATCACATTGCAAAAAGTTCTAATGGGTCTCAAAATGTTTATTAGAGTCTAATAAGTAAATAATAAAAGTATAACAGTTAACCAATAAAAGGTTTGTCTGTTATCGTTAAAAGAACTTAACTAAAAAATTTACACTATACATTAGCTCTATAGGTCCTAAAAAGTGCCTTGTGAACTATATGGTGCCAAATGTGCAATTCACATTGCAAAAAGTTCTAACGGGTCTCAAAATGTTTATTAGAGTCTAATAAGTAAATAATAAAAGTATAACAGTTAACCAATAAAAGGTTTGTCTGTTATCGTTAAAAGAACTTAACTAAAAAATTTGCACTATACATTAGTTATATAGGTCCTAAAAAGTGCCTTGTGAACTATATGGTGCCAAATGTGCAATTCACATTGCAGAAAGTTCTATCGGGTCTCAAAATGTTTATTAGAGTCTAATAAGTAAATAATAAAAGTATAACAGTTAACCAATAAAAGGTTTGTCTGTTATCGTTAAAAGAACTTAACTAAAAAATTTGCACTATACATTAGTTATAAAGGTCCTAAAAAGTGCCTTGTCAACTATATGGTGCCAAATGTGCAATTCACATTGCAAAAAGTTCTAACGGGTCTCAAAATGTTTAGTAGAGTCTAATAAGTAAATAACAAAAGTATAACAATTAACCAATAAAAGGTTTGTCTGTTATCGTTAAAAGAACTTAACTAAAAAATTTGCACTATACATTAGTTATATAGGTCCTAAAAAGTGCCTTGTGAACTATATGGTGCCAAATGTGCAATTCACATTGCAGAAAGTTCTAATGGGTCTCAAAATGTTTATTAGAGTCTAATAAGTAAATAATAAAAGTATAACAGTTAACCAATAAAAGGTTTGTCTGTTATCGTTAAAAGAACTTAACTAAAAAATTTACACTATACATTAGCTATATAGGTCCTAAAAAGTGCCTTGTGAACTATATGGTGCCAAATGTGCAATTCACATTGCAAAAAGTTCTAACGGGTCTCAAAATGTTTATTAGAGTCTAATAAGTAAATAATAAAAGTATAACAGTTAACCAATAAAAGGTTTGTCTGTTATCGTTAAAAGAACTTAACTAAACAATTTGCACTATACATTAGTTATATAGGTCCTAAAAAGTGCCTTGTCAACTATATGGTGCCAAATGTGCAATTCACATTGCAAAAAGTTCTAACGGGTCTCAAAATGTTTATTAGAGTCTAATAAGTAAATAATAAAAGTATAACAGTTAACCAATAAATGGTTTGTCTGTTATCGTTAAAAGAACTTAACTAAAAAATTTGCACTATACATTAGTTATATAGGTCCTAAAAAGTGCCTTGTGAACTATATGGTGCCAAATGTGCAATTCACATTGCAAAAAGTTCTAACGGGTCTCAAAATGTTTATTAGAGTCTAATAAGTAAATAATAAAAGTATAACAGTTAACCAATAAAAGGTTTGTCTGTTATCGTTAAAAGAACTTAACTAAAACATTTACACTATACATTAGCTATATAGGTCCCAAAAAGTGCCTTGTGAACTATATGGTGCCAAATGTGCAATTCACATTGCAAAAAGTTCTAACGGGTCTCAAAATGTTTATTAGAGTCTAATAAGTAAATAATAAAAGTATAACAGTTAACCAATAAAAGGTTTGTCTGTTATCGTTAAAAGAACTTAACTAAAAAATTTGCACTATACATTAGTTATATAGGTCCTAAAAAGTGCCTTGTGAACTATATGGTGCCAAATGTGCAATTCACATTGCAGAAAGTTCTATCGGGTCTCAAAATGTTTATTAGAGTCTAATAAGTAAATAATAAAAGTATAACAGTTAACCAATAAAAGGTTTGTCTGTTATCGTTAAAAGAACTTAACTAAAAAATTTGCACTATACATTAGTTATATAGGTCCTAAAAAGTGCCTTGTGAACTATATGGTGCCAAATGTGCAATTCACATTGCAGAAAGTTCTAACGGGTCTCAAAATGTTTATTAGAGTCTAATAAGTAAATAATAAAAGTATAACAGTTAACCAATAAAAGGTTTGTCTGTTATCGTTAAAAGAACTTAACTAAAAAATTTACACTATACATTAGTTTAATAGGTCCTAAAAAGTGCCTTGTGAACTATATGGTGCCAAATGTGCAATTCACATTGCAAAAAGTTCTAACGGGTCTCAAAATGTTTAGTAGAGTCTAATAAGTAAATAATAAAAGTATAACAGTTAACCAATAAAAGGTTTGTCTGTTATCGTTAAAAGAACTTAACTAAAAAATTTGCACTATACATTAGTTATATAGGTCCTAAAAAGTGCCTTGTGAACTATATGGTGCCAAATGTGCAATTCACATTGCAAAAAGTTCTAACGGGTCTCAAAATGTTTAGTAGAGTCTAATAAGTAAATAATAAAAGTATAACAGTTAACCAATAAAAGGTTTGTCTGTTATCGTTAAAAGAACTTAACTAAAAAATTTGCACTATACATTAGTTATATAGGTCCTAAAAAGTGCCTTGTGAACTATATGGTGCCAAATGTGCAATTCACATTGCAAAAAGTTCTAACGGGTCTCAAAATGTTTATTAGAGTCTAATAAGTAAATAATAAAAGTATAACAGTTAACCAATAAAAGGTTTGTCTGTTATCGTTAAAAGAACTTAACTAAAAAATTTGCACTATACATTAGTTATATAGGTCCTAAAAAGTGCCTTGTGAACTATATGGTGCCAAATGTGCAATTCACATTGCAAAAAGTTCTAACGGGTCTCAAAATGTTTATTAGAGTCTAATAAGTAAATAATAAAAGTATAACAGTTAACCAATAAAAGGTTTGTCTGTTATCGTTAAAAGAACTTAACTAAAAAATTTCCACTATACATTAGCTATATAGGTCCTAAAAAGTGCCTTGTAAACTATATGGTGCCAAATGTGCAATTCACATTGCTAAAAGTTCTAACGGGTCTCAAAATGTTTATTAGAGTCTAATAAGTAAATAATAAAAGTATAACAGTTAACCAATAAAAGGTTTGTCTGTTATCGTTAAAAGAACTTAACTAAAAAATTTACACTATACATTAGCTATATAGGTCCTAAAAAGTGCCTTGTGAACTATATGGTGCCAAATGTGCAATTCACATTGCAAAAAGTTCTAACGGGTCTCAAAATGTTTATTAGAGTCTAATAAGTAAATAATAAAAGTATAACAATTAACCAATAAAAGGTTTGTCTGTTATCGTTAAAAGAACTTAACTAAAAAATTTGCACTATACATTAGTTATATAGGTCCTAAAAAGTGCCTTGTGAACTATATGGTGCCAAATGTGCAATTCACATTGCAGAAAGTTCTAATGGGTCTCAAAATGTTTATTAGAGTCTAATAAGTAAATAATAAAAGTATAACAGTTAACCAATAAAAGGTTTGTCTGTTATCGTTAAAAGAACTTAACTAAAAAATTTACACTATACATTAGCTATATAGGTCCTAAAAAGTGCCTTGTGAACTATATGGTGCCAAATGTGCAATTCACATTGCAAAAAGTTCTAACGGGTCTCAAAATGTTTATTAGAGTCTAATAAGTAAATAATAAAAGTATAACAGTTAACCAATAAAAGGTTTGTCTGTTATCGTTAAAAGAACTTAACTAAAAAATTTGCACTATACATTAGTTATATAGGTCCTAAAAAGTGCCTTGTGAACTATATGGTGCCAAATGTGCAATTCACATTGCAGAAAGTTCTATCGGGTCTCAAAATGTTTATTAGAGTCTAATAAGTAAATAATAAAAGTATAACAGTTAACCAATAAAAGGTTTGTCTGTTATCGTTAAAAGAACTTAACTAAAAAATTTGCACTATACATTAGTTATATAGGTCCTAAAAAGTGCCTTGTGAACTATATGGTGCCAAATGTGCAATTCACATTGCAAAAAGTTCTAACGGGTCTCAAAATGTTTAGTAGAGTCTAATAAGTAAATAATAAAAGTATAACAGTTAACCAATAAAAGGTTTGTCTGTTATCGTTAAAAGAACTTAACTAAAAAATTTGCACTATACATTAGTTATATAGGTCCTAAAAAGTGCCTTGTGAACTATATGGTGCCAAATGTGCAATTCACATTGCAAAAAGTTCTAACGGGTCTCAAAATGTTTATTAGAGTCTAATAAGTAAATAATAAAAGTATAACAGTTAACCAATAAAAGGTTTGTCTGTTATCGTTAAAAGAACTTAACTGAAAAATTTACACTATACATTAGTTATATAGGTCCTAAAAAGTGCTTTGTGAACTATATGGTGCCAAATGTGCAATTCACATTGCAAAAAGTTCTAACGGGTCTCAAAATGTTTATTAGAGTCTAATAAGTAAATAATAAAAGTATAACAGTTAACCAATAAAAGGTTTGTCTGTTATCGTTAAAAGAACTTAACTAAACAATTTGCACTATACATTAGTTATATAGGTCCTAAAAAGTGCCTTGTCAACTATATGGTGCCAAATGTGCAATTCACATTGCAAAAAGTTCTAACGGGTCTCAAAATGTTTATTAGAGTCTAATAAGTAAATAATAAAAGTATAACAGTTAACCAATAAATGGTTTGTCTGTTATCGTTAAAAGAACTTAACTAAAAAATTTGCACTATACATTAGTTATATAGGTCCTAAAAAGTGCCTTGTGAACTATATGGTGCCAAATGTGCAATTCACATTGCAAAAAGTTCTAACGGGTCTCAAAATGTTTATTAGAGTCTAATAAGAAAATAATAAAAGTATAACAGTTAACCAATAAAAGGTTTGTCTGTTATCGTTAAAAGAACTTAACTAAAACATTTACACTATACATTAGTTATATAGGTCCTAAAAAGTGCCTTGTGAACTATATGGTGCCAAATGTGCATATCACATTGCAAAAAGTTCTAATGGGTCTCAAAATGTTTATTAGAGTCTAATAAGTAAATAATAAAAGTATAACAGTTAACCAATAAAAGGTTTGTCTGTTATCGTTAAAAGAACTTAACTAAAAAATTTACACTATACATTAGCTCTATAGGTCCTAAAAAGTGCCTTGTGAACTATATGGTGCCAAATGTGCAATTCACATTGCAAAAAGTTCTAACGGGTCTCAAAATGTTTATTAGAGTCTAATAAGTAAATAATAAAAGTATAACAGTTAACCAATAAAAGGTTTGTCTGTTATCGTTAAAAGAACTTAACTAAAAAATTTGCACTATACATTAGTTATATAGGTCCTAAAAAGTGCCTTGTGAACTATATGGTGCCAAATGTGCAATTCACATTGCAGAAAGTTCTATCGGGTCTCAAAATGTTTATTAGAGTCTAATAAGTAAATAATAAAAGTATAACAGTTAACCAATAAAAGGTTTGTCTGTTATCGTTAAAAGAACTTAACTAAAAAATTTGCACTATACATTAGTTATAAAGGTCCTAAAAAGTGCCTTGTCAACTATATGGTGCCAAATGTGCAATTCACATTGCAAAAAGTTCTAACGGGTCTCAAAATGTTTAGTAGAGTCTAATAAGTAAATAACAAAAGTATAACAATTAACCAATAAAAGGTTTGTCTGTTATCGTTAAAAGAACTTAACTAAAAAATTTGCACTATACATTAGTTATATAGGTCCTAAAAAGTGCCTTGTGAACTATATGGTGCCAAATGTGCAATTCACATTGCAGAAAGTTCTAATGGGTCTCAAAATGTTTATTAGAGTCTAATAAGTAAATAATAAAAGTATAACAGTTAACCAATAAAAGGTTTGTCTGTTATCGTTAAAAGAACTTAACTAAAAAATTTACACTATACATTAGCTATATAGGTCCTAAAAAGTGCCTTGTGAACTATATGGTGCCAAATGTGCAATTCACATTGCAAAAAGTTCTAACGGGTCTCAAAATGTTTATTAGAGTCTAATAAGTAAATAATAAAAGTATAACAGTTAACCAATAAAAGGTTTGTCTGTTATCGTTAAAAGAACTTAACTAAACAATTTGCACTATACATTAGTTATATAGGTCCTAAAAAGTGCCTTGTCAACTATATGGTGCCAAATGTGCAATTCACATTGCAAAAAGTTCTAACGGGTCTCAAAATGTTTATTAGAGTCTAATAAGTAAATAATAAAAGTATAACAGTTAACCAATAAATGGTTTGTCTGTTATCGTTAAAAGAACTTAACTAAAAAATTTGCACTATACATTAGTTATATAGGTCCTAAAAAGTGCCTTGTGAACTATATGGTGCCAAATGTGCAATTCACATTGCAAAAAGTTCTAACGGGTCTCAAAATGTTTATTAGAGTCTAATAAGTAAATAATAAAAGTATAACAGTTAACCAATAAAAGGTTTGTCTGTTATCGTTAAAAGAACTTAACTAAAACATTTACACTATACATTAGCTATATAGGTCCTAAAAAGTGCCTTGTGAACTATATGGTGCCAAATGTGCAATTCACATTGCAAAAAGTTCTAACGGGTCTCAAAATGTTTATTAGAGTCTAATAAGTAAATAATAAAAGTATAACAGTTAACCAATAAAAGGTTTGTCTGTTATCGTTAAAAGAACTTAACTAAAAAATTTGCACTATACATTAGTTATATAGGTCCTAAAAAGTGCCTTGTGAACTATATGGTGCCAAATGTGCAATTCACATTGCAGAAAGTTCTATCGGGTCTCAAAATGTTTATTAGAGTCTAATAAGTAAATAATAAAAGTATAACAGTTAACCAATAAAAGGTTTGTCTGTTATCGTTAAAAGAACTTAACTAAAAAATTTGCACTATACATTAGTTATAAAGGTCCTAAAAAGTGCCTTGTCAACTATATGGTGCCAAATGTGCAATTCACATTGCAAAAAGTTCTAACGGGTCTCAAAATGTTTAGTAGAGTCTAATAAGTAAATAATAAAAGTATAACAGTTAACCAATAAAAGGTTTGTCTGTTATCGTTAAAAGAACTTAACTAAAAAATTTACACTATACATTAGCTATATAGGTCCTAAAAAGTGCCTTGTGAACTATATGGTGCCAAATGTGCAATTCACATTGCAAAAAGTTCTAACGGGTCTCAAAATGTTTATTAGAGTCTAATAAGTAAATAATAAAAGTATAACAATTAACCAATAAAAGGTTTGTCTGTTATCGTTAAAAGAACTTAACTAAAAAATTTGCACTATACATTAGTTATATAGGTCCTAAAAAGTGCCTTGTGAACTATATGGTGCCAAATGTGCAATTCACATTGCAGAAAGTTCTAATGGGTCTCAAAATGTTTATTAGAGTCTAATAAGTAAATAATAAAAGTATAACAGTTAACCAATAAAAGGTTTGTCTGTTATCGTTAAAAGAACTTAACTAAAAAATTTACACTATACATTAGCTATATAGGTCCTAAAAAGTGCTTTGTGAACTATATGGTGCCAAATGTGCAATTCACATTGCAAAAAGTTCTAACGGGTCTCAAAATGTTTATTAGAGTCTAATAAGTAAATAATAAAAGTATAACAGTTAACCAATAAAAGGTTTGTCTGTTATCGTTAAAAGAACTTAACTAAAAAATTTGCACTATACATTAGTTATATAGGTCCTAAAAAGTGCCTTGTGAACTATATGGTGCCAAATGTGCAATTCACATTGCAGAAAGTTCTATCGGGTCTCAAAATGTTTATTAGAGTCTAATAAGTAAATAATAAAAGTATAACAGTTAACCAATAAAAGGTTTGTCTGTTATCGTTAAAAGAACTTAACTAAAAAATTTGCACTATACATTAGTTATATAGGTCCTAAAAAGTGCCTTGTGAACTATATGGTGCCAAATGTGCAATTCACATTGCAAAAAGTTCTAACGGGTCTCAAAATGTTTAGTAGAGTCTAATAAGTAAATAATAAAAGTATAACAGTTAACCAATAAAAGGTTTGTCTGTTATCGTTAAAAGAACTTAACTAAAAAATTTGCACTATACATTAGTTATATAGGTCCTAAAAAGTGCCTTGTGAACTATATGGTGCCAAATGTGCAATTCACATTGCAAAAAGTTCTAACGGGTCTCAAAATGTTTATTAGAGTCTAATAAGTAAATAATAAAAGTATAACAGTTAACCAATAAAAGGTTTGTCTGTTATCGTTAAAAGAACTTAACTAAAAAATTTGCACTATACATTAGTTATATAGGTCCTAAAAAGTGCCTTGTGAACTATATGGTGCCAAATGTGCAATTCACATTGCAAAAAGTTCTAACGGGTCTCAAAATGTTTATTAGAGTCTAATAAGTAAATAATAAAAGTATAACAGTTAACCAATAAAAGGTTTGTCTGTTATCGTTAAAAGAACTTAACTAAAAAATTTCCACTATACATTAGCTATATAGGTCCTAAAAAGTGCCTTGTAAACTATATGGTGCCAAATGTGCAATTCACATTGCTAAAAGTTCTAACGGGTCTCAAAATGTTTATTAGAGTCTAATAAGTAAATAATAAAAGTATAACAGTTAACCAATAAAAGGTTTGTCTGTTATCGTTAAAAGAACTTAACTAAAAAATTTACACTATACATTAGCTATATAGGTCCTAAAAAGTGCCTTGTGAACTATATGGTGCCAAATGTGCAATTCACATTGCAAAAAGTTCTAACGGGTCTCAAAATGTTTATTAGAGTCTAATAAGTAAATAATAAAAGTATAACAATTAACCAATAAAAGGTTTGTCTGTTATCGTTAAAAGAACTTAACTAAAAAATTTGCACTATACATTAGTTATATAGGTCCTAAAAAGTGCCTTGTGAACTATATGGTGCCAAATGTGCAATTCACATTGCAGAAAGTTCTAATGGGTCTCAAAATGTTTATTAGAGTCTAATAAGTAAATAATAAAAGTATAACAGTTAACCAATAAAAGGTTTGTCTGTTATCGTTAAAAGAACTTAACTAAAAAATTTACACTATACATTAGCTATATAGGTCCTAAAAAGTGCCTTGTGAACTATATGGTGCCAAATGTGCAATTCACATTGCAAAAAGTTCTAACGGGTCTCAAAATGTTTATTAGAGTCTAATAAGTAAATAATAAAAGTATAACAGTTAACCAATAAAAGGTTTGTCTGTTATCGTTAAAAGAACTTAACTAAAAAATTTGCACTATACATTAGTTATATAGGTCCTAAAAAGTGCCTTGTGAACTATATGGTGCCAAATGTGCAATTCACATTGCAGAAAGTTCTATCGGGTCTCAAAATGTTTATTAGAGTCTAATAAGTAAATAATAAAAGTATAACAGTTAACCAATAAAAGGTTTGTCTGTTATCGTTAAAAGAACTTAACTAAAAAATTTGCACTATACATTAGTTATATAGGTCCTAAAAAGTGCCTTGTGAACTATATGGTGCCAAATGTGCAATTCACATTGCAAAAAGTTCTAACGGGTCTCAAAATGTTTAGTAGAGTCTAATAAGTAAATAATAAAAGTATAACAGTTAACCAATAAAAGGTTTGTCTGTTATCGTTAAAAGAACTTAACTAAAAAATTTGCACTATACATTAGTTATATAGGTCCTAAAAAGTGCCTTGTGAACTATATGGTGCCAAATGTGCAATTCACATTGCAAAAAGTTCTAACGGGTCTCAAAATGTTTATTAGAGTCTAATAAGTAAATAATAAAAGTATAACAGTTAACCAATAAAAGGTTTGTCTGTTATCGTTAAAAGAACTTAACTGAAAAATTTACACTATACATTAGTTATATAGGTCCTAAAAAGTGCTTTGTGAACTATATGGTGCCAAATGTGCAATTCACATTGCAAAAAGTTCTAACGGGTCTCAAAATGTTTATTAGAGTCTAATAAGTAAATAATAAAAGTATAACAGTTAACCAATAAAAGGTTTGTCTGTTATCGTTAAAAGAACTTAACTAAACAATTTGCACTATACATTAGTTATATAGGTCCTAAAAAGTGCCTTGTCAACTATATGGTGCCAAATGTGCAATTCACATTGCAAAAAGTTCTAACGGGTCTCAAAATGTTTATTAGAGTCTAATAAGTAAATAATAAAAGTATAACAGTTAACCAATAAATGGTTTGTCTGTTATCGTTAAAAGAACTTAACTAAAAAATTTGCACTATACATTAGTTATATAGGTCCTAAAAAGTGCCTTGTGAACTATATGGTGCCAAATGTGCAATTCACATTGCA